>NW_020536999.1:25147345-25176419 GCF_003426905.1 Ctenocephalides felis
CCAAAATATTGGTAGAAAAATTCATTTCATTTTAAATTCCGTGTTTTTTATTTCCTTTACGATAACACGAATTAGTCTAAAATTTTATATCTGGCAAAGTCTTTTAGATAACTGTTTTTAAGAATAAGTATGAATTTCAAAATTGACTAGCTATTAAATTTAGTATATATATGTATATATATATATATATATACCCAAAAATATAACACCACCCCTATCCTTCACCTCAACTATTATCTACCGGCTGCTCTACCTGTGTGCAATCTATAAATACACATAGTTGAAAACGCAGCTTTTATCTAACAACGGCAATCTCCATTTGCAACTTTTGCACAGATCTTTATCTTTCAACTCCTCCAGCAGCCTCCTCCCAAAACATTTTGCCGACACGAAGCTCCAGGGGCCCCCCTCGATTCTGAAGACGATAACCATCCACTATTGCAGAAAGTGGTACAAACTAGTACAGAAACTGGTTGTAGTCAGCGATTTTGTTAGAAATGGAGTAGATCGAGATGGTGGAGTTGCCAATTGGATGACGGCAGAGGAAAATGTTACTGATGGATAATTTGAATTATTTTGATGTATAATTTAAATTGGTCTGCCTTGTCATTACCCAGATATGGATATACTAATTTAACATCTAGCGAATTAATAAAATTATAATTGTCCAAATCTAAAATTTATACTTAATGATTGTATAATTATAACTAGCTAAACAGGATACTTTTTGTTAAGGAACATGAAATTAGAAACTGGCCAATTATTTAACTTTGCAACAAGTAAAATGGATGAAATTTACGACTATCCAAAGATTAAAATTTGTAATTGTCCAAATAAAAAATTTATAATTAGATAAATATGAAAGTTATAACTAATCAAAAACCAAGTGAGTCACAAAATTTAAAACAAGCCATATTAAAAAATATAATTATTCTAAACTACAATTTATAATAAACCGATTGATACCTAGCCCAATATTACAAAAATTAGCTATCTAAAATTTATAACAACCCAGGCATAAAATTTATAAGAACTCAAAAGATATTGATAAATCGAACTAAATATAAATATATTTCATTATGAATGTATGAATAGTAATGAAATAGAAAATGTTATATAAGGTATTTAAGATGATACATTTAAGATTTATCTCCAAACATCCCCAACCAGACATGGCTCCAGCGTATGTACGTTGCCAACATGATTTCTCGCGAATAATTTCCAAAGTTTCCTTCCATCAAGCATGAACCTTATGCTTTATATGCTTTATAGCGCATTCAGATGTATCATGCTAATTTCTCGTTTAAACTTTGTCTCCACAGGAGCCCCCGAATTAACCCCCGAGGCCGCCCCTGAATTAACATCGGATCTGTCAAAGTACAAAACACGTCGCCACCTTAATAAGCATAAAATAATTTGAAAGTTTCGCAACTGACAGAGTTTGATTTGAATTTTCACATGGGGGGCAAGTGGGGGACGAAGGTGAAGCAGTTTATTATATTCGAGATGAAGAAGTTAGTTAGTTTGAGTAACACATGTGGAATAATTGGGGAATAATCGTTCAAGACACATATTTCAGAAAGTTGTGAGTTTAACGAGTTGCTCAGGACGCATCTTTCGTGCTGCCACCTTGGAATTTGAATATGTTATTCTACAGAGTAATATAGCAAATACTAAAATTGATAATATTTTTAAACAATTTGAATATGAAACAATTTCATCAAATTGGACTTTATATAAAGTGTGGGCATTTAGGTGAAGTGACTTTAGAATGAGCAATACCATTTAGTACTTTGGACACATTATTCCTCAAAGTACCCACAATAACAACAAATTCAATACGTATCAAAATTAAATTGGAACTATAGTAAGTTTTATCCAAAAAGCTCAACACTATATATAAATCCAAAGATATTATTATAAAAAAGCACTCACTCTCTGTACAGAACCGTAAAGAGATTTTTTCCCCATAAACATCTGCTGTCATAGTAGCTTAACACATACACATACTCGTAGACAAAAGCTTCACCGCTCTCTCCACCGTCGAGGAGCTTAAAGCTCTCTTGTTAAAAATGTATCAGCTTTTATTCTTTTATATTCTCGGGCGATACAAGTGTTAAGGGTTATTTGAAGATTTTCCGAGAAAGTGAGAGCATTCCATGCGTATGGAAGAAGAGGGCGAATGTCTTTTTTCTCGGCAATGAATATATTATGAGCCGAGGAGAAAAGGATGTATTTTTAAAAGTCCTGATATGGATATATGACTTGTTTTAACATGTGATACGACACGTAGGATTTTTAAAGGGCACTAAATAATATATGTAATATATATATATATATATATATATATATACATATATGTGTGTATTTTGTATTATTTGTAATGATTCTGAATGTTAATAATATATATATGTATATATATCTATGCATAACAAAGGTTTTATGATCGTGTTTAATTTCACTAAATTCTAATTATTGCACGTTGCATGTTTTCTGTAAAAAAGCCACGTTTTTCAGATTTTATAAGGTTTGTTTTGATAGGAAATAATAGGATTTTTTTTGAAAATTTGTAAATGATTTCACAAAAAAATCATTCAAGACACAAATAAAAGATTTGACTGATCTTCGTATGCACATATTATATAAAAACTATATATAAACTATTACAATTATTACTATTTTTATTTTTTAATTCTTTTCGTCCCATTTTTCTGTGGTTTTGTTTAAACTTCCGAAACTGCGGAGGAATGCTCGACGTTATATTGGAAATTCTCCACATCGTTTCCAAGAACCGATTTGTTTCATGTCATACCAGCAATACTATTTTAAGTTAAACTATAAATTCTTGTCCACAGATATTTTATCATGACACTCACTGCAAATTTATTAAAAAATATTAAATATAATAAATAATAATGATATTTATACATATATACATTGCTTAAACAAACACGTGAGTGTGATTATTATTACGCAAAATTTTATTAGTGATCTCTATGATTTTAGTATTTGTTTCCATTAAGGACTGATATAGTCAAATTGTAACGTTGTAGTACAAATGGTCTACTGAATAGCTCAGTAAATAAATCTCATGAATCGCAGTATCAAACACATGTGCCGGAATAATAAAATCTTTTATAACTCAAAGTTTTGTGAGAAAAAGAATCAATATTTGTTATCATAAGAAACACGTTGCGAAATAACATATCCGAATTACCAGGTCATTTTACAATTACACAGATTTTGAAAATATTAATGATTGGATGGTCAATTCGCATTCAGGCTCATCTACATAAATTCAATTAATGATTCAAAAATTTGTCAATTTTAGTATTTGTTATTATAATATACTCTTTAATTATTGGATACAAAATTTACACATAAATCCGTAAGGTGAGATACAGTCTTTAGATATAATTTATATATGAGAAAGACTTGCATGGAAAATAAGTCCCGTATCATCTAGAAGACTTCAAAACAAAAATGCAATTGTATTTTTAATCGAATCTTCTCGAAAACAAAAAATGACAAGACAGCTGGAAATTATATGTTTGGTACAAATTTTGATACAAATTTCAAATTTAAATATGTAATATTCATATAAAATAATATTTTTATATATAAAACAAATAATATAAAACAAATTTGTTTTATGTATATATATATATATATATATATATAATATATATATATATTAATAGAGTATCCAAAAGTGATGTTAATCTCCATACAACTTGTAATAAAACTAATCTAGCGTTGTACGAAGTAGATTGCCTAATGAGATAATTTATCTTCTATATACGAAAGAGAAGACGAATGGATGTTAAACCAAAGGTTTCCAACATAATACTTTTCCCTTTTATTTATAACATAATGTACACAAATAAATAATACGCCATATAGCCATAAATAAAAACATACTTTTGTATACATTTTATGTATACTTAATTTTGTATATAATTGCCTAATTGAATGCAATTTAAAGAACACCGAGCTTAAAAAGTGTGAATTATTTATGTACATCATTTATAAGACATAAATAGTTTACAAAATATTATAGGATAAATGCACTTTTAAAAAATAAATATTTTCAGACATCTATAAATCAACTAACTATTTATAGTAGGTATGTGAGTAAATATTATAAAAACTGCCTATCATTTTATATTTTAAATTAATTAAATGATTTTTAAAAATTAATGTTGCCAACTGAATGTTTAATTACCTTAAGTTATTATTGTATGTTAAATAAAATAAAAACATAATATTTGACAAAACTAGTTTGATTTCTACTTTTACCCAAAAATCTTATTACCCATACTTTAACATTACTTTCGAGTATAGTTAATATACTACAATGCAACTTTTTTCACTAGCAAAATCATTTATTTATAATAGTATGCAATTATTTAAAAACAAATTAGGTATAATCCAGATTCATATCCGTTAAACTTTTCTAAATAATATTTTTAATTAAAGAAATTAAAGAAACCCATATCCGTGCAAATGGCGCTAGAGAAATTCCTTTTAATTAAAATAATAAAATCAAATGCAGCATTTGTAATTAAACTAAACCAAATTGATAATTAAAAATATATAAAATATATCATAAACAATTTGTAGTCTCTACGTTTCTGTTTATATCGTGTATAACGAACAAAAAGTTTAGTTTTAGTGACCACATTTCGCGGTTTTCGCTTTGAATACAAATAAAGGATTTATTTTGATGAAAAAGCTCCACCACATTTTGTTTGTTTGCTGAAAGTTTCATTATTTTACCAAAAGCAGATTTAAAAAACAATGTATATAAATTGAAATAGTAACGGAACTAGAAGTGTATTATGTTGTGGAAATTTGTAACATTTTGTTAATAAAATCTTTGAATTGTGTCAATATTAAGGCAACCATATTTTTTTTGGGTGAAAACCAGAACTGCAACTTGTAGTTGCACTAATTATCAATTTGAGATGCTATTTTATCTAACACTTTGGTATTTTGCAATCGGAAATTTTCCCATTTAAACCTATTGTTTCATATAAGCGTTGTTAATATCATTTTCACATAGTTGATGGGTAATTGTAGTTTTATTATCAAGTAATCGCGAAAATTCAGTTTGAACAGTAGATATTAAATGTTATTAAAAATTATATCATTTTATTTAAAAATGTGCATCAAAAATGTATTCGAGTATTTAAACAAAATATCTTTTTAATTATTTTAGTCATATTTTGAAATAAAAAGTATTTTAAAATGAAAATAAAAAAAATAAAAATTTAATAAATGTTAAAATTAGTTAAAAAATGGCCCTAAATATTAAAAAATGTGTGAAAATGTAAGTAATGTACGTGGAAAAGTATTTAGATGTACAAAAATATATGTAAGTGTGCAGATAAAAGTTCGTAGGTTTTTGTAGGTAAAAAATGTATGCTAAAGGGTCAATTTAGTATTTGAATATGTAAGTATTAGAAAATTGGCCTAAAGGTCCAATATTGTATCACGTGTGAAAAAATAAATTTATATAAGTCGATGAATATATGCAAGGATTCATAATCATTTTAAATTGTTTTCAGTTTGTCAACAGTTTCGAATTACATAACTCATCGCCTACGATTCTTTAATTTTTGTACAATTCTGTACTCATTTTGTTTTCTGCTAATCCTGTCGAGGTGTTATCACGTATTAGAAGACAGAAAAATCTCGTGTGGAATAATCTGTCTTTTCCTTTTATTTTCTACTACGTCTCTTTATTTTTATTTTTCATTTTACGTTTATTTTTATTCCGTTTTATCTCGTTTCATTCTTCTACTTTGCGCGGATGCTTTATTGCTGCCCGAGAAAATGTGTCGTAAAATTCATTTCAACCACGAATAGACACGTAAGTGCACACGATAATACACACATATATAATTCAACCTCAAATATATATATATATATATATATATATATGTAAGTATATGTATTATCCCCCCAACATGTATTTTCTAATACCGTTTGACTCGAAAATCCGTTAAAGAATTTTCTCCAATGTTTCTGCAGTAAAAGAAAAGCTCATTGTTTGCGGGGGTATCGAGATATATGACAGTATCGATATTGGCTTCTATTTTCACGATTTTCCCTTTTTTCCTGCTGCAGCAGCCGGTGCTTCAACGGGAAAATCCAGTGTCCCGGTCCTCAACAGCCGGCGGCCGCGCATTTTTTTTACGATGGCCACAGCTGCGTCTCACACAAGGGAACCTTATGAACGCGATTTTCGCGTTAAAGGAAAAGCCATAGTGAAAATTCATCACTCATATATCCCTCCAAAAACACCCCGCCCGCCTAAAAGTCGCCAACGCTGATGGTGGTGGAAATCAATTCTATAAAGTGTCAGTTTCGATGGAAAATAAAGATACTTTTATTAACAGTTTTTATGAATCATCGATGTACCCGAGGAGTATACAAAGTGCCCTGAATGTTTGCAATGCTCCCTGGGTGATTGCAATATGCCCTGAGTGATGCCAGTATGCCCTGGATGATGCCAGTATGCCCTGGGTGATGCTAGTATGCCCTGGATGATGCCAGTATGCCCTGGGTGATGCTAGTATGTCCTGGGTGATGCCAGTATTCCCTGGGCGTATTATGTCCTCAATGCAGCCAGAAGTTTCTAACATTTCCCAAGGTTTACAATGTACTCTAAGGCCTTACCATGTGCCCTGGGAGTTTACAATATGACTCTCAGTGCTTACAATGTGTCCAAGTAGTTTACAATGCGACCTTTGAATTTACAATGTGCCTAAGCAGTTAATAACGTTTTCCAGAGATTTGTAATATGCCCTTGATGTAGCCAGTTTATAACATTCACTAGGGCTTATAATGTGCTGTAGGGGTTTACATTTTGCCACAGCACTTTAAATGTGCCCTCGGTGTTGGTCCCTATAACACTATGTACCGTATAATAAAATGATATGTACAAAAATTCATTGTACGTCAATATTAAAGTGATCAATATTAAATCGATCACATTACAAAAAAAGTTAAATATATAAACTGGAACTTACAAATTAGGATAACTTGTACTAAATTGAATCAGTAAAAAAGTAACTCCAAAATTAGGTAAGAGGATTTCTAAAGTAAATATCAAAGACAAATATATATAAATATATATTTAACCTTTTTCGACTTTTATGAACCTTGCAACACCACCAAAACCTCCGATCCTTCATTCTATACTTTCGAAGATTGCTCAATAAACTTCATAAATTATACGAAAAGTTTACTCAAAATGATAAAACATTCAGTTGTGTTTCACTTTATAATAAGCCGATACAAAATATTGATTTTAAGACATCGCAGTCTAGAAAATGAAATCAATTATAAATAATAGAAAGTGAAAATAAAATAAACTTGAAAATTAAATATTCATGTATCTATTATTTCTGCAACAAGTGAACAATAAATTGTTGCCATTTCAGAGACAAAGAAGAAATCTTTGTGCTGGAGATGATATCAAGCAGACAATGTCCTTACGATTTTCATTCCATCTCTATTTTGCCCACGAACACAAAAGGACACGATATTACATATAGTTTTCTCTACACTGATGGTAATAGGCAGAGAGCTAATAACGAATTAGCTACATACAAAATATATAAGCTTTAATAAATGAATAATTTTGAAAGTATCATTGTAAGATTTTTATTTAAATTTGAGTACATAATATTGTCTAATTCTACTAGTTCAATTAGTATTGCAATATATGCACACAAAAATATAAAATTTATATTTAAAAAAATAAAACAATATGATAATAAGAGGAATAAATTAGTAAAAAATGTGGATAAATTTTAAAAATTAGAAATAAACGCTAAACACAAAGAATATTAAAAATTATAAAAAAAATTAACATATATAACTAAAATTATATATAACTGTCTATTCGTAAGTTTTTAATAAAATAAATAAATAATCAATTGTAAAAGAATTATGTATCATTTTAGAAGAGCTATATAATAAAATACATTTGATATTGATTTCGTACAAATTATAAATCTTTTATTAGTATTATCCATCTTCAACGAAAATATTTCTCATAACTTTTAACTATTTGAGTAAAGTTTCCTCCAGCTTCTTATTTAATTAGCCCCCACATATGTGTAACAACCGCAGCCCCGCTCGAATGTGGCCTTTCGGCAACCGTCCCGGATTATTACATGATCATGATATACCATCTCAATCTTAATGTATTAAGTTACGTAATACCGGAGATATGTGCCCTCTGGAAACAGACACATATAAATACATATATCCAGAAGGGGGCCCGCTACAAAGACTTTAGATAGCGCTAGGGTTCTGTATCAGCATTGTGTTTTGACACCGAACAATGTGCACGGTGGAAAGATCGAGCGAAAGATTTTAGAGATTGTGGTTAAAGATGAAGTTTTGTTTAAAAGTTTATTCACTTCACAGACATTCCTTTAATATTTTCCCATCCAGAATCCATCTCTGTTTCGAATTTGCTTTTGAAATATTTCACGCTTCGTAGGAATACGAAGCTTGTATAAATATAAACTCCTGCACCTCCATAACAACAAATTCTGCACAAATATTACCAACAAGACAGACAGACAGACGAACGAGGAAAAGTAAAAAGTAAAACATAGAAAACAGGATGAAATAATAATATGACAGACTTCTTTGGAGTTGGAGGAAAAGATCCAACAATATAGCGACTTCTTTACTTATGGCGGAGGAGATGATAAGTTTATGCAAAGATTTGCGAAAATAGTGCAGGCACGTACATGATGATGGAAATAATTGTTTGCTCCAAAGTAAGTAAATGGAGATTTAAAGTTGAAGTAAATGAAGATTATATTGCCAAGGAACTCTTGTGCACGAGCGGGGAATATGGTGAAACATGATTCAGGAGGATGTGGAAAAAGAATTTTTGTCATAAGACTAAAAATGGAAAATATTATTTTCAAATAAGGATGTAATTTTATGTAAATGTTTTCAATATTTTTCTAGATATTTCATTTACACCAGACAAATATAACCAATATTGCAATAAATCTCGATTAAAACTCAGACTTGTAACAATATCTTATTTGTTGACAATTTTGAGGTAGCCAGAGTTGATATGTAGTGTAATCGTAAACTTTATAATACGGTATAATAATGCATTATAAGGTCTATGAGTGCACTGCATTGCCAACCAAAATAATGCTGCACTTAATTTTACATAATTTTCTGAATATTTCATTGACGAAGAATTTTCAAGAAATATGGTAAATAAACGCATAACAGTTTATCAAAGTACAACTATTAACAGCTTATCGTAGTACTTGATCTTAAAAATCCTTTCCTCAGCAAATTCCATCTCAATCTGCACCTTTATCCTCGCACACCCATTATCCTCGTTAATCATATTCCACATTACGTAGGCAAAGATCGCCGGTGGGCGCCCCGGTGGAGTCTCTTCCGTCGCCTTTCTATAGAAAACTGAAGAAGAAAACTGCGAAGGAAATCCTTCTGCGAACCACTGCGTCGGCATTTTCTTTTGAGGGAACATTTTCGGGTGCTCTCGTCGTAACATTAATCATTGTAACGGGGGCTCGTCGGCGTCAGAACAAAGAACGATAAAGATTTAAAAAAAAAATTAAAATGCATATTGATAGATTATAAATTTGGGGTTTTATTGACGTAATTGACGTTTGATAAATAGAAGGTTGTAACGTACATTTTTCTGTTGCATCTTAAAGAACATTTAAAGAGATATTCATAAATAAATAATGTATTTGGACAAATGATAGAGAAAAAAAATGAAGTCTATTATTAATTAGTTACAACAGCTTAAAAGCTCCAAAAGCAACTGAGTATTCTCAAAACCCGTTGTATTGTGATAAAAATGTATTTATTGCTTCATTTATAAATTGCAGATTATTAGGTATATTTCATGTATGAAGACTTTGAAGTTATATGAAAATTTGTTTAGGATCAAATTGCTTACAAGTTTTTCTAATATGATAACACTAAACGGTGCATTCGAAAGTTACTATCGTGTATTGAAATATGTTTCACTTTTGAATCATTCGATTAACATGGATGATGAGGTCTGGAATTTCATTTAAATTATAATATATATATATATATATATTCATATAGAAGAGTCATTTGATATCGGTCCGCTGGAAGTGCCCCGTGGGGCATGTGTCGACGTCCCTTTACGCTTTCAGGATTTTCGTCCTTTCTAATAGACCGCCGACCGCCGACGACCGCTGAATGCCCCGAGGGACACTTTTATCCTTTTACACATATACATATATATATATATATATATATATATATATATATATAAATGACCTAAATAATTGAAACATGTGATTTATTTTTATACTAGCATCAAAGCTCTTGTATCTGTTTGTGCATTTATCTATCCAATCTGCTGTAACTTTCCATCCGTATGTTCGATTTTAATACAATTTTCAGGAAAGTTGTATCAAATTACGTAATCTGTAATATTGCGTAACACTATTCAGTCCTACGGCAAATAAGCATTATTTAGAACCGCCATCAAACGCAGACTTAATCCGGGCACACTTAATATTTAATACTTAGTTAAGTAGCGGAGTTGTATTATATCCCTCGTACCTTTGAAAACATCCAATAGATTCTAATTATATATGCAAAAATATATAATATTAATTGTATAATAGATTTTTATTAATATTGCCTAAAAAACAATAACATCCTACTATAACTCGATACCCATTATGATCGTTATAAAAATAAAGTATTAATTTCATTGCATCTGAGTTATATCATTAGCAATTTTTAAACCATTGGATTAATTTAAAAGTATTTATTACTGTTACTAGATAATCCTGCTGTATCTTGATATACTATGAAAATAGAAAATTAATCCAGGCGCACTTAAGCCTGCCTCAAATTTCAATCTTTAGTTGAACATACATTTATAAATTATATCTCTTATAACTTATAAACCAGTTGACTAATTTGAATGATTTATTAGAGAAATTCAAACAGTACCTAATAATCTATAAAATTGTTTAATTTATTAATACTTTACAACAGCCCGATATACTCTAAAATCGCAATTGATAGTAAAAATATTATTATATTTATATGCCTTGCAATTAGAAATTAACATTTTAATTAAATTAAAAAATTAAATTAAATTTTACACAACTTTCTTTAATTTTTTCCAACCATTCGTATTAATAGATATAATATGTGGCGGAATTAGCTCATGTGTAGCGTTTCCGACTCACACGCCGAAGATTCGAAGTTCGAATCCCCGGCATAATATTGAAATTCTGTTATCTGTTAATAGTTTGAAATAAAAAGTTAAAAATAGTTTGAAATAATGTTAAAAATAGTTTGAAATAGTATTAAAAATAGTTTAATCGTATATAAAAAGGTTTGAGAATAAAAATTAAATTGATTAGAAGTAATGAAGATGTAAGAAGATAGAAGATATCTGATCGATAATAAAAGAAGAAAAAGAAGAATGAAGTTATGTTGATGAGTACATAAAATAGGGAAGGATATATAAAATAGGAAGAAGAATAGGATTTATATAAGAAAAATAGTATGAACATGAAGATTGTATTGAAATTGAAATATTGTAATGAAATTAAAAAATAGTTGATCATCATATAAAGTTCTATAAAAATCATATAAAGTTCTATATGTATAAATAAGAAAATCTGCTTAATATGTATTTATTTTCATCCAAAGACGTTTATCTCAACGAATATTATCTCTGAATGAAAATTTCATTTCGCCGAATCATCCCTTCGTAGGTGAATTTATATTTATATTATGTTACAAGCTAATGATAAGATATATATATATATATATATATATATATATATGTAAGGGGGCTTGTATTAAGCCCTAATTGCCCCCCTTAGGCCTTACGTCTTTTGCTGGTACAGATAAAGGTTAATTTTATATATCATATTATATTATGTATATATATAAATATAAATATATATATATATATATATATATACCTTTTAATGATTTTTTTTCGTTTGTGAGTAAACAAACAATTCAAAAGTTACTACATACAAAATAAATAAGTACTTATTTCAATTATGTGCCTCTGTTTGTGAAGTATACAGAGTTTATACTTTTTTATATGATATTTACGTTACAATTCATATTTTTGATTAATGATGAAAAAGCTTTAAAAACATCTATATATTTATAATAAATAAATGCACATATGCAATAAATAGTACGTCGGGGCAAAGAGATTGTTTAAGGATTCAAGTCGTCGTGTTTTTCTCAAAAGGGTTTCTTTTTTATTTCAAACTAATGCTATTTCATGTCAAGACGAGATTGAACACACAAAAGCCTACAGACCTAAGTTTTAGCCTGTGAAAAATCGCTTATACGATCCTATTTGTCTTCTTCATCGTCTGTTTAAATATAAATTCATAGATAAAATGTACAATGTGTTTTTCTACTGAATAAATAATGTTGTAAGGCGCACAAGTATTTTTCACAACTTTCGTAGCATTTAAATAGTATATGTATCGTAGTACGAGTTTTTTATAAAAAATGGACAAATTGAAACTGCTTATAATTATGTATGCGGTTTTACTTCCGACAAAAAGTCAAAGTTCAAAATCGCAGCTGAGGACAGGTAGTTATTCGAAGTGTATTCATTCTATGTATCGTTTATAAATGTTAAATCGGAAATATAGCATGAACATAACTTGTTAAATAATGAACAACTTTGCACTAAAGGACAAATAAATTATTTCCAACAATGTCCTAAAACATTCGGGTATACCCATAACTAGTAATAGAAAATCTGTAAAATATTTTAACTTTCATAATGAGACAGCTATCACTGAATAGAGTTCCAGTCAGTAAATAATTATAAAGACATTCAATTTAATTTAATCTTCAAATCCGTGTAACTAAATGAATAGGTCGCTTACAGGAATGGGTTACAGGATTGGGTTTAGTGTCCCCGTGTTACACACGTTTTGATAAATCTAGTGTCCTTCCATTGCGGTCAGTCATGTCCTGGCGAGCTTTCGAAACAAAGACAAATCGCCGGAGCTTTTGACCGCTGCCACTAAAAGCTCCACCGGCCGCGAGGGATGAACGAAAGATAATACCAAAGATAAAGCTCCTCCTCTACCGCACGCGCCGCGGTGCCGGAGGATTTGTCTCAGGACAGACGGGTAACATGCACTTGATTAATATTGGACATGATATGATATGAGAAATTAAAATGTTGATCAACATGTACGACGAGTTTCTAAATTTACAAATACTACATACATTTAACTGAAATTCATCTAGGTTTCTTTTGAAATTAGTATATTTTTCACTAATCTGCAGCGACGCCTAGATTCAGGTTGAGCGTCGTACTGGTTCGGAGGATTGGATATAGGCTACATATTATAATATCACGTGTAGACTTATTATTTTAGTGTATTGGTGTATTGGGTGTATTAGACAAAGTTGTTGTTTATAATTTTATCCATAGTTTAAGAATTATAAATAAATTAATTAATAGGTAAGCATAAATTAATGAATTTTCATAATAACCGTTTTAATAACGACCGATTCGTTTAATTAAATTTTTAATTTAAATTACAATTTTAAAGTGATTCGAGTTACACTAGCATCATTTGTTAATAGAAAGGATTGTAAATGTATAAAGTATATTTTTTATATATTCTCTTTATGTTAGATGTAAATTAGAAGAGTTATAAAAAATAAGTTGTAGGCCAATTGAGAAGTCAATTTTAAAGTATACTGTTCTTGTGATGTTAGACAACGTCGAAAACTTGAACTCTAATAAAATTTGTCTAATATTCTGTTTATATTACAAAAGTAGTTACTTACAAATTTAAACAAAAAGACTTCTGCTAAAAGATGGCTAAAAGCATCCATGTCAAAAATGGTATGGTAAGAAATTAAATAATGATAATAAATAATTAACAACATTACCTAAAACACCAAAACCATACAACAGTTATTTATTTATTAAACATTTAAAAATAAATCTAAAAATAAATTTAAAATTAAAATTAAAACTAAGGTGTACAAATTTTACGCCGCTAAATATTTTGCATTATTTTCGTCAAAAATTTTAATTAAACCGCCCTGATTTTATTTTAAAACAGAAAAGTCCGTCTCGTGTGCTTGTTTACTACAAATACCGTCCGTCGGCCTGTTTTGTTACAATTACCTGTCTGTTTATTATATTTAATTAAAAAAAATATTAATGAACTCGGATGTGATTAAAGAAAAGATGTTTTTTGGTACCTTGCCCGGTTTACTACTCTTGTGCGTATTTATTATTTTTATGCTTTGACAAATTAAAAATAACAACGATCCTGACGGTAGGGACAAAAATGAACTGTTTGCAAAACGGTGGAAACAAACACAAAAATTACTCTCACAGTGTTCATTTATAATTTGCTTATTTTTTACCCATATTCAAGAATCGGTCAAGGACGTACACTTTATACTACAGTCTTGCAATTGAAAACTTTGAGATACGATATTTTATAAAGATATGCTAGAGTATAAAAAAAACTGTGCAAAATAATAATCTCATTGTTAATATTTGATAACTCATGGACGAGCGATATATTCTAACAGCTCTGCACTTCAACCTTTTAATGTAATGCAATAATACTAGTTTTATCAAACTCGAGCTTGTGTTTCCTATTTATTTATTCAATGATTTTCCATAATATAATGTTTACCACTAAACACTGAAATAATATTTTGAATTTTAATTGATGTTATCAAATTGCGTTTTGTTCAGGTGTGAGTATGAACTGATGAATATATATGTTCAAAAAGCTTTACAGAACGCACCGTTTGCACCACAAATAAGTGGTTTTACAACAATTTTCGTCAAAGTGTTTATTATGACTACATATATTAAAATTGGTGACTTGCTGAATAAATTTTCATATTATAAATCATTTCATCATCATCCTATTTGATGAATATTGGAGAACGCAAGGTTTGAACCTACTACAAAATGGTCATCAATATATATGTAGCGGGTTGCCAACACGCATCGCGGCTTGTCAACACGCATCACATGTTACTGGACAGATTGGCCCATATATTGACAGCACAGAAAAAAAACAAAAATAAATTCAAGTGTCAGATCGTATTTGGTTTTTGTTTCTCCCCGAGTAGTTTTTTGCCAAAAAAAATGTATAATTCTTGAAACCTTTCTTTTCAATTATAAATAAGAAAATACCAATAACGTTTTATTAACGATCAGTATGACAACACATAGTGTCGTGGATATTAATCATATATAAAATAAACGAAATATAAATAATATTTTATGAAATTTATTATTGTCTATCATTTTGGTATTTAATATGGACAACACCTCCATATATATATATATATATATATATATATATATATATATATCAAAATGTATTACCAGGTGTATCTCTGTATAATCAAAAATCAGTCCTTTGATGTGACAAAATTCTGTGCGTAGGCGCCGGCAGAAAATTTCATATGAATATTTAACATGCAACACGCGAAAAAAATTGCAATCTTTGAGGAATTTGATTAGAATTCTGTAAATAAAAACCTATAGAAATGTGAGTCGAACTCGTCACATTTGGATTTATTCAGGGGGAAACTATTATTCCTTGATATAATTTTAATTATTAATATATTAATACGTTTTTTACATAAAGAAATTTATAAACTTTGGTATCTTTCGTTACGAATTTAGCTGCATGATACCAAAATAAGAGTTTTCTAAAGCAAAAAGTTTAGATAAACAAAACTTTACTATGTACTGTACTCACATAAATCTTGATAAAAGCAAAAAAATGAGTAATTCTGTAAGAAAATTATATAAAAAAATATATATTTTATATAAAAATAAATAATTAAGAATTGTGTAATATGTAATTCCGTGCATTTGTAATACACAGATTGGAATGCCATTTTGAATAGGACGAAAAAGAATTAACTCCTATAGGTTAAAATCAGCTATAAATTCTATAAATGTTTTAAAATTTAGAATAATATTTCATAAAAAACATCATAGATTTAATAAAATTTATGAAACGTTTCACCATATTCAGTAAAATTTATGTTTTTAATGATTCACTCATATAATTTAAGAAGAAAAACAAAATTATCTTTACAACAAAATATCATTTACAACAAATTTCTTCAACACGTATCCATTAACAAGAATTTTAATTACATCGCCCGCACCGCCGTTAATTTATTTCGGTTCTTAATTTAATTTAATTTTCACTTTTGCATAATAATAAATACAGTGGCGGCGACCGAAATTCATCTCGGGGCGTCCAGTGGTGCGAAATAATTTTATTCAGGTTATGATAATATTTAGAAAACGGTTGCCCCCTGTGCTGTGCGATAGCGCCCCCACGGGGGGCCCTTTCGGGCGCGAAATAACAACTTAATTGAAGGAACTAGATTGTTATTATTAAGCAGACGAGGAGGATTTATGTGGATGCGGCGGCGAATATTATATGTAAACAAGAATGTTGAAATTTAAATAACATTCAAAATTCTGAATTTAAAATATGGGTAAGATGTATAAATTTAGTATATTCTACATGTACGTAATTTTTATGAACATGTATATATATATATATATATATATATATCTAAAATCTGTGTCCCAGATGTCTTAATAAAGTAAACTCGCCATCAGAACGCATTTGCAAAAAAAATTCATATATAAAGTGAAACATGACGCTCTCTGAAAATCGTACTTTTTTCCTTATATATATATATATATAATATACATATATATATACAAAATGTCAAAAAGTTCGGAGACATCTAAAAAAAATCGTTTTTAGTCGATTTAGTCGTTAGAGTCGTTTTGTCGATCCGCAAAAAATATAAATCGTATTACACATATAGAGGAGGACTTAGATTTTGTACAAAAACATATAGATCGAAACAAAATAGATTTAATGTAATATATACTGAAATGGTGCATTTAATGGCAGTTGTCACAAAAATATTAATATCTATATTTTGAAAGGTTCCGTACATTCAAATATGGTTAAAACCCATAATAATACAACGAATACAATTAAATTTAAAGAGCATTATTTGTTAAATAAATTAATAAATGAACAAAAATAATATATAAATAAATATATCAATCTAAATAAGGTACTGTACCCTAAACCGTTCCAGGAAAGTCCATTTATGTGTAAGAACGTAAAGATCATTTCATTAATTATTAATTGTAAATTGCTGTTATTTGAACGTGATATTTAAAACCCTTTGAATTTTAGAAATATTTACACAGAGAATTTGATAAAGTAATTTATATAATACATATATTATTTATATGTATGTATATGTATATAAATTTTGTGCACTATACAAGTGATCAATCTGAAACCGTAATACAAAACGTATTTTCTTTTTCGTCCACATTATATTATATTTAATGAATTTTATTTAATTTATATTCATATATACAAATTCCTACAAAATCTATCTCCATTTTCCCGATGTCCACTCGAAACAAAAACAATAGAAAAAAAAAACATTTCCAGTCAGATGTCGGAGAGGAAAAACGCGCCGGAAAAAACTCCGGGAGACAGATTGGCCGACTGTGAATCAAATCAAGCCGAAAGATGAAGTTTTTTTCCATTTTAGTTTTGTTCATTTAGTTTTTATTTATTTTTTGCCGCAAACTCGGACGTCTAAATCATTTGGCCGGTACTAATGTCGCTTTGTATAAATGACGGAATTGATTTGAGTTTTTTGTGGAAAATCGATGAGTAATATAAAAAACGTAGGGCTCTCCCTGTGATTCAAAATTAAAGGTCTATACTGCCGGAAGAAAACTGGGTTGTGCATAATTTTGGAAAAAATGAAATAGAACTAAAAGAACCAAGACGAAAAAGCATGAGAAATACATAAAACTAAGACACAAGACACGTAAATTTGAGAAGTTAAGAGTGCTTTTACAACATGGACCTGTCTTTCTATTTCTATAGCAATAGTATATATTCATATAAATAAACATATTTCCTATATCCCATTTCACGTTGTCTGTTTCTGTAACTTTTGCTCCTGTTATTTCAAAGCTCGTTACATTCTACAAAGTTCTTCTCCTTCTTTGATCTACAAGACGATAAAAAAACAGTCTTGTGTCTCTCGATCCTTTTCCTATACTCAACTTTGAAATAAAGACGATGGTCTAGTAATATAAATTCAATTCCTTCAATTTATGCATTGAGAAAAGAATTTTAAACATTTTCTCAATAATTGATTTTTGAAAAAGATATTGTACTTTGTAAATTGGACCCGTAAGATAATTCATTTGGATATCTCTGACAGTGGGTAAAAAGTCGAATTTTTAATTTTACTTTATGATAAATCATTTTGTGTCATAATATATCGGTAATATTAATATTCTTTCTCAGGTCTGTCCGATTATCCTCAACAGATTTTTCCAATAATCTTTTCTACCGGTCGGTCAAGAAATGGGTCGTTATGCTGAGTGCATTTCGAAATGAAAATGGAAGGAAAATGAGGGAAAAACACAAAGCCGCTTTTTTCTTTTCTCATTCGATCGAAAGAAATGATAGCTGCTGATTCGGCGCACTTTGTATGATTAAATGATATGTTGCCTCTCCATCTCTCCACAAGAGAAGTGGACACAGAAACGCACCCCAGTGGTATGGAAATTAAAATTATTTATATTTATATATATATATATATATAAAGTTATGTTTATTTATATCAGAGTGGCAACACTCGAAAATTTCATTAAATGTCCGTTCTTCCATCAGTTCGTCCGTCCACAGAAATTAATATCTGCGGCGAATTTAATTTGAAATTAAATTGATTGATACACAATACAAAACAATTTACAGATATGATATGTACAAATATATTAATGCATTTGAAATTGATTTTATGAAATTGAAATCTAATATATACTACATGGTTTAATTTTCCCGTAGTACTAGAACTGGAGCATATATTTTGAATGGCAAAGTTTTAAAAATATATTGTATGGTTATTGAATTCATTTGGAAATTGAGTTATATTCAACATTATCTAATGCTTCATGCTATATTTTATGTACATTAGACATTAACCTTTTACAATCCAAGCAATTTATAAATGCACAAATGTAATTGTAGACAAACTATTAGTCTTTGACACCACTGGTACTTGATTCTCAAAGAGAAATATCAAATATTTATTTATTTATTCATGTAATAGAAATATTGTAGCATATCAAATTATTTATGAAAATATAATAAACATTAACTTATATTGATGATTAACGATAATTGAAATACTGGATATGCCAACTTTCTTAACTATTATTCACACTAAAGAAAAGGTTTTCACGAAAGTTATTGATAATTAACGTGTTAATTATCAATACCTTTCAATAATTGTTAATTATCAATAAGTTATTGATAAGTTGTGAATAAGTTTGTCTATCACAAATTAAAAAAAATAAAAATATTTTATTTACAATAGTAAATTAAAAATAATCCGGGCTCATGCAGAATATTATGATGCTAGGTTATATTGTAGTTGTTTCATTTTGTACAAAGTTGCCCGATTGTCCAACATTGGAATGCCATTGCAACATCCAAACGATGATACTATAAATAGTGCAGCGGGCCAATTACAAATGCATTTAGTTTCAATCTGAGCGAATATTCAGATTTTCCTGTAAATCCTGTAAATCTGTTCATCTCTCTACAATATCCGCATTTCAAACAGTCCATGTCCGCCTGTCCCTGTATGTGTGTGTATGTGCAATTGTACAATCGTACAATTGTGGCTGTGGAGGCTTCAGTGGAGGCGGCGGAGGCTTTAGTAGTAGTAACAGTGTTCTCGTCGTTGATTCAAATTCGGCCTGACGTTCCGTTCCGAATTCTCTCTACTGTTGCTGCTACATGGCGTGTGAAATGCCATGGAGGCCCCTCTACCGCCTCCGCCGCCGCCGGTGAAGCGACTGCTGCACCAGTAATTTATTGCTTATTATGATATTTATCGCTCGCAAACTGTAGCTGCTAGCAGGGTGTATGTATGCATGTTTGAGCTATAATTTATAAACATAACGTGTCAAGGATTAGCAGACAGATGATGCAGAAATATATTTGATTGTCTAAATAGGGAGGGTAGAACCGTTTGTACTATCCTATTATAATTTTAGTATTTACCATAACTAATAATCATTTTTTTATCTTGATGTGCTGTTAACAATTTTATTAGACACACACCGAACAAATTTAAAAAAACTGTGTCATAAAACAACTTCAATTTCTATTAGCATATTGATTTCAGTCCAAAACTTTGTACTATAATGTTTTATATTTACTGTTATATATTAAACATTTTAATATTACTTGCCACAGTAACTTTAGTGCAACATAAGATATAAATTCTTTTTTGAACAAAATACATCAAAGGTTAACAAGAATACAAGAGTGTCTATTTGAAAACTAATCGTAAACGCACAGTTTGTATTGAAGTACAGCAAATACCAAAATTATAAGAAATTGTACGAATTATTAATAAAATTCAATTAACTCTTAGTAGATTTCCACTAGGTCGTAGCTGGTAAATAGGTTCTTTTTAAATTATTAGATTTTTTCACATATATAGAAATTATTTTTTTAACTGCTTTTAAAATTTTCTTTACTGCCATCCCTATAATAAATTATTATGTATTTTCTTTTTGGCATACCTCAGAAAAATTGGATGTGTGTGTGTGTTTATGTATGTATGGATACAAATTTCCAGTCACGTTTTCGGGCGCACGAATCAACCGATTTGAATGGTTCAAAAAACATTCGATTCCTATTGATAGGGAGAAGAGCTGATTAGTTTTTGGCAAAGGCAGGTCGAGCCGTTACGGAGATACGAAGCAAAGAGTGCAGAAAATAGAAATCGAGTTTTTGAGTGAACGGGCATCCGATTTGAATGATCTAAAACAGGCATCGGCAACCTACGGCACGCGTGCCAGGCTTGGCACGCGACGGCGTTCTGCATGGCACTCTACAAAATAATCAGGGCAATCGCAATATATCGAGACGAAGTGATTTTTAAATAAGAAAAAATGTTGAAATATAATTGTAGTAATTTTACACCCATTGTAGTATTGATTACAAACATTGTAGTAATTTTACACCCATTGTTGTATTGTTTATAAACATTGTAGTAATTTTACACCCATTGTAGTATTGTTTACAAACATTGTAGTAATTTTACACCCATTATAGTATTGTTTACAAACATTGTAGTAATTTTACACCCATTGTAGTATTGTTTACAAACATTGTAGTAATTTTACACCCATTGTAGTATTGTTTATAAACATTGTAGTAATTTTACACCCATTGTAGTATTGTTTACAAACATTGTAGTAATTTTACACCAATTATAGTATTGTTTACAAACATTGTAGTAATTTTACACCCATTGTAGTATTTTTACAAACATTGTAGTAATTTTACACACATTGTAGTATTTTTACAAACAATGTAGTATTTTTACAACCATTGTAGTATTGTTTACAAACATTGTAGTAATTTTACACTCATTGTAGTATTTTTACAAACGTTGTAGTAATTTTACACCCATTGTAGTATTGTTTACAAACATTGTAGTAATTTTACACCCATTGGACTTATGTACATCAAATTATCAGATATTTTATAGAGATTTTAATACTGTGTACATATTTTGTGTTTTTTTGGGTTCAGTACCAAGATTTTTAATTTCAGTATGGGAAGTTCTAGCAATTTGAATTGAGGCACGATGCCATACACCCCACTAGTTAATAAAAATGTTTAAAAGATAAATTTGGTTATAATTCTTCTCCCCCAGAACCTGGTTATATATTTCAGGCGGCACCCTGAATCATATTGGTAGAGTGGCTCGGCACACCACAGTTAAAAGCTTGGCGACCCCTGATCTAAAAAACATTCAATTAGTAATGATTGGGAGAAGTGATTATTAGTTTTTGGCAATGGCAGGCCCAGCCATTTTGAAGATACTGAGCTAAATGTGCAAAAAATAGGAGTTTTTAAGAGAACTAAGCGTCCAATTAGTTATTAGTTTTTTTTGTATATCGAAAATAATTCAGATTTTATTTTTAATTCTGACTATAGTTCTAATATACTTTTAACAAATAATTTCAACTTTGCAATTCAGTTTATATAACTCTTATAAATATTAAACAACGTTACAATATTAATAATAATCTATTTGAAAACATTCAGTATTCCTCGAACATTTCGTTACGGTACGGGAAGTTCCAGCAATTTGCCTTAAGGCACGATGCCATATACCCCACTAGTTTTTTTATTTTAATTGGTTTGATCTTTGTCACCTCCCGTCACGACGTGTTTCCAAAGTATTGTTGTCACGTGACAGGTGATTTCCGACCGATAAGGGTTAATATAACGTTCAACTCATCATCTATTCCACCCCCGCAATCGTGGGTATCAATAATAAATCAAAAAATCAATTCCAAGATCAATACCCAATCGAGCGATCAGTGCCCTGAAGTAAAATAGGAGCTAATGTAATAATAAGGTGGAGATTTCCGGTGTTCCGGAAGCCGGAACTGAAGAGGCGTGTGCCTCGAGTGCTAAGTGATCGGAACCAATCAATTTCTCCATTTTCGCTTTCCCTTTTTGACCTGATGTAAATCACGGATACCGTTTCCGATTGTATTCAATAATCGGAGGAGGCAAGGAAGAGAAGCACCGAAATTCCTTGAAATGAAGGAAAATTAATTAGAGTTTTAGTATAAAAATGCGAAATTTTTATTTCCCATTGTCATAATGAGTATGCCTAATTGTTGTTCGGTCTTGATATATTAGACAATATTATAGATAATTTAATTATGAGCAAATTTTCTAAACCTAACCACAAGTGTACTTTCATTTAGTTCATGTTCACATCACAAAAACACTGATACTAATTTCTTCTAGCTATCCTATCAGTTTTTTTAAAGATGTTATCGTTTATAAGTACACTGAGTTGTTGTAAGATTTTTTAGCTTGTTTAATATTTACTACTATTTCTAGTTTATGAAGGACCTTATTATGTTAGACAATAATCCAAAATTAGGTAAATATTCTACTTAATAAATTAACCTAGTACAAGTTTGTTGAATATTTCATTTTTTAATTTTTAATTTTTATTTTCAATAGCAATCAGAATGCATGACTATTCTATAAGCTATTTGGCTTATGTCATTCACTCACACACATACACACACACTTTCAAACACACATATAATTTATCGGATCAATATTACGATCATATTTAGAGAATCACTTCAATAAGTGATTCAACTATTCTGTTCATATAAGCTTGTGGTAATTCTAAGGTTCCTTCATATTATCTTCGGGCAGCTTCTTCTTCAGTCTTCTTGAAGTTGATGTCTCAAGAAGCTTAGTGACTATATGGTTTGAATGATGTTGTAGTTTTTGAAAGTGTTTTATACTGTTGATTTGTATTATTCTGTTTATAAAATCAACATGAAGATCGTCGTGTAAAGTTTTATTACTAACAAACCACGGAGCATCAGTAATCTTTCTCAATATTTTCGATTGGACACGTTGCATTAACGCTATGTTGGATTTGCTTGCACAGCCCCACAATTCAATGCCATAAGTCCATATGGGTTTTATTACTGCCCTGTAAATTAGAAGTTTATATATTGTCAATAGATAAAATTGACTTGCGTCCCAGTAGCCAGTATAGTTCAGCGGTTCTAATTTTTATAGTATTTAATTTGGCGCGAATATGGTCCTTCCACGTGAGCCTGCGATCTAAATGCATACCTAAGTATTTGACGCATTCGGTGCTTGAAATATTTCATTTGTACTAGACGAATTACAAATACAAAAAATATACTAATTGTAAATAAATAAACTGACAACATGCGTATTTTAAAATTCATCTAATTATTTCCGGCTAAATCTATTCTTCGTATTTTTGTTAAAGAAGCAGGAATGTTACAGTGGAGCAAAAGTCCGCACTTTCGAGTAAGCAAAGCTCTATCTATTTCTTCGATGTCAACAGAGAAAAACGAACGAAAGCTTCAAGATTGTGCATTGAGAACATGCAAGAATGGGTATATCCAAACATACATACACACAAACACTCACAACCCCACACGCACACACAATACAATGTATGGAAAGAATGATATTATTGCCTGAAGAAAACACGATCCAATATAGAGCGATATTTGATAGACGTGACACGGAAAGATTTCTCGGGTTGTTTTTTATTTATAGACTAAATCGTGCTTTAGAGCATTGAAGCACGCTATGCAGTTCGTAAGTAGAAACATATAAAATAAAAGCTGACTTTAAAAAAATTCTGTAACTTGAAATAAAAATTGTCAAAGCTTTGCTCCAAACAATTGTATTTTATACGGCATTTAATTAATATATAAATAATTCACATAGTTTAAACATATTATTTTTATATTTTTATTAAACCTTATGTTAAATCAATAAAGCATATTAATAAAGTAGATTAATTTTAATAACTACTACTTCCGTTAATTAACTATTATTATTATTTATCTACCGCGTAAAAACTCTTAACCTGCTACGACGCCTAGATCCAGGTTGCGCGTCAAATAGCCGTAGGCATCCGGGTGCTTTCCGCGGAAAACAGCATCTATTATTTTCTCCTGCAATGTACGAATATACCACGTTGTTATAGAGTAGGGTAAATAATACAAAGTTTTTATTATTGAATTTCAAACATATTATCCAAATATACTATTCATATTACGCGAATAGTTAAAAGTTATAAATGATAAAATAGATGTATGTGCTTGTGTTAAGTGAAGGACTCAATTAGTTCTATTTAGAATTTGAATTACTAGTTACGCTAGAATAATGTATTTTTTGAAACTGTTATAGGTTACTTTATTTGGTGCAAATTCTCTAATTATTCTAATTATTTGAGACGATTCAAAGTTTGGAAGATATTTAATAAGAAAGTGGCATGCTAACCGAGTAGACTCTATAATGTTAGACAATTTCATTTTATACAAGTTTGCTTAAAACAATATTTGAATCATAGGAATTGTTTGAAAATTATGTATGATATAATGAACAAATATTTACATTAAATATAATATTTAATAAATAAAAAACAAATATGTTATTAACAAGTTCGCAATATTCTCTTCAATATTTTATTCTAGAACTATTTTTTAATCCATAAATGAACCCATTAATAATTTTACAACTTGTATAATTAATATAACTTGTTTATTATATCAAAATCATTTATTCGCATAAATTGTTAAGAATGGAGGATTATAATTGATAGAGAGAGCACGGTTGGGCATTAATTAGTGAAATATGCCCAAACATACACCCATAAACACAAGCGATATTTAATAATAAGGGGACTCAAGGAAAATATACTCAAATTTGTAAGTAAATCTATTAAAACTATACAGAAATCAAGTAAAACTACTCACCAAAGATAATGTTAATACCAGGAAATATTAATTGGAAGTGTAATTATACTGAACAGAACTATTTTGTGAGGGAAAACTTTAAAACCAAGCAATTGTATGCAAATAGTAGTAAAAGACTAATTAAATTATAAAATACACTATTTAGTTATATAACAAAATTTAAAGATGAAAAAAGATTTTATATTTTGATAATTTTTGACAATGCAGATAATGTGATCGCAAACTTGTACATATTGTTTAGTTTACAAATAAGTTGTAAGTATTTTAAAATTAAATAAACAAATGTTTATAGTATGGCATACCCAGTTCTAACTAAGTTTGGAAAACTAGACGACAAAATAAATAATATTAAAGGTTATTTGCATTGAAAAAGATGTATGAACTATAAAAGATTATTAGCCTTAAATTTTAGTTATTTTGCCATCTAGTTTTCCAAACTTAGTTAGAACTGGGTGTGCCATACTATAAGCATTTGTTTAAATTTTAAAAATACTTACAACTCTATTTGTAAACTAAACAAGATTCGATCATATTATCTGAATTGTCAAAAATTAACAAAATATAAAAAAGCCATCGCGAATCACCTACATTAATAAAACAAACGTGAACAAATTATAGTAATCTAATTTTACAAAATTAGCTTCTTCAAAGTATTTATATGAAATACACCGACACCTGCTCCACAGGAAGCCATGTGCGTCCTTAAATTTGCGGTAAGCATCGGCACATGTATAAATATATATATATATATATATATATATATATACAGGGCTCCATATCACCTCTCCCTGCTCACCACCAAGTAGTATAGTACTCAATCATATATTATTCCGTTAATGCATTACATCATTAGAGATTGAATCGTAGCGGCGGAGAACATCAGAATCAGAATCAGAACCAGAATCTGAATTTCTACGTTTCGGAAGCGAATTTACGCATACGCAGATATATAATATGGTGACTGATTTGATGGTGAAATTCCCCACATAGCGTTTGTGCATTTCTATTCCTAACAGGTGAGGGCGATTGGTAACCAAAGATTGCCAATGATAATTGATAGACGAGAATGATGGAATTGTCACTACATATTTATATATTCAGAGGCGCGAAACTCAAGGGGTTTCAAAATGTGAATGAGGAGAAGATGAATTGCTCTGATGTAACCAATATTCATGTAGATCTAAGATACTCACCAGTGGAACTCCTGTTTGGATGATTTTCAGAATTTATAGGTACAACTACAAATTTTACTTGTTGGTCCATTTTATGAGCTGGTGAACTTCCACATTCTGCTTATCAATCATCAGAATTTGCTGGATTGCAAAATTTTTTCGGTGAAACAATAACTTCTTATGGTTGGCGCAAAGAGTATTGGAGTGAATCTACTTATCCAGAAGATATCCTAGTGGAACTCCTGATATACAAAATAATTTAGTAGAACTTCCGACCCACGAAAAGTTCCTGATCTATATAGTATCTATACTGATAGCATAATTTCCCAAAACAACCTTGTCAGTTTTCCACAAAAATTAGTATACGAACAACAAATTACATTCCAGCACTTGTTCCAGGAAAAAATAGGTTTGAAAAAGGCAATTCGAACTTACTTGGCTTTTTCATCAAATCCTGACCAATTTCGGATGCATCTCATGTCTTGTCATCTCCTCACGAGAAATTCTAATAAAATTCCTGATCATACTGATCGATGAACAAAATATCCTAGAATAATTTCCCAAACAACCTTGCCAATTTTCCACAGAATCAGTAGTCAAACAACAAAATTACAATCCAGTACATGTTCCAGAGGAAAATCAGGTTTGAAAAAGGCAATTCGAACTTACTTGGCCAATTTCTGATGAATCTCATATGTTGCCATCTACATTTTGGAACCAGTTTTGTGGTAGAGGTGCAACCTTAATGAGCGAATATCACATTACGGACATGCTTTGGCTGTGCAGTCTCCAACGTGTGCGTTTGCAGTTATAATAAATGATATTAGAAGATAAGTTTGTGTACACCTGATAAATGTACGTGAATGGATTTCCAAATTTAACCTGGTAGTTGGCTAGAATTTCAATAGGACAATTAAAAATAATTTATATTATAATTTGTTAGAAATTCGCAAGTTATTTCATTAAACATCTTTCTCAGATTTCCAGTTCCACTAATTGTGAGTAAGTTTGCTCTCCAAACTATGAAGATGATAACATTGGAAAATTTTAATTCTCGACTGCTCATAAAAAATTTAACTGAATGTACTTTATTTCATATGAAGCATAGAATTAACGAAATGGACAAAAGCTTCAAAAAGTTTAAAAAAAAGCACATATCTCGACCATAGAAAAAGTTAGTATTAATTTATTTAGCTTTTCGTGTATTCAGCATGAAGATTCGTCCCAGGATAATCCTATGTGTGCCCTCTGCACTATAAATAGTGCTTAGCGCCCGATGTCTGCGCGCTTTTTAATCCCTCCGCCGTTAATTAATGAGATTTTAGAGAAATCGGGTTAGCCGTGTTTATTTAAAAACCTTAGTTTCGCACGGATAAAGTATATAAAGGATTTTTATCTGAATTTACAATATTTTTATTCTGAAATATTATTATTATGAATAGAGATATAAAGATCTAACAACACATAATTAATAAAACTAAAGAATATAATGAATTTAAATCAACACAAATTGATAAATACAAAATTAGTCAAAGCCATAAAATTGAACTAATGATACAACGATAAATACGAAAATATAAAAGTAATTAATACGTATTAAAATAAATGTCATAGAAATGTGCCAGGCGTAAAAAGTGAGTGTATATAAATTTGTGTGAAAATGTTCAAAAACATACACAAATTACAAGAATAAAATAATCCATTACACATCTTCACCATAACTCAAAAAAGAAAAACCCAGAGAATCCGAGTAAACTGCAATTACTAAAACTGCATTTCTTCCGCACTAATTAATTACTAAACTAACATTCGCGTTCCTTCAAAAACACAAAACACATATACATCATCCCCAAAGCCCCATTTCTTGCCCCCTTGAACCCCCCACTCGCCCGTTTGAACTTTGGAGCATAATTCCGCAAATTACAAAATGTAAATCTCCCGAAAAAAAAAACGTCTCTGCCGCTCGCTTCACCGGAAGGAAATCTTGTTGAAAATAAGTGAAATAAACTAAAGAGAAAAAAACGCAGAGTTGGAAAACTTTGCAATACTTGCGTAACTCTTAAGAGTTTTGTTTGGCAGATTTTGGGTAGTGCTGCTGATAATTATAGTTAAATAAATAAATGCAAGATACAGAAAGCGGTGCACAGATTCTCAAACTGTTCGGATTAAAAAAATATTCGTCTAAAATATACCTGAATATACTGCGAATGTAAACAAATACATGGGATATACCAAATTTGTACAACATCAAATATATACAGCAAAAAAAATTAAATTTTTCGAAAATACAGTCAAATATAGTGCACATACCCCTATTCATCGTCCACTTTCAAATATAGTATCCGTAAACTCTAATCTAAAGATTATACAAAAATAG
>NW_020536999.1:25177419-25215955 GCF_003426905.1 Ctenocephalides felis
AAAAGTTTTCTCATGTGAAACATCGGTTAATTTTGGGTACTTGTTCGCAACTAATCCAATTATTTCGGAAGAAAAGTCCGTGTTTTCCTCTAATTGGACGCACATGTCGGTTAAGTTATATCTTATAGTAAGATAAGAGAGCGAGAACAAATATCGACTGGAGCAAAATGTATGTATTATGAACGGGGAACGGATATATTTCAAATGCTGTGCAAGCTTTCGCGGTTTTGTTCCATTGCGCCAAAACGCTAAATGTTTAGTGTTTCCAAATACTAATAGCAACTGTGTAATATTTCAACGAGAACTACCAACGTAAAGGATATTCATATAATCATTACTTGTTAGTTGCACACCGTTTTGTGAGATGAATAAAAGTTACAAAATTGGTAATCTAATTTATGTTCAATTGAAACTCGACTAATCAGCTTTGCAAACTCGAAGAATTTTTACTTTTCATGAGCTTATAATAATTCAGGGTCACTTCTTCAGCTCTGCAGATACGGGCTCCTGGGGTTGTTCTTACAAGATACCAAAGTTCTCTTTTGGATGTCCTCGTTCAACTAACTAAAATTCTGGAATGATATAAATCTTGCTCAATTCATTTTCGCAAATTACCGAACTCATCACCTAAAAATATAATCCAGAGAAAACGTGTCGAACACACAACATCGATGATGGTCGTCATAAAAAATATCATGATCCGGCTGTCTAAATAAATTCCGGGAGGATGACGGTGCCGGAGGAATGGCGGTGTGTGACGACAATGTGTTTGGACATAAAATACAATTTCATGTCTGGAAGCGAGAACTGTTTATGAACACTTAACTGTTATATATAAATTTTATAGAAAGCAGCGCCGTTACGAGAAATATGTGATAAATTGGACAACTTGAGGAATATATATATATATATATATATATATATATATATATATATATATAGCCCACGACTACGATGTCATACAAAATAACCCCTGTGCTCTTGATACTATAAACTGTACTTAAACGATTTGTGCAAAGTTGTCTTCGTGCGGTAACCATCCGGGCGAGAGCATGGACTCTTTGGCCAAATGTTATTTAAATATTTGTTCTATCAATATTTCTATTGATACTACATATGGTTTAGATTTAAGACTGACTTCCATGATTTTGCACTGCACATTGGTTTCTCTAGACATAATAAATTTTCAAAAATGTTATAATAATACTTATATCTTCTTATTATTATTTAATAATATAAATATTTTTGAACCAATGAAGTCCGAGATAATAGTCTAAACGTACGATTTTTTTATTTAACACACATATATATATACACACATATGTCCTCATACAAGTGTGCAGTATTATAAAATGAGTAATCTCGACACGTAACGCACTCGGCGCCATCTGTTACTCACGAGCAGAATGAAGGAAACAAGAAACGGAGAATTTTCGGCCCCTTCTGATAAATTGCTTCTGTCTTCGGTGGAATAAGTGTTGTATTGCGCCAAAAAGGCTGATAAAATCGCCAAAAACACATTTCTTGCAAATTTATCTTTTGTGAGAATCGATGGAAACTACATTGTATATATATATATATATATATATATATATATATGATATTCAGTTTTCAGGGCAATACATCAATTAAAATACATCATCAATTTTAATTGATGTATTGCCCTGAAAACTGAATATCACATATTTCAACATCAAAATTATATAAAAAATTTAATATATATATATATATATACATAAGTGCATGCCTGTCGCTGATAGCTTATTTGTTTTCTTGAGAAACCGCACTAGTCTATAAGATGAATGAACTTCAAAATTGAGTGTAAAAATAAACATATAATAAAAGTGCAGCATTTATCTTTTTAATCCTTGATAATTCTGGAACAAGTTAATAAGTATTAATAGTGTATGACGCACCCTTGTTTACAACAAAGAACACTTGAACAACTCGATATACTCAAATCAACCCTTAAAGCTGAAATTTTTATAGAAAAACACTTTTGTTTCTGCAGCCAAAGATTAGGTTTTTGCATACAAAATTTATTAATCCTCGCCTCGCGCCATCTATAATTTTATTTCAATCAACACCCTGACATCTTTACATATTTTAATTATAATTCATGTGTATGTGTCAGTGGATATGTTGGGGTATACGTTCATATTTCGGTTATTAGGATTGTAATAATCCAGATTCCAGTTCTCTCATTGAAATTCTATTGTTTGTAGTGGGATTATGGTGTCCTGGTGGCGTCGGTGGAGGCTCCGAGAGATATTACTACATATCTGTTCGACTCGCAAGTCGTCGTTGTTAGTTCAAAGTACGAAGATAAGTCGGACGGTTTAGTTGTGTACAAACATTTGTTATTAATAATATTTTGATAATCGATCTCACAAAGGGAATTGTGAGTTGTAATTTAATCAACTGACCGATTTGAGACGGTTGTGTACGTATCTTTTTATTTATTTCATAGTAACAGACATAAATACCTTCTTGATTGTCTTTAAAAATATCAGTTTTGGAGTACCCCAAGGTTGCACGCTAAGCCCCATTTATATTTATGCTTGAAAAATAATGTTCACTAATTATTACAAGTAGTATTGATATAAAAAATATTTTATCCCTAGTGATGATAATATTTTAAATGTATGAACTTCTAGTTACATCGAACATCGTACCTTCGTACCATCTCGATCTCTCCACTTCACTTTATGACGTCTTCTTGCTACATTATTATCGCTATGAATAGTAGTGCTAGAGTTAGTGTTGATGTCGTTATTAATCAGCACAAGGAATCACAGTTGTCAACCTCTGGAATTGCAGCTACAATTGTAGTTCATGCCTTAATTGGGCTACAAACTACTGGGGATGGAATTATGGCGGATTTTACTCGTATCTGAGAAGAGAGGTAATTAAAACGTATTTATGAGCATACCGAACGGGTATAGAGACGTAGAGTGTTAGATAAAGTCATAGCTTTGTATAACTTGTCTAAACGTACTATTTGTAGTACACGAAAAGTTAGGTTATGAACTTTTAAGGGTTTCAATATATATATATATATAGTAAATAAATGCATTTTTTACAAAACGAAGTCTCCTCCTCCGCTTTTGGCGACATATGGCGCCTCCCAGTTCGATGTCAAGAAGTTAAAATAACCCATAAAAGTCTGAAATATGACCGCGGTAACTTATTTTAGCACAAAATGTGTCGTCTCAGAGCACCGGTGGAGGTTGTGGAGACTCCGGAGGCTCTGGGGGTATGGAGGAGCACCTTGGAGGGGGTGTCGGTAAGTTATGATTTTACCGCGCGAACTGTAACTTTGTGTGTTACACAAAAGGCGGCAAGTGTGAAATGAAATGCAGCAGCCGCCGGTATTGTGTAATAAACATTTCTTGCGTTTTCATATAAATCATAGGATTTTGTATGATTTGTTTCGAAATATATTATTATACGCTCTGCAGCAACACGATATACACTAAAATCGCGATTGAAAATGGACTGTTCGAATCAAAGTGTGCATTTATTCACTGCATCATTTATAAATTGTAAAAATAAACATAGAATTATTATCTAGTACAAAATTTGTAAGGGCATTTTGTGTTCACATTACTAGCTAGTCTTAAACCATTTTTTCATTATTAATGATCAATTAGAAAAAATGTTCAAAATTGAATAATGTAAAACTTTTTCCAACGACATAATATCTTACATCAATTTAGTGTATTTTAAATTTATTATCGAGCATTAAAAATTAATTCTGATGCATTTATTTGTAAACCCTACGTAGATTGATACCATAGATGTATACCGGCAATACGTTCACAATTAAATTATAAACATTGTTTTCTAATACCAAAAGTCTCTAAAACAATTCGTTCTACTCTAAATCCACATGAAAGCTTGCACAAACCGGATTGAAATACAACAAAACAAAACTCGGTTGTGGGGAAGGAAGCTTTGGGGGCAAAAAATACAGGACACAGAGAGGACAAAACGCGTATAAATGTTTTACGAGGAAAAAAACGCGAAAAAAATATAAAAAGTACGAAAATAACAAAACGTTATTGTTTCGGGCTCAGATTAAAATTAATCCGCGTGCACAATGTTTCATGCCCCTGGATAATAAATTATTAAAACTAAATAAAATACACTAAAAAATAAGTATATCGATGCGCTCGTGAATAATAAATCAATGTATTGATGGATGAATGAATCAATACATTGATGAAAAATATATTCAGGTATTCATTAATAAATAGATCAATAAATAAACTGGTGCATTAATTAATAGATAAATCATTACATTATAATTGCAATACATTGATAAATGAATAGATAGATGAATATAATATTGCAAGAATACCAATTTGAAAATATTGATTAATGATTTGTTATGAAAATATTTGTTTTTTATTTAATTTAAAATTACTTATTTACAAATAAATATTTAAATATCTATTTACTATAAAATAGTTTTTAACAAAATCGGTGCAATAGAAAGTACTTACGAACACAGGTTCGTTCTTTTCTTTATTATTGGTTCAATTAAAATATATTTTTATATGCACCGGGGGATGCATATATAACAATGAAATATGGTATTAAATATATATATATATATATATATATATTAAAATTGTATGTGATCAGCAATTATTTGAAATTTTTGAAACGGACAAACGGATCGGATTTTCCACTCGATATATTTATAACAATTTATTTTGAGTTCATTACGAACTCTATCGTGGGTTTTTGCAGTAAATGGGTAGATAGATCTATATATATATATATATATATATATATATATATATATATATATATATATATATATATAATCAAGCAGGCAATTCGTCAAATTAAAAAATTAAATATTCACAATTTTTTATTCGGTTTGTTTCGACATTGATGATGTTTACTCCATATACTGCATTTTGATAAAGTCTATATAAAATATGATAAAAACTACGAATTTAACTATTTATTATTATAATGTACATATTCAAGAATAAGATAGTGAAATTATATTATTAAATATGTCTAAAATCCAAAGAATAAAAGAACTGACTAAATTTAAAGAGTATCTATTATTTATTAAATGTATAAACTAATTAACTATTATTAGTTAATATACTACTCAAACTTTGAATTAAAAATAATTATTTTTTGAAATTGAATAATACATTTAATTTCAAATTTAATCATTCTTTCTGATGACTGTACTATACTCAAAAAATACATCGTGGTGTCAAAATCGGTTCCATTTCGACATCTCTAGTAGGTATGTGTGAATGTAGGTTTGTGTATGGATATATGGTTTTAGTATGTTTGGATTGATTTTTAGATGTGTGTATGTGGAGAAAGGATTTTGCACGAATAAGCGTTTATAATACAAATGGAAAATTGAAAATTCGTTTTGATAGAGGACATGATATGTGCTACTTGAAACTCAATTATCGTCCTCATATATATATATATATATATATATATATATATATATATATTTATATATACATGATGCTGAAGGAATTGATTTCTCGATGATATGAGGAGACACACATATTCAAACTACAAGTACATAACAAATATACAATTAGGGACTCCGATTGTTGTACTGTTTTAAAAAGTTCTGCAGATCGCACAGTTTGTTTTATGATCTTGTAATTTAAATACGACGTACCTTAAAATATCTTTCACCATGGCAAATACTAAAATTGATAGGTTTTTAACGAAGTTGGTAGTTGCAAAAGATTGCATACTAACACACCCGTTTTTGCTTGTGATGCAATCGTACAAGTGGTATTTTTAAAGATCTTTACATGCCCCCCTCTTTGTACTACAATACTGTAATTTCACTAGGTTATTACTTAAAGTGCCTATTTTGATAATAAATAAAAAAAAATTATTTTTTATATGAATATTTTAAATTGTGAACGTTTTCGTGCGAAAACTTACTGACATGTGAGCATAGATGTAAACAAATTAGTTGCATTTTCAATGAGCCCTGCTAGACGTACAGTTTGTACAAAGATCATATGATTTGAGTATATAATGTTTGCAAAGTGTTGTTAGAACAGCATATACTAAAGTAAAACTATTAATTCACAAACCTTTTATATAGAATTTCATAAACATTTGCACTTGACTCTATTTTCGGACCAGTTTATTCAATGCAGATGATTCCTACTTTCCAAAGCCTACTTGAGTATACAAAATTCCTTAATTATCATAATAAAAAATAGAGTTTACTATTCAATGTTATGCAAATTAGCCAAATATTGTATCTATTTTAGGTAAAAGAATCAAAAGTTTCAGAAAATTTAATAAATGTACCAACGACTACTCGTACGATCGAAGTTGCCATACTACAAATATTCCTCGGTTAAAACTCAATCCTCAAAACTTGTAAATATTCACACAACTACACACATGTTCACCTACAATCTCTACAATGTAATTTCGCCCTCTCACGCACACAAGGGGGCCCCCATAGAGAGATTCGAGAGAGAGAGGGATTCCCGTATTCCGCGTCGCCGTCGTTGTCGACGCTAAAACTGATCATGCAAGAAATTCAATTTAACTTGAATTGACTGACGTGGGAATCTTATTGGGTAAAACTGGTTTCTGAGAAATTCCTCCAAAGGAAGAAAGGGGGCATCGAGAACATCCCCTAAACGCAACCCCTACGGTGAACTGAATTATGGAGTTAAAGATTACATTTCATGTAAAGGCAAATTAGGTACAGTTGTTGATAATTTATTATAATTCAAAAAATTTATTCAGAAACTATTGGTGGATACATTAAGGTAAAATATATTCAAAATACAAGTTCGTAGCACGAACAGTGCATCCTGCAGAGCTCCATTAATAAGATGAATAACAAGCACTAATATAGTGTATTATAACAAAATTGGAAAGGTTGTTTTAAAATTAATAATAATAAAATAATGGGTAGTACTGCCTTAGGGCAGGTCTATGAGTTAAGTTAAACTCCAACTCGGATCAGGGAAGAAGAGTGTGAGAGGTTTCCCATTTCGATTTTCACAGCTTCACATCGCAGTTCTCGAGATGGGCTTATTTTCAAATGGAAACATAGAGCGCGGGCTCGAACTCGCAACAAACAATATATGTATTTAGTATTTCACGTTAAAATTGGCTTAATGGTGAATAATATACTGAAATACCAATGTTGTAGTACACACACTGCGCCCTGTAGACCTCGCCAAAATATCATCTTGCAGTAGATTGTTCTTCACTTACATACATGTACCTATGAATTACCTACCTGTCTACCTGTTTACTTGTCTGCCATTCCCATCTACCTCTAAATTTCTAGAGCATTCTACATGTCTATTTGTTATTTTCCTACCTATTCACATGTTTATCCGTCTACCTACTGAATACATTGTTATTAAATCTCTTGTGAATTAAATTGTGCGTTCTGTAGAGCTCATTAAAAATGTAATTCAACTTTATATAATATATATATATATATATATATATATATATATATATATATTGTTGTTTCCGTTTGCGGTTGTTGCTTCCTGACCGCCCTTGCTCTCTCTTTTTCCCTAAAGAGTGGAGAATAAAAAGTAAAAGAATGAAAAGTTTTCGCCACCACTTTATTTTTGCAAAATTACCAAACATATTTCTTCATTTCGCGCGTCATAACTCTGTGTTTCAATTACATTTTGCTCTATCCGCTCTCTCTCTCTATCTATAAACAAAGAGAGAGCCAGAAACTTTAGTCCGAGAGCCAAGACATAAAAGAATTCTAAATAGTTATTAACTTCCCGTAGGGCAGTTAGAGCAATGGGCCGAAAATCGAAAATGAAAATTTTTGCATATCTTCACGTTTTGAAGGTAAATGAACATTTTGGCATACCTCAGAAAAAATGGAGGTGTGCGTGTGTTTTGTGTATTCGCATTTTTTCATTCACGTTTTCGGGCGCACGGATCAACCGATTGGAATGGTTGAAAAAACATACCCGGATATAAATCCGTTCGGATATAACTCCGGTCGGATATGAATTTATCCGGATATAACTCCCGTCGGATATGACTCCGGTCGGATATGGACGAATCATTTAAACTTAATATAAAAATAAATAATATAACTAGTATTTTATTTTCTTCCTTTTAACACTTTTGTAATACATTAGTTACCATAAACATATAAAACTAATATAGATCCTGAAATATATGGATGGGCAATTCTTCGAGTAGGCAATCCTTAAAGTGAAACCACGTTTTTAGTATTTTAATATATATATATATTTATTTCCGTACAACAAATCTATATATTTAATATTTATATATATAATTCACAAAGTTTCTTAAATCCTGTACAATTTATTGTTCATATTGATGCTGATTTTTTTATAATTATACAATAATTATTTTAATTTATTTACAAATTTTTAATAAAACAACTATAATTTTATTTTAATTATCTAAATATTTATATACATATATATATATATATAATTACATATAGTAAATGAAATAACTCTATAAAAATAGAAATTAACTAGTTAAAATAAAAAAATTTGCATGAAGTGAAATGTACTTCTATCATAAATCAGCAAATAAATAAATAATTAAATACAAAATATTGTAATTAAATTACAAAAATATAGCCAATGCGAAATAAATTTAAAAACGTTTAATTAAAATTTAATTGCGCAAATGAAATAAAAGTAGAAACAATCGTAAAAATAAACTTCAGCATATTTATATTGAATATAAAAATAAACAATATAATGAAAATAAGAAAATAAAATTTAATATAAAAAGTTCCAAATTTTTAAACAAATTTTTAATACATATATAAGTACAAGTACAGTAACTGATTGATTGTACCTGAAGTTTTTTTTATAATATTAATATTTTTTATAATATAACAAATTTTTTATAATATAAAATTTATTATATAAAAATAATAATAAAAAATTATGTTATATATTTAATAAAAATAATTAAATAATAATATAATAGAGACACAGAGAGTGAAAAAAGAGGATAATAAATAATAGGTATATTATTATACAGAGTTTTTCTATCAAATATTTACAACAGGATAAATACTTATCATGATTATTTAATTTTTTGGCAAACACTCGTGAATTTGTTGTCGTTTAGTGTGTTAATTAATTAATTTTAATTAATCGTTTATGTTAATTAATTATTTTTCCGAATTTATTCTCTTGATTTGCTACCGCAGAATGCACAGAACTATGAAGACTCCGACAACCGTCGATGCTATAATTCCATTGTGGGCTATTGTGCCTGTAAGGAAACATAAAGGCAATAACAATAAAAAAATAAAATTACTAATTTCTCTTAGACTTTGCTCTATACTTCGGTTCATAATTATTAATAATTAATTAGTAGTCTATCTGAATTGAGTAGGAGAAAGTACATAAAGTTGAACATGATATAGAAACTTAAGAGAAGTTCAAGAAGTTAATAAAATGTGGTGCTTCCATTTAGTGGACCTGCCTTCAGGCGGTGCATGTATATATATATATATATATATATATATATATATATATATGTTACATATTTATAAGTATTTCATTTCCGATTCTTCGTAATTCTCCCGTCCAACAAAATAAGATTAGACAAGAATTGAAACCTATCACGATATAAAAGTAGTGTGAAAGAAGCAGAAGCCATTTCATAAAATGAGCAGCAATATCAGGTTTCGCAATAAATTTCACACGGCGCCACTCACCATGACAAAAGACTCGAGCCGAAACGTGTGCTGCATCGTAAGGGCATAAACAGTGAGGGTTGGAAATCGATAGAAAATATAGTAAACTGGTAGAAATAGATACATTAGTTATTTGAAAAATTTGTTCGGTGTACTTCTATTATATTGTCCTGCCCTGTTCTCCACTGTGTCAAAAGTTTGAAACGTTAAAACGAAAACTTTATCATATTACTATGATGAATTACGCTGGTGGAGTTGAACCGACGTCTGCACAGACGGTTCATTATTCATTAATTGTCAAAGTTTCAACATTATTCATTAGTTTTGCGACACAAGGATTTGTCAATTTTGTTTTAAATTGTTTAATGTACAGTAAAAAAGACGTGGACGACCGCCAAAGCCACCAAAAAAATCAAGCAAACTCAACATCAAAAGTTAACATTAAATGAGAAGTGACAACAAAACCTTTTGAATTTTTTGAACATTTTTTCTATTGCAACAACGTGTATCTTTTCTTCACTTACCGCTCCCGGAGTCCCTGGTCGCCAAAATGGGCGCCAACCGGGGTCCTTCCTCAAGAATGACTTCTCCGCTAGCCTTGTACAATTGGTACAGCTCCGCGGTGCACCTGAGTTTAATTTTTCCGTCTTCGAACGCCCTCACGTCCAAGGGAAGTTCTAGATATATTTTGGACCGCTTTCGTTCTGGTGGAATGCCCCCTTTGGAGGACGAAGAGCCCCCTGCTGTAGATGGAGTCGTAATGTTTGGGGTCGGCAAAGTGTAGGGTCTTGATTGTTGGGCGCTTCTTGGGATCCTTTTGAGACCTGGAGTGGGAAAGAGAATTGCTTTGGTGAGTAAAAGAATGGAGATTGCTAAAATTGTGTACTTTGGGCTCTAATTATTTTATTTACATCGAATAACGGGAATGCAATAGATTTCATTTAAAAAAAAATATTTAAGAATTGCAAGTAAACATATTAAGGTTTTATTTTAAACTCGATTTCAAAGTATACCGAGTAGCCATATGGTTGTATGAAATATTGTAGATTAGAATTTGTAGAAATTTTCTAAATATGTAGTTTGTAACATCAGGCCAACGATTTCGAGGTTGTAATACTATTAACAGATACTGGGCTTTTTCTATAAATTAGTCTAATTATCAATTTTCATTTCACTATTTGAAAGTTATCTAAGATTTAATAAATAAATGATCAAATAAGTCGCGCTACCGAAACGCGTATACTATAAATAGTACGTCGGGATTATTCTAGTAAAATAAAATAAATAAAAAAAATAAAATCTATTATAAGATTAATATTTATCCATCCAGTTATGAGTTATGAGAAATACTTTGTGAGTCGTATCTTAAAATAACTTCCGAGTCATCGTAAATAATGTAGATATAAAAATATTCATGTAATATCTAGGAATAATATTCATAGAAAGATGTATCGCGAATAGAGAGAGATCTGGGGAGCGAATTCTTCTAAATAAAATAAATATATAAAATAGATAAATTTACTAAGTTAGTAAAGTAATTTAAATAAAATAAAACTAAAGGAAACTTTATATGTGTGCCTACTTTCTTCTCTACTCTTTTTTATATTAAAAGATAAAATATATATTATAATGAACTTTATATAATTATAATGAACTTCTTCAATATGTTTTATTTTTCGGTTTTTGAATTTATATTTTATATGAAATAATATGTTAAGTATTATGAAACAACTTTTGTGAAAATATCTTCACCTGGTTTTCGAAGTTTATAATCATCCAGCAGGGCTTCAGCCCCAATATTGTGAAGCTCATCAATTCTTTCCATTGATATGCTTCTGGACTGTGCAATTGCATTGAGACTATCCGGTGGATGATTCGAGTAAAATATCTTGTTTATCTTTAAAACAAAAAAGATGATAAGATAAAAGTTAATAGAACTATTTGTTTTATTTATTGTTTGGTACCTTGTTGTCGTTTATGTACCAAGTAAGGTTTGCTGGAGGCGTCGAAGGGGGCGACGTGCAACTTGCCTTCAGGGTGTCGCCTGCGGAGTAGCGCCTCTTCTCGGCGTAGATGTCGGGGGGCCCAATCGGTAAATCTGGAATAGGAAAGGACATTTTAAAACAAATTGCTATGCAATAATGAAGCAACTAGAATTATTTAAAATTTTAATCGCATGTAAAGCAAGAAATGATAAAAGAAAACTATTTTTTGTATCCTAAACCAATCGATTAATGTAAATGATGTATGAGACAAATGTACCTAGATCAACTAAATATTCTAATTTCATTCATATAACTCGGAAATATTCTCCAGATGGATTATAAATAAAATCGTTCGTTCCTCCTTCGTCTCTTCATCTCCTGCTTCAACTCTTTAACACATGGTGGCTTTTTTATTCTATTTTCCCGGGTTTGTTAATTGAAGCAGATGTTCAGAGATATATTACTCATACTCATAAGTCCAGCCGGAAATGCGTATTGCATTAGTGCAGTTACACACACCACATGAAGATGATCCATGGCAACTGGGATCAGAGGTTCCAAAAGGAATGATGATACTTGAAAAAGATTTAACCCTGAAGTATCTAGTAAGATAACAGATACAGATGACAATGACTTTTATAACATAGTGTTGAAAAATATTATGCATTTTGGTCGATATTCTTTATGTAGAACTTAATCTTCAGTTGGGAAATTGAAATTGAAATGGACCATGCCCGTTTTTATTTAAAGTATTTTTAACAATTACTCCTACAAATTCTGACCTACTTCAGGAATATAATGGATGTATGTTTGTATAGATCCGAGGCATGGACTTCAAGAGAAGGAACACTACTAATGATCAAACAAAGGTCCGACATTTGAATCTGATAAAATTCAATGATCCCTAAAAATAGGAACACTATTGTCCTAGCGTGCCAGCTTCTAGGAAAAACGTATAATAGCTAACTGAGCGCTCATTTGAAAACTGATAAATGTAGCATTTGGACCAGGAAAAAATAAGATAAAACAAGTCATGTAAAAGATGCTCCTAAACCATCAACCTGCCTTCGTCATCATCAACACCCATATGGCGTCTTAAATCGCAAATTAACAAACGTGGGTGTTTCATCTATCCATCTATTCGGGGCCAAGTCATCAATAACGCATATTGAGCACTTGTCAAAACATATACATGTCCGAAAGGAGGATTCTATTCCTGAATCGCTTTTAACCCGTCTTAACTCCTCTGTCGATTTATCAAAAGCAGCCCGACCGCATGCTGTACACATTCTCGGCGATGCAGGGATTGGAAACATTTGGATAATGGATGGATGGTTGGGAAATTGGAGATGAATAAGACCATGCTGGAGTGTTAATTGATATTGGAGTCTGGGGTGTAATAGAAAGTTTTAGTACTGGTGATTCTTAAATAGTTTATATCTGAATATGTGGTATTTTCTGGACATAATTTGGCATGGAGAGAAAGATGTAGATACTAAGGCTCAATTAGAAGTCTCATTGAGCATTGTTGACTCTATTTGTATCCTTTGAATAGTTTATATTAGCAATTTGTAGCATTCTGATTATTGGTTTTGAGGTTGAATTGATTTATGGACAGATTCTTGAGAGAAATGCGAAAAAAAATTAGACATTGAGAAAATTTATAGTTGAGTCATGTATTATTTTTTTTCATAATTTTATTTGAACACCGATCAGAACTTATGGGTTCTATGAGCTGTTGTGATTAATATCTTACAAACTACGTTTGTTTTTACTACAGATGACAACCCAAACAGTTGTCACATCTCTGTATGATAAATTTTTATTACAATCTCTGTAATAGGGCAAGTATGGTGCAACAATGCCTGGTAAGGGCTGTTTTAACTTGGAAACATATTGCCATCTATATTTCCAAGTGAAAATCGTTGTCAATGTTGTCTGACAACAGGCTGCTCGAAGTGGGTATCGAACCCGGGACCTCTGAAACAAGTCCCGTCGCTCTTAACCGCTTAGCTACGGGCGAATCCTATGTATAATTTAATATTGAAAATTTGATTTTGATGGTCCTTATAAAAAGTAAATAAACACAGAATAATTGAAAACCATGCAACAATGTTTGGCTGAACTCCGAGGCAAATGCATCATTTGCTTAAGACAATGAAGTAGGAATGAGATAATTTTTTATAAGAGACAGATGCGGAAAATTACTCCATCCAGGTTGCTAGCTCCTGAATTATGGCATCTAACACTCGAGCGTGTTAATTTCATATTTCCGTTACAGAAATAACAAGAAGCGTTTCAAATCTATTTACTTTGGTGTATATATAGCTTCTTGGCTCATAAAATCCTTTCTGGATCGCAAAAAGGGAGTAATGTTCTCCTTGAAGATGACTTAAACGAATAATGATTATTTTATGGGTGCCTTTAGGCTTTTCATTGAAATTGTTTTTGAATCCTTTTTTAATAAATCAAGTCATGTGATGTAAAATAAAAACAACCGACCACCATGCCCTCCGGATAATAAAAAAGTATCCTGCTTTTGCCCCCTTGATTAATGGCGAACGTGATAAGATACTGATCACTCATTTGTTTACGAGTTTTCTTTAACGTTATTTCCTCGGTTTTTCCTTCTTATCAAAACGTTATGGGCATAAATCTTATGCCATTTCTGTAGGCCATTAGAAAACGAACTGTTTTTTCCCTTTTCTTCGTTTTTTTCTTGATGGCGTGTTCGGGGGCCCTTTTACGAGACTTGTTTCTGACTTATTATTAAGAAGGAAGCCGTCTTTTGAGTACGATATCCAGATAATCGTGGAATGGTTCATAAATATTTATTTCTTTTTTTAGGTTTAATTAAGACATAATTGTGTAAATTAAGTCTGTAATGCTCAAGGTCTCGTACTAATTAATAAGCAAAGTCTCGTAAAGCTCATTAAAATTGTCGTCTGATGATGGATTAGCATTTGCAAAAAGCATATTTTGATAAAATCTATTACAATAAAAAAAATGTTATAGAATAAAATCACATATATATAAGTGCAAATTTTAGAAATCTTATCATTTTTAGTATTTGTTATTAAAATAGACTCATATTGCAAGATTTTGGTGCGTTCTAGATAACTCATTAAATATATCATTTAACTTAAATCTTCACATCAACACTTATAAGTAGAGCACTTTTAGATTGACTTATAATTTTCAGTATTTGTTGACACTTTGTGTAATAATATATTCAAATTGTAAGATTGTAGTACGAACGATGAGTTTTGCAAAGCGATTTAAATATGTATTTGTATAAAATCCTTTTAAAGAATTATGATGTTTTTTTCTTCCGGACTGCAAGAGATTCCCTAGAATTTGTTCCTTTCTCCTCTTTTTGGAGAAAATCCGTAAATCTAACGCGTTTACAATTTAATTATTATTAAGACGCAATTTCCTCCTAATTCTCTTATATCAGGGATTTGCATCTTGGACGTTGTTTCTCAAAAGGGACGTGGACATTTATTTATTATATCTCTTGTAACTTCTAAAGCATTCGGATGATATGGATGATATAGTCAAGTATTCTGTACAAAATTAGATAAGTTACGATAATGGATAATATTTTTTGCTGTACAGCAAGCAACTGAGTATACTTTAAAATTGTAACTAAATTACGCGATTTTGTCCCATTTACTTTAAATTTATTATATCTATTGTAACGTTTAATTCGTACTTTCTATATAACCAATGTTTGACAAAGTTATTTATTTATAATTTACCTATCTATAATAACATATATTGGTCATTGAAAATAGACAAAAATAAAGTATTTTGTAACTTATTTGTGAATGATTATGATATCTTTGAACAATTTTAAAGTATACCTATATTTAAATATTAGATAAATAGTATACAAATTTAATTTAGTACAAATTTCCTAAATTCAGCATTTATATCAATCGACAAATGAGTCAAAAGTTACAAGAGATTCAATAGATAAATGCACGAATACATTGGAACTCGAATGAAGATTAAATTCGATGCACATACATAAGTGCGATCTAATTAATTTTTTGAGTTTGAAAAGTGCAATTTTATTATATCAATAAATATTGTAGTTTACATGTTATGAGTGGTAACTGAAGTTTTTTACACTCAGACATTTCGATCTTACTTTTATTGAATTAACTACTACAATAGATTCCATGTATGTTGTTATAAGTGTAATTGTCGCTATGGGTTGATCAGGGTATAGTTTGCCATAGCGTGTTCTTAGAAGTGCACTAAGCACTTGTGGGACCATACAATATTAGACAGTTTCGTATATAATTTAACATTATACTCGATTACATTATTCATATCAATCTATTGGTTCCAAAGTTACAAGACTTTCAGTGAAAAAAATGTACAGGAACGAGTTACACAAGCGGGCTAACGCGTCGTTCCTTCCCCACCGGTGCGCCCCCCTGTCTATTTCGCCCCCGGGAACACCTTTTTATCGCAACGATCTAGTTTATGGCGAAGGCGCAATCGTTATGCTAATGCTCTCGCAAAGAGGAAGAAAAAAAACGAAGAGATGTACAGATTTTGTGAAGTTTAAGCGCAAAGTAAATTACTACAGATTGAATTAATGGAGTTAGGAGCAAAGGGGAGAGGGTGGAGCACTCCCAACTGCTCCAACGTAGCCCATTTTCTTTTGTTTGTGCTCTAATGGATTTTTAGAATTGGAAAGTATTGTTTTAAATTGCTTGCTGGAGTTTGTTTATGCAGGTGGACCGGGATGTATATACATCACTCATATTGATGGAATTGATCGAAAAGTTACTTTTAAACGTGTCAGAAATTTATATTCGATAAAAATTTTAAGAATATTATGGATACATAAGAATTTATCTCATACCTCATTCAAAATAATCGATTGGTTTAAAAAATACAACAAATATAATAAATATATCATCATGAATAACACTATATCTTCAAATGTGGTTTTAGAATATACCGAGTTGCTATAGGATGCTATAATGTTAGACATCATTACATATTATTCATTTTCGTACAAACTTCCGAGGTGCATCATCCAAATCAACCAAATGGTTTAAAAGTTATAAGAGATGCAATGAAAAAATCCACTAATTAGTCGCGGATTAGTGCTTCATGAATAAGAGTATATCTTCAAATGTGATTTTAGAGTATACCGAGTTGCTATAGGATGCTATAATGTTAGGCATCATTACATATTATTCATTTTCGTACAAACTTCCGAAGTGCATCATCCAAATCAACCAAATGGTTTAAAAGTTATAAGAGATGTAATGAAAAAATGCACTAATTAGTTGCGAATTAACAACGTTACATTGAATTCGAATGCTTTCCTACTAACTACCAAATTTCTAAAACAATTTTAAAGTATGCTAATTTGTGTTTATACATTATTTAATCAACGGTAATGTGGATAATTTAATTTGGCACAAATTTTTCTCATACATCATTCACATTGATCGAATGCTTTAAAAGTTATAAACGATTTAACAACATATGCAATAATATAAATAGTCTACTTTTAAAACTATAACAAAATATACCGAATTATTGCATCCATGGTATTATAATATCAGTAGACACTTTAAAGATTATTTGATTTTCTACAAATTCCTCAAAATTTATCATTGACTCTTGAATTTTGTAGACTTCTATTCAGTACGAGCTTTAATTTCGATATTAACTATTTTGAAAAAAAAACTTGTACAAAAGGTTTTTTTCAAATAGTCGACATTCTCTAAAAAAAATGTTACTTGTCCGTATAGTTGCCAATAGCGAGACATTCTACTTCATCACCTCCTAGAACTACAACTTTATAACTAAGTTTGTTCAATTTTTCCATGTGTTCCGCAATTTGATTTGAACAATATTTGCAGTACTAAAAGAAAAAACAATAGGTTTTCGAATAACGTTAATAAGAAAGTAATTAAACAAAACGCACTATCCGAAAACATAAATTGAAAATTTATTTTATCCTTTTAAGCTAATAATAAATGATTATGTAGCATATATTAATATACATTATGTGGTCTAGTCAATGTGAGTAGAATCAAATAGTTTCTGTTTCGATATGTTTTGAGGTTACGCCAAAAATTGAGTTTGAAAAAAGGGCCACTTTGGCATATTTTCAATGATATCTCAGCCATGAGGTGAGATACAAAGTTGAAATTTGGTATATCGGATGTTTTCAAAAAGGCCTTCAATATGACGTATAAATTATTTAAATATAAGGGTTTAGCCGATTATATAAGGCATTGCGCCCACACCTTTGCGTGACGTGACTATTATGTACTCGACTGGCAAACCCTTTTAACCGTCAGAATGGGCTGGCTGTTCACATATACTTTCTGAATAGTTAAAAGGATACACCCTCAAAATTTGAGCTTTGTGGGAGCAAGTCATAAAAAATATTGTTTTGTCATTTTCAAAAATTGAAGGTATGATGACGCAACCGCGGAATTATTGCCAGAATGGTACTAAAATATAATTAAAAAAAATTCTAGCTTTGCGAAAACAGGATAGTCAAGTAGTTCACTGGCTCTTAGACTAGTAGGGTAAGTAATTAATTTTTATTTTTGTCTAAATTCTGAAAATAACATTCAATAACTTGTGTAAAAATATATAGTAAAAGTATTGTTTGCTTTTTTTCGGCTTTTCAAAAATCGTATAAAATTCGTATCTCAAAACCAGATAATCTTCTTAAGGCACCATCCAATTAATGATCAATTGTATACATCCAAATAAAATTAAAAGTATATTGAGTTTCTCTGGCCTTGTGGTGTTAGGCAAAATCATAGTTTAAAAATTTTTGTTCATTATTCACAAATTCATTAATCGATTGGCTTTAGATTTATATACCAAGTACAAATACCCCTCAATCAAACTATAAACTATACCAACCTATTACAGTGAGTGTTCCAGCCACCATGGCCGTGTCGAACGATGGTGCGTCCGCCGACACCTCGCACCTATACCGGCCAGACATAGCAGGCGTCAGGTCCTTCAGGACCACCTGATGGGGCCCCGAGCGCCTCTCGTCGACCGACAGTCCCCCCGCTCCGGGAAAGGTGCGAGTGTGGGGCAACTCTTTTGGCAGGTACCGGAAGAACTCGCTTCGCCCTCGGTACCACTTGACGGTGTAAAGAGGGTCTCCTGGAAGGAAAGGTAGGGTGATTGATTTTTGGTCCAACGATTTAATTGATACAATAAAAATTATAAGATTTTCATCTAATGTGTTTTTGTTGTTTTTAATAGCGGATTATGAGTATGTCGAGTTGATTTAGGAACTTGGTTGTTAGACCACAGTTTTAACTATTGAAATTAGAGATGGGCTTATTATATCCGAAGCCGGATTGACTCGGATTTGACTCCGCTTCATGGTGGAGTTATATCCGCTAAACAACTCCACGACTCCGACAATTTTGAAACCGAAATACTCGAAACAAATGTGTTCTATAGTACGCTGTTCATGTATATAAGGATTTGTCAAATCCCATTAATTATTTGAAATAAAAATTTATGAATAATTATCAATAAAATAATTTTTCTAAAAAATTCACGAATAAATGACGAATTGTAAAATTTTTCGGTCGACCAGATGATCGACTCAGTGATTCGTATTTTTAGCAGTGTTGACCAAAGTAAAAACGCAAAACTTGAGAATCAAATTCAATTTAATGATTTTCTTTTGTTGAGAAAATGATTGATTTTTGGATTAATTTTATATCAAAAATTATGTAGTAAACTTTGTAATAAAACCAAAACATAATACTACTTATACTTCTGCTAAAAGTACTAATACTTCTGCTTTCAAAATTTTTCTTCTGCTATTTCCATTTGAAAATTAATATTATATCGCGTAGTTTGATTAGCATATTATTACTTTTACACAATTATATAATTGTGGAAAAGTAATAATATAATACTGAATATTTTTTACTGCTTAAATACTAATGATATCACTGATAAATTTTATACTCTAAAGTGTTGTTATTTCAGGCTATGGAAAAACAAGATTAAATAAATGTATTTTGTTTCGTATATTTTTCGGTATATTTACGGTCAAAGATTGTCGTAGTTAGAAATATGACCCCTTACTATTCAATAAATTATACATTTGAGCTATCCACACTTGAATACAATTTCATTGTTTTGTATCTTTAAAGTAACATTTTTGTATTTTCTGGAAAATACACAATGGTATTTATTTTGACTTTTATACCTAAAAAAGGTCATAAAACTGCCTGCGAGACAATAAAGTGACCGCTTTCTTGCCAAATCAAAAACGACAAAAACACTAAATGCTTGTACGAGTTAACAGATTTAATACCAGTTTAAGGAAGTCGGATATGACAAATCCTATGAAACAACTCCACTCGGATTCACTCCGAGGGAGGAGCTGTATCGGAGTCATAACTCCGGAGTGAGTTACCCATCTCTAATTGAAATCCATATGGTCCAGAGTATTAATATTTTAAAAGTTATTCACGATTTATAATATAAATGCACTTCTGATGAATTAATTTTGTCAAACACACCTCTAGTAATAATGTAGACAACAAGGTCCTAAGATTAGTATTAGCTAAGATTAGAATATTATTTTATTTTTAAACTAATTTGATTACATAAATTTAATTAGTTTATATGTTTTCCTGGATTGAGTTAATTGTAGTTTAATTTTTTTCAAAACACTTGCTACTTAACAATAATATCAGGACCACCATTGGGTGGCTGAGACATCTTATCTTCTTTATATTAAAAAAATCACTAGATATATATGTTTAGATAATTGCATTATTAAAATAAATTTAAAAAAAAATGATAGGCGGTTTTAAATGAAAACTAATATTAAGTTGTAGAGTTGTTTTATCTAATTGTACTATTTACAATTATATAAATTAAATTAAGTAGATTAACATTATTTATTTTATCCATTTCGAGTTCTATAAATGTATTTTATTAAAGTGTAGACGTCAACTGTAATCAGTAGCTATCAACTGATTATACTGTGCTATTATACTATATTATTACTGTGCATATGCTTTCTGATAGATTCTGATTAGAATCGCTTGAGTGTGCAACAAAATTCTGAATTTTGATGAATTTCTATAATACAACCGCTTATCGTAGGCCTATAATCTTTTAGTATAAGTTAGTATATTTTAGACTACAAAAACTACTGTTACACAATGTTTTATCAAACTCGTCCAAAAAAATTCTAACATTTAATTACAAAGATTCGGCTAGTCTTTACGAAAAACTAGTCAATGCGTTTCCTGGCCAAAATTTTTCGAACAGTTTATGACTTTTAAGATTGAATTTTTTTAAGAATGAGTTTTGTCAAGCAGCTGTAAGAGTAAACAAATTAATTGAATGCTTTAACTATGTGGCGATATCAAGCAGGCTGGTTTTGATTTGTAAAAAACAATCGGACATGTCATGTATATTTTTGATATCGAAATATTTTTACAGTTAATAAATTTATATTTTTTTATTATGTTGGGAGTTTCTAATTTAATATATTATCATAATCATTACTACTCCCACAACTATTATGAAATATATAATAAATAAATGTATTTTCACAACTTCGATACGATAAATTTTTATCAAACTAAATTAGCCTCAACTTTTTCTAACATTTTTTGTTTTAATTGGTTTTTAATAGCAATTTTTCACTTATCATAAATAAATAACAAAAACCTAGTTTGTAAAAACTATTGTAAATATTGTAGCTAGCAATATTTATTTATAAAACGTACATATACTTTTTTAATCGTGAATAACTTTTGGATAACTAATCTTGTGCTATAAATACTCAAACAATATAAACAAATTTTCAAACAAAATCTTTTTTAAATTTGATTAAACCCTTTAACAAACTTGAAAACAATGACAACAAATGAATATTGTTGAAATAATTTTTTTGATTGAGAAGGTATAAGGTAAAAGGACTTTGAACCACCTTCCATAACTTCTGAACCATTTAATTAAAATTAATAATAATTGATGTATTTGTGTAATTTGTATAAAATTAAATAATATACACGTCTGTCTAATATTATACACCCTACGACAACTAAGTATACTCATTATAGACACCAGAAAATCACTTAATTAGAGTGATTCGCATATCGTTTATAATATATATTTGCATGTGTGTGTAAATATATGTGCAGCACCTGAATGCTGACTAATTAATCAATTCGGTTTATCACTCTGCAAATAATTAATTAATTAAATAAATAAATAATTAATCGGCATCCAATCGAACGGTCGATTGCGTTCGACGGTTTTGTATGAGTACTTCTGTTGTTAAATCATAATTACCAATAATTTGCTTGAAATTAATTTGTTCAAACAATTTCGAAACAACAGAAGATAAATTGTGTATTTGATAATCGGCTATTAGTGAGTAATTGAGTGTAAACAAATCAGTATACTCATGAAAATGATTTTTATACTACCATTTTTATTTATTTAATGCAATTTTTATTTTAATTATTTACTAATCTATTTACCTTCTAGATCATAATGGCATTGAAGTACCACGGATTCTCCACTTGGTACTGCTTCTGGTATCGTCATTACCACATTTCTTAAACATTTCACTTCTGGAAAGAAAAATAAAAGGAGACTTTAAAAATTTTGGTAAGAAAATACTCTCATTCTAAAAATAAAAGTTTTCAGTTTGCTTCATTGTTAAAATATTTAAAAAGTATTGAAAATAATGAGCTCATTTTAAAATTCAATAAATTAGTTTTTCACTTAAACTAGTATTATTATTATTTATTAATTTTAAACAGTTTTTGAATATAAGATATTTAGAAACTATAATACTAGTTGAATATTTAAGTTGAATTTATTTAATATTTAATTCTACGGATTCTTGATGATTAATAATATTATTAATATTTATTTTAAATTTTGGTATAATAAATTAAATAACCGAATAAAATAAATTAGTTTTTCAGTTTTTTTAAAATAAATTTGTATTTTCTTAATAAATAATAATAGACCAATCATAACTTATTTTTGATCATTATTATTATTAATATATAAACATTAGATCACCACTAATATTACTAATAATTTAAGTTTAGGTTATTCTTATTTAAACCAAAGATATTAATTTGACTAATAACAAAAATATAGACATTTTTTTAATAATTTTAATCCTACAAATGTTTGATGATTAACATTATTATTAATATTTATGTTAAATATAGGTATAATAATTTATTAAATAACCGAATAAAATAAATTAGTTCTTCAGTTTTTTTTAAATAAATTTGCATTTTCTTAAAGCTATTAGGTTCATAAATTAAAAAGATTCTTTTAAAATTTTGAAATTTTTAAATAAATTAGTATTTCCTTAAACCCATCGACTTCATAAAATAAAAAGTGTCTTCTGTATCAAAATCGCAAATAATTTTTTTTATTTTAATTTCCCACATTTGTTACTTTTTAGCAGTTAATTTATGTTGTATATATTAATACAATTATTATTAATCAGTTCATAAATCGTTTAAAAATATCGAAAACTATACAAATCAATTAGATCTATCTTAAATCTGTAATTATAAGTACAAATTTAAAATCATAATTATAAACAATACATTCAAAAAACAATAATAAAGTATCACCATAAAAATAGTAATTTTATTATTGCAAAGTACTCTATTAAACTTTATATATAATTAATATATAATATATGCATATTAATCTATTTTTATATCAAGAAGTCCTGAACTCTGCAGATAATTTTTATCAGTATGACAAATATGTTTATTGCAAATTTGTACGAAAAGATAACAATAGTATATAAAGTTGATATACGTTTATAATATAATTTCTACAAAGTTTTTTTATAATTTTTAAATAGATTGTTCAATTTTCTTCTATTATTATTGAAGGAAAAACAAAATATAACTAACAATAAAATAGTACAGTTAATATTCTCTGTAAACAATTTGCTATTGGAATAATAACTAATATTTTAAAATAAATTGTTTAATTAAATGCTACTAAATTGTAAATAGTAACACGATGATATATTAAATTATAACAAATAAATTCTATATAACAATAAATATCGAAAATTAATTGATAAACAAAATAAACAATGGCTTGAAATATTATATTACCATAAAATAATAAATATGAATATAACATAATAGAAAAATTATATATTTGTATGTTTTAAAAATAATGTTTCAGTATTAAACTATATAAAAAATTATATGAAATATAATAAAATAATGTTATTAATAATTAATCAATTTAATAAAAGCAAATATTTTATTAAATATTATATATATGGCTTTGAAGCAAATTAAAACGCTTTATGGAAGTTTTAAAATATGTATTTAAATAAATTGTTTTTGATCATACTATAATTTAAATAAATAATAATATAAATTGATAACAACAACAAAAAATCTGTGCACATACACACACACATACTTTTTCCAAATTTGGTCTCACTCGATTCAGATTAGCTTGAAACGTCAAGAAAACATAAAATTGGCGAATCGGATTTTTTATGAAAACATAAACTTCTCCTTCGGGAAGTTAATAATTCGGAATATAATATTAGTATAAATTAATAATATTTAAACATTTTGAAACAAAACATACTCTATTTATACCAATAAAGTACAAATTATTTATTTGAATAAATAAATAAAATATATATTAGCCAAACCACTATATTTTTAGAAGAAATTTGTGTTAATTAAATGCAATTACATATAAAAAAATAATGGGAGTGTTTAATATTCAAAATTTTATAGTACTTTGATAATAATAATTAAAATATATATCATTTATAAGAATTTGAATCCAAATTGTGCAAAAATTGAATATATTTTATTTATTTTTAATTTAAATAAAATATATTCTTTTTTTGCACAATTTGGATGCAAATTCCTATAAATGATAAATTATATATTTTAATTATTTTTATTATAAGAAAATGTTATAACGTGAATTATTAAATATAAATTATAGAAATTTGAGTATTTGTTATTATGATAAAATGACAAATGAACAAATTAAAGTAATAAACAATAATAAGAAGATAAAATTATGTAGTTATTTAAGAATTGTTGATAAATAGATCCATATTGATGTAGTATTTTAGTTATATATATATATATATATATATATATATATATATAATAGCAATTTACATTTAATTCCGAGTGTTATGTTTGTTAACACAAAATAATTACATTTTCATTTAAATGTACAATTAAACTCTTGGAATTCGAGATTTACCTTTGATACAACCACCTGCAAGTAATAACAAGAAAATCCACTTTACAGTAAAATAAACTGAAGGCATTTTTCACACACAACTTTCACGCACAATTTACACGCAAATCGTTTTCTGAGTTCATAAAATAATTATTCAAGTGTTAATAAATTATGACATTATGATAAATATGTATGTAGACTGGACATAATATTTTTTTTTATTTAGTATTATTATTTTAAATTTATTTATAACGACTGTTTCTTTCTTTCCTTCGCCGTGCGTCCGCGCGGTTCGCTGGTCGACGGTGGACTGAATACGAAAGCTCGGAGAGGCGATCACAGAGCTTTTGCCGGAGGGCGAATAAAGTTCGGGAGCTTTCGTTCTGTGAGAGTGAGATGGGAGGGTAGTTGATGAGGATGCATGAATGAGACGCATGACATTCTAAAAGTCCGGATAGTACGACGAGGTTTAGGAGACACCGGATTAAATGTATTTTTTAGGGAAAAAATTATGATTATTGCATATTTTTTATGAAAATGTATTAATTTTAGTATTTTTTATCATAATAAATATTTAAGTAAAATAATTTTGAATAAAGGAAATGATAACTTTGTTATAGATAATAATGAATTCTTTTGATGCACATCTAGTTTCTAATTCTATCAAATATCGAATGCAATTTTCTTATAAAAGGAAAAATAATTATTTGAGTTCTTACAGTATACATTTAATGTTTATAATTTATATTTATTCTCACTGTAGTGTATAATTATTTACTTTGTAATATTAATAGATATTTAATTTATTAAATTTATGATGAAATATTTATAATTTAAGTTAAGTTTCTTGTCAATATGAATTTATATATCATTTGAAGTTTATAAAAATTTAAAAAAAAATATAGAACTAGAATTATAATATGTATATATATATATATATATATATATATATATATTAGCAAACCCGACGAACTTTGTTTCGCCACCAGGTGGTTTCGTGAGAAAGATAAAGAAATTTCTGGAAATTGCAATCGTTTGAAGTCAAACGAAAGACCAGTCGGAATCATTGGTATGTCACCAAATCGCCAGCAATTTTTGATTGAATGGCGAAATTCAGTGCGTGTACATCATTATTCTTTGCGGCAAGAATTGCTCGTTAACTTAACCAAGCATAATTCTGATAATTCATACTAATGTCATTACTAGAATTTTTAATTACGGTGCGTGAAGTTCCTGCAATTTGCATTAAGGCACATTGCCATGCACCACTAATTTTCTTAGCTATAAACCTTGCGTAGCCCGAGCCCTTTCCAACGAATGCGAAGTTGTCGAAATCGGTTCGTGCGTTCTGGAGTTATATCGTCAGGAAGGAAAACCCGACTTATATATATATATATATATATATATATATGATATTCAGTTTTCAGGGCAATACATCAATTAAAAAATTTTTATGACTTTAAAACATTTTTATTTATTCCATACGTTTCGACACATTGTTTTGTGTCATCTTCAGTGGACTCTAGATTGAAAGAACAGATAGAAATTATTGAATAAAACTAATATATAAGAAGTGATATGGTATGAACTTACATGTAATTGAATTAATCCTAATTATTTCATATTATAAATGTTCACAATGCACAATTCTAATTATTTCATATTATAAATGTTCACAATGCACAATCCTAATTATTTCATATTATAAATGTTCACAGTGCACTAAAAAACCAATCCTTGTCATTTTAAGTTGAACAATATATAAATTTTTGACTGAGATTTTTATGAATTTGTGAAGTACATCACGCCGTACATTTCTGTGCTCCGATGTACGGGTGACTACTGAATGTACGTCAATGTGCGAACCACATGTTGAGGGCTAAGGTACAAGACAAACGAACTGACCAAAGAATTTAAGATTTGACAACGCGAGAGGGTACATATAGTGAAATATGAAAACATGACAATTGTGAGGGTGGACATAATTAGTAAAATTGAGATCAAAATTAAAAGAAAAAGAAAAAGAAAAATTGGCATTAAAATTAATATAATTAAACGTCGATCATGATAGGTAACTACTTTAAAGGTATGAATTTCGAGACATTGTTTAAGACTACTTGGTAATTCTCGCACAGTGAGGAAGTATCCAATCTTTTGTTCAAACTATTTTTGTAAAGGTGTATCAGACAAGATTCTGAAAAGCGTCTCTGAGATGTATTCGATTCGTGATATAAAATTGTGGCCACATCAAAATTGAAAATATGATTGAAACTTTGTATGTGGTCAGTTATCATTGTTTGATTTTGATTTTTATTTTTGGAATTGTTATAATGTTGTCTAAGACGTTTTTTTAGATGTTGTCCAGTTTCGCCAATATAAGTGGCCTCACAATTTGTACAGTCAATGTATTGCCCTGAAAACTGAATATCACATATTTCAACATCAAAATTATATAAAAAATTTAATATATATATATATATATATATATATATATACATATATACATACATACATACATAAATATATATACATGCATATGTGTATGTATCATTATTATTTAAATTTTTCTTGGTATTTATTCTTTACAAAATATAAATCGATTTAAAATTGCTTGCAAAATTGCATAAAATGTTATTAAATGTGTATCAAAAATAGCCGACTGGGATTTTTTTCCGTTTTTAGGCCTTTTTAAAAATTTTGTGTTTACCACAATGACCGGGTTATTTATAAGGTGAGTACAAATAATTTCTAAACTTCACATATTTCAACTTGTTGGAACAAATTTGAAAATATCAATTTGAAATCATGGGTCCTGCTGATATATTTATTTTCAACCATTTTAGCATAATTTATAGCTATTATTTAAATATTTTAAGTAGAATTAAACGTATCGAGATGGCGACAAACGTTTGCAAGTATCAATCTGTATGTTTTTATAGATACTCAGCAAATGATTTGCAATATGTATCGTGGCCGAGGTGATTATTACCGTTGTCGAATAAAGCCTCGAATCTTAAAATCAGCACATATTTTTCTAACATGTTTAGTTAAAAAATAAGCAAATAATTTTTCAAAGTATCCAATTTCACGAACAATTGATGGTTCTTCATTGCGTTTGGCCGTTGCTACTGTACTTTTCTTTGGAAAAAGCTTTTCTTGAAACTGAAAACTATGTTACCAGTCTATATATATTTAGGTTATACTCAATGTTCAATTTTTGTTGTAAATATTATTAAAATAAATCAACAGTCTGTGCTGAGCCCTGCTTGTACAAGTGTCTTTATTAGTAATAAATTTTTATACCATAGATGATGGATTTAAAACTGTGTTTTTTCTATGAATATATGATTTATGTAAGTACCAAATAATGTTTTATATTTTAAATTTTATGCGAAGTGGTTTATGTTTATGTATTCATAAATATTTTGGCAAACAGTTGTGCATGATTTTAAATAAATAGTTCTTGAATATTTTCAACAGATGAAGTGATTTAATGCTTACATCGTAATATTTATTAAATTCAAAACAATTTATGAAAACATGAATTTGTTGCTTTAAACATTACATCTATATTACAGTTTTTGAGGTTACAAATTTTAATTTGTCAAACTTGTTGACAGTAATGTTGATAGTAAAATTTAGTAAACTTTAGTAAACTTTTTAGTAAGCATAAATGTAAGTAATGTTATTTTATTTTTATTAGGTGTAGTTCACCTAGAATTAACTTTAATATAAAGATATTGACGTTTACAGTAACTCGGTATAATTTGAATTTTAATTGTAATTTGAATTGATTATACCAAATTGTTCTGAAGATTTTTCTCAATTCGTATATAATAAATATCAAATTAAAACCATAGACTATTTACACAATTTATATCAAAACGTTTCTCCAAGTTTGAAAGTGCATTCAAATATCCCGCCATCCCTGTGAAGCATGACGCTTACAGCGCCTCTATGCAAAATCGTTCCCAGTTTGTTGGGAACTACGTAGTGACTACCGGGTTCATAGTGTTCTGTGTTAGATGCCGCCACCGGCGTCTAACGTTTGACAGTTCTTAAACGACAAGTGAAGATATAAGAATTTAAATATCCGTGGATAGATACTCATTGGTTTATTTTACATTTTAATTTCACTTAGCAAACTCATGAAGTTAAATATATTAATGTTTTCATCATTATATATGGCCTAGTATACTTGGTTCGTATGGAAATTGGATATACAAATGTATATATCGATTTATACATGATTATATATGGCAAAATGTACTTGTTTTGTAAGGAAATTGGATATATAAATGTATATATTGATTTACACATGACTATATATGGCCTAGTGTTTGTGGTTTGTAAGGAAATTGGATATATAAACGTATATATTGATTTATACAAGATCATATATGGCATAGTGTACTTGGTTTGTATGGAAATTGTATATATAAATGTATATATTGATTTATACATGATTATATATGGCATAGTGTACTTGGTTTATATGGAAATTGGATATATAAATGTATATATTGATTTATACATGATTGTATATGGCATAGTGTACTTGGTTTATATGGAAATTGGATATATAAATATATATATTGATTTAAACATGACTATATATGGCATAGTGTACTTGGTTTGTATGGAAATTGTATATATAAATGTATATATTGATTTATACATGATTATATATGACATAGTGTACTTGGTTTATATGGAAATTGGATATATAAATGTATATATTGATTTATACATGATTATATATGGCATAGTGTACTTGGTTTATATGGAAATTGGATATATAAATGTATATATTGATTCATACATGATTATATATGGCATAGTGTACTTGGTTTATATGGAAATTGTATATATAAATGTATATATTGATTCATACATGATTATATATGGCATAGTGTACTTGGTTTATATGGAAATTGGATATATAAATGTATATATTGATTTAAACATGACTATAAATGGCATAGTGTACTTGGTTTGTATGGAAATTGTATATATAAATGTATATATTGATTCATACATGATTATATATGGCATAGTGTACTTGGTTTATATGGAAATTGAATATATAAATGTATATATTAATTTATACATGATTATATATGGCATAGTGTACTTAATTTGTATGGAAATTGGATATATAAATGCATATATTGATTTACACATGATTTTATATGGTCTAGTGTTTGTGGTTTGTATGGAAATTGGATATATAAATGTATATATTGATTTATACATGGTTATATATGGCATAGTGTACTTGGTATGTATGGAAATTGTAATACATGATTATGTATGTTCTAGTGTTTGTGGTTTGTATGAATTTTAGATATATAAAAGGATATATTGATTTATACATGATTATATATGGCCTACTGTTTGTGGTTTATATAGGATTTGGTTATATGAATGTATATATGGATTTATATATGATTATATGTGGCCTAGTGTTTGTTGTTTGTATGAAAATTGGATTAATTCAATATTATTAAAAAAGCAAAGCGCATACGCTTTTCTGTCTATTCAAACAAATCAAAAAAATAAAAGGCAAAATCTTTGTTAAAAATACCATGAATATATCTTTAAAAATTTTACAAAAATAAAACGGCAAAAGCTTTGTTAAAAATACTATACCAATACCAATTATAAATGCAAACTAAAGAAGACATAGAAGGTGTTTGCTGCATTTGCATCTAATAAATCAACATTTAGTTTTATTAGTAAATGACTTCATAATCTTATGTTGAATGTATATTTTTAAAACATTTTTTTTTTATTTTTATTACAGGTGTTAATGAATGTCTTACAAGGATTTTCATTAAGTTATAAAAATGCCTAACAAGGAACCTTGAAGCCTGGGTGTCCCCTATAGTAGAGAAAAAATATTACCAAAAACACATCGGACAGAGCCTTATTGATGGGAAGGACGTAATTATCACAATTGATGAGCTTTCAGGACGTGTACCACTGCAAAACAACGAAATCTTTGGTTGCAACATTGGAATTTTATAAAAAAAAATGGCTTTGCTTTCGCAATTTTTGAAATATTTTGACTAATTAAAAAACATTTTAAAACGCTGATTTCAAAAATGCTATTCGTTTTTAGATATATCCACATACACCCCCCGAAAAATCGAAATCTTTTGTTGCAGAATCGATTTTTCTTTAAAAAAATCGGCTTTCTTCGCGATTTTCAAAATGTTTTGATTGATTTTGGAACGCTGATTTCGAAAATATTATCCGTTTTTGTATAAATCCACATACACCCCCCGAAAAATCGAAATCTTTGGTTGTAAAATCAAAATTTTACTAATGAAATGAAAACAAAAATGTCGCGATTTTCAAAATGTTTTGACCGATTCTGAAAGTTTTCGAGGCGCTGATACCGAATATGGAATTAGTTTTTGGAAAAAAAAATTCTTCTGCCCCTGTTACCAATTTGAAGTTTGAAAAATCGCCAACTTTGAAGCTGATTTTAACTATGAAGACGATGATAAATTTGTATTTTTTTTGGTTTGGTATAAAGATTGTACTTTAGTCTACACAAAGCATTAATTAAAATTATTAATTTCATTCATTAAGTGCCTTAAAATTGCATTTGAAAGTCACGATTTTGGCCAATTTTGGCTGCTCCTGATAGACTGTCTTTTTATCGAAAAAATAATAAGATTTTTAAATTACACCAAAGTAGGTTTGGTTTACTGCTAACCAGGCGTAAATATGAATTTATTAAAAATTATCTTCCTACTTTTTCTTATCTTTTATATATATATACACGCGTATATATATATATATATATATATATATATATATATATATATATATATATATATATATATATATATATATATATATATATATATATATGCGTATATATATATATATATATATATATATATATATATTATGTCGATTTTTGTAATACTGACACTCAATAAATTTAATTCTACCTATATGTCTTATTTATTTACACAGTTTGAAAAATTATTGGCTTCAAATATTTTTTTCAGTCAAATGGGGTTCGAACTGGCGAACCTCGAATTGATATTTTGTCATAAAACATGACTAACAACCTCGGCCATTCGCACATTTGGCATACTACATTTTTAGGAAACTTATATCTTTCATTTCAGAAATAAGACTTTATATTTTACAAATAGAAAACCGTTCTGTATAACCAATTGGCCGAGATCGTTAAGTGACCACTACGGTTGCTCATTGTTTCTCGGTTCAAATCCCCAAGATGCTTGAAAATTCGAATGATTAGTTTTTCATAAATATCAAATATTAGTTCAAAATATTAAATTCAGGTGTCGCATTTCGACCTTGACACTTAGAATATTTCTGAAAAACAAAAAACTCAAGTTTCGCACTTGACTGTAAGAGAGATACATAAAGAGAGGGGGAAAAAAAAAGGTAGAGGAAGAACTGGGGAAAGAGAGGGGTAGAGGCAGATGATGAATAAGAGAGATGTGTATGATACATATTCTTTATTAAAATTCAATATTAATACAATATAGGAATAAAAATAACTTTTATCATCAATAACTCAAATAGCCGAGTGGTTTAAGGGACCGCATACTCGGTGAAATTACTCTGGAGGCACAAGGTGAGACGGATCGAGTCCAGCTGAAGGCAACGACGACCAACTATGAAGCAGTGCTGGTGACTGGCTGTTGGCGAGCGCAAAGGGTCCTGAAACAAACACACGAAGTGATGGTCAACCTGAGGTCCATGAAGGTTACACGCAGAGAGACACATTGCGAAAGATGCATGCCGAGCCCAAAAATCTACCCAAAAACTACAACATGCGAAAAAAATAACACCAAAAAAGGAAAAAAAATGTGAAAAAAGCGGAAAAAAAAGGGAAAAGAAGGAGGAGGAGGAGGAAGGGGAGGGGGAGAACCAAAAAAAAACCCCCCTAAGTCCCAGATCAATTTTTCTCTTTTCTGTTCAGCGTTGAAACTTTTTTATGTTTTTTAGTGTTCCCTCACACCAATTCCCAAAGTCAACACTCGAATGAAATCAAGTCCACGTTGAAATTTTCACAACGAGAAAAAATTACTGGGACTTAGTTAAAATATTTAACTTTGCCCCAATAAAATTTTCTCGTTGTGAAATATTCAATGTGAGCCTCATTCATTCGAATGTTGGCTTTGGGATAATACAGCATGCATAAATAACTCGTCTGTCTTAATTGAAAAGGTTTCAGAAAATTTGGACTTAGAAAAAAAAAATATCTGAAAGGACTTAGAAAAAAAAATTATTCGAAAGAATTATAATCAGAAAATTTGGACTTAGAAAAAAAATATATATCTGAAAGGACTTAGAAAAAAAAAAATATTCGAAAAAACTATAATCAGAAAATTTGGACTTAGAAAAAAAAAATTATTCGAGAGAATTATTTAATTAATCGATGACATGAAATGATATTAATCGAATCAAAATTGTTTATACGACTTGATGAAACATATGAAACCTTTACAATTATTTGAGACAAAAACAAATATAGTTGACTTGAATAATATACAAATTATTAGAAAAAGCCATAAAAGAAATTCAATAAAACATGTAAAATAAAATAATGAAAAATGTTCGAAAACTTGAACATTAAAAACTTCAAAACTGTTTAAAGCTGATTGTTATCCTTTAGAAATCAAGTTAAATAATTTTTACTACTTGAATCGAATAATAAACTTGTAAACAAAATTATATTTTGTCTAATCATTCAAGTCAACTCTTCGAAACTTTGATTGCAAGTCTTGATCAAAATTGTTTTTAGCAACAAAAGAATAAAAATTTATCATTTAGCTATGCAGCGATATAATTGAATAAATTTAGAATAAAACTACAGTCAAAGACTTTTAAAAGCTGCATTTAATTAACAATTTCGTAAGTTATATTGAGAGTTTTAAATATTTTGATCAAAACCAACAATCGTGTTATCATAAAAAAGAAAGTTCGTGCAGTCAATATCGCTAAAGGGAAAACACATGATTCTTGACACTGAAAATATCAAATACAAATACAAATATTTTTTCTGTATAATAATGAACAAGAGATGTAATAAAAAAGAGTTTTTTGTTACAAAGTAAGTTTGTAATTTGTAACAAAATACCATCAATTTAGGAGTTACCTAAGGAGGATTGCTAGGGCCTCTTCAACAAATAAGTAATCAATGTACACAAAAAGCTGTATTGGTTAAATAATAATTTAGTTACAAACATTTTTATATACATATAACAATTCTGAATTCCACACAAAATCTGCCCATAGATATAAAATAAAAAATAATTTCTGAACGTATTTCTGATTTCTGACTATCTTCTTCGGCACTTGTATAAATAAATAAAAGAACTGAATCAAAATGTTTTCCCCGTAACAAATTAAATAAGAACATAGTCTTTCACACATATGCCTGCCCAATTAATTTAAAAGCTTTTATTCGCATAAAAGTTGTAGTTGAATATACAAAAGATAAATTGTATTTTATGCATTAAAAATTTATAAAGTATACCTTATTAAAAAAATGACATTGGCTCAAATATAAACAATATTTTTAGCAGATATATGTATGCAAAATAATAATAATGCACAAGTCAGAAAATATTTCACTAAAATATATACAGGTTAATTTATAAATGACACCGGATAACAAAGGGACAAGTTCTCAAAGTACCTTCAAATCAATTTGATTTAATTAGAAAAACAAGCATAAAATACATAATTAATAAGAAATATTATTATTACAAGTATAAAAAGTAGCATACAAACTTAATCAATAATTGTAAACTCCTTTCGGAAAATAAATTCTATATTTTTTTATTTATTTCTATTGTAGTTTTATTGAAGATGACAAACAATATTGTGTCAAAAAAAAAAGATTTTCAAAATTAATTGACTGCTTTAAAATCAAAATTAAGAAATACTTAATGCATATATATACATTATATATATATATATATATATATATATATATATAATAGGAAACTAAATATTTAAAACATGGTGCATCGAATGCTATACGATAAATGCCTGTATATAATTCCAGAAATATAATCTTTGACTCGATTTGTATAAAACATGCTTTGCACTTACATTGTAATGAATCGTCTTCAACAGCTCCCAGAACACAAATCCAAGACTTCAACCACCTCTGTAGCATCTGCCAGAAACCTCAAGTACTTGACACAAAATCACTACTTTAAAACCACTATATAACTTTGTCTTTTACATGCCTATTGGACATGTTGCAATTGTCCGAGTAAAGTCTTTACACAACACACAATACATGACATACATTAGAGACTTTTGTGAACTTAAAATTCGATAACAAATTGATTTGAAGTGGAAATGTTTAAGCAATACCTACAAAAGCATACACATACATACATATATAAGTTGCACAATTGACAATTGCATATATATATAAATAAAGGATACTTTGGCTGTGCTGTAAGTAAAATGTTTAATTATAAAATTGATACGAAATAGGAGCCCTGAAAACAAATCATGGTACACACCTAAACATTTCGACACAAATCTATTTTTTGGCTATTTTTGACCATTCCACGTTATATTTTTTATATCAAGTTGTTCTACTAAATTAATTAATCAATTTGATGCACGAATTAATTAAATCTTATCAACAAATTAATTAAAAACTCTTAATTAACACGCGTACATGTTTATTCACAAAAATCTCTTTGACAATTAAAATTAGCAAAATGTCCGACATTAGTACAATTTAAAGCGCGAAATTTAAACACAAAATTTGAAATTTGCGAAATTCATTTAAATTCATCAAAATCAGTTCAAAGTGATTAGATTTGCATAAAAATATAAAATTTTTCAGTTAAATTTGTTTTATTAAATTATTTCAATTTATTGATGAATGTTTCATTTAGATTTGATACTTAAAAACAAATAATATTATAAATATATACCATAAAATTTATAATTACAATTACAATATATATATATATATATATATATTGTATATATATATATATTATATCCTCAAATGCAATCCAAGATACAAATAGCATACCAAATATTTAAAATAGACTGAGTGAACATCTTGATGCTCACAGTGTTCTCTTCTTAAGTAAATACAAAAATTAGATTAAAATTGATATAGTTTATATATATATATATATATATATATATATGTATATATATATATATAATATATAATATTTGCAATGTCCGTCTTCAAAGACCATTATCTCAAAAAGCATTTATCAGAAAACTGTCAAATCCTCCTCCGTCCCGACGGAGAACGAGGAATTTTCGCCTCCCAAGACTTAAAATCAGGAGATCTCCTTTTCCAAGATAGACCTTTACTTCTGGGCCCTAAAAATGCTGTCACTGCTGTTCAGTGCTCATGCTGTTATAAATCTAATGCGGATTTAAAACCCTGCAGAAAGGGGTGCTCTTTGCCATTGTGCGAAGATTGTTCGAAGGACAAAGAAGAACATGAACAAGATTGCACGATGCTGAGGAATTTGGGTATTTGTGATAGTAAGGATAATGGATATAAATATATATATATATATATATATATATATACTAAGTATATATCATTGCAATTATTTTTTTTAGCAAATTCCTGGAGCCTGAACGTCCTCCGAGCTCTGACTCCGTTGCGTGCACTGCGTTTGCAAGAAAAAGATAAAAACGTCTTGAAATTATTAAAATCACTCAAGAACATTCCAACTAGAGATGAATTGGATAGTTTTTTGAGATTATTAGATAATCCTAATATCATAGATGTACAAGATATTGAATTTATGCATCAAGTTTGTAGTATTCTGCAAACTAATTCTTTTGAAGTGCCTGTTGTCAACTGTGGGGTGGAAATTAGTTATATCAGAGGTATATTATATATATATATATATATATATAATTAACCTGGTAAAAATTCTTACTGGTTAAATTTGTTGAGAATGTGCAATATTTTTCTATAACTTTCGTAACTTTTAAACCGTAGCATGAATAGTAATTATGTATTAAGTAAATTTGTTCTCGATCAAATCATCTTCAACTTTGTCTAACATTATAATGCTCTACAAGAACTCGATCTACTTACAAAATGATTTTTTATGTAGGCATTTATCCCATGGCGGCTATGTTGAATCATTCGTGTGCGCCGAACGTGCGCCATTCTTTTGTTAAAGAAAAGGCAGAGGATTCGGTAAAAGGTAAAAACTTATTATAATTATTATATAAATTATATTTTATTATTTTATTGCTTACTCTTTTATCTAGGGGGTGTACAATTTTCGCCGATTTTAGAATTTCGTGCAAGACAAGATGTAAAATGTGGAGAAGAATTATTCATTACCTACTGCGATATCACTGATGTGACATCAGTCCGGCTCAAAAAATTGTCTTTGACTAAAGGATTCTTGTGCAAATGTCCAAGATGCTCAGATAGGACGGTAAATTATTTTATAATATGTATCATATAATTTTAATGTGCCTGTATGAAATCGCCATTTAACAACAAAAAAGAACAACTTTTATGCTGATTTTGATTAGGAATTTGGCACAAATATTTCTGCATTCAAGTGTGCGAACCAAGATAAAGACTGTGCAGGTATGATGTTACCGCAGGAGCCCCTAAAATTATCTACAGATTACATTTGTATATCTTGCAACTTTATTTTAAATAAAGATTTAGTAGAAGATTATCAAAAATCTGCAACAGCATTATTGGCAACTTTGAAAAATGGACAGTTAGACAAGGTAAGCGCTACCATCTGGTTCATACTGTCTGAAAACTATTTATATAATAAATTTATTTAATTATTTAATTATTACAGGTGATAAAGTTTTTACAAAAAAACAAAGAATCAAAATGGCTGCCTCAATGTAGTTTGTATACATAAAATTAAAAATGCATTTAATTTCTAATTTAGGACATCAAGAAGGATTCCAATGGCATGGTACATAATAATCTGTATTAAACTTTAATTGAAAATCATTATCATATTATGCTTGCAGAACTGATGACTGAACACGTTGTTATTGAAAAAACAAGCATGTGATGATATTTTACAATTTCTCACCAGAGTAAATTATTGTAATCAACTCTGTATGGTTCAGTATGGCATGAAGCTCAAAAATGTATTCGACATCTTTCACAAACAGAAGTAAATATAAAATGATTAAATATCTAGTCATTTAACTTTATTTATTCTTATTGTTGCAGAGTGATATAAAATTGGCGAATGATTATTTAAATGAAGCAAAAGACATTTTAAAAAATGATGTTACTGTTGTATTAGATGATTATTAAAGATCTTCCGCATTCTGCTTTAATATACAAGTGGGATTAGTAGTATGTATATTATCCAAATAGATATACAAGTGGATTTAGTAGTATGTATATTATCCAAATAGAAAAAATAGAATGAGTCAAATAACGAATAATATTTACAAAATTTATTCTCATTTACTTTCAAAATATGTGATATAATACAATCGAGCACCATAATTCCAATATCAACAGATATGTATAATAGTTATTTTA
>NW_020536999.1:25216055-25249588 GCF_003426905.1 Ctenocephalides felis
ATTTATAATATCGTTGCCAAAAATAATAAAAAGCGGCAAACGTCCAATTTATAATATCGTTGCCAAAAATAATAAAAAATGGCAAACGTCCAATTTATAATATCGTTGCCAAAAAAATAATTATAATAGCAAACGTCCAATTTATAATATCGTTGCCAAAAATATAATAAAAACAGCAAACGTCCAATTGATAATATTGTTGCCAAAAATAATAAGAAATGGCAAACGTCCAATTTATAATATCGTTGCCAAAAAATAGTTATAATGGCAAACGTCCAATTTATAATTTCGTTGCCAAAAATATAATAAAAAGCAGCAAACGTCCAATTTATAATATCGTTGCCAAAAATATAATAAAAACAGCGAACGTCCAATTTATAATATCGTTGCCATAATTAATAAAAACAGCAAACGTCCAATTTATAATATCGTTGCTGGTCATTTTAAAAAATATAAATAAAAACAGCAAACGTCTAAATAATAATTTCGTTGCCATATTCATCGTAAAATTAAAATATTAGAATAGTGTACAACGTATGTAATTTTTGTTCAATACAAAGATCATGATAATGAAAAAAATATGAACCAAATTTTCTAACAGGAAGGTCGATTGGTACTTTGCAGAAACTTCAAAAATAATTTCAAATTTTCATACAAAATTGTATTCAGCTCGTGAAATGCAATTGATTTATCATTATAATGATAATATATATATTATCATTGCAGATACAATTGTATTGCTAAAATTGTATTTGAAACTTTCGTTAGTTGACAGTAGAGAGCCGCCATTTTCTTTCGGTAAAAAACCGAAAAATTTTATGTGGCTTTTTGTATAAAAAATATTGTACATGCCCATATTTTAAATGTTTTTAGATCACTGGATCGAAATGTATCGAATTTTCATTATTAATACATCATGGAAACGGCTGTATCGTTTAAAACACAACCAAACCATCGGTTATGGTTATGGCCGCCATCTTGGATTTTCCAAAACCACAAATTTTAAATTGCGAAAAAATGCAAAAATCCCAATCAATAATTAGAAAAAGTGCGATAATATCAAATAAATATACATATATTTATCGTACATCAACAAATAAAGCACGCACACGACATTTTGAAACACGCAAAATTTCGTTGGCATCTGAACCAGACGGCGTCACTTGCGGTGTTAATAAAATGCAATAATTATGCAAAATAATACAAAATAGAAGCACTTACCTTTTTTAAAAGGGTTGTACACCGGGACACACTTTTTAGACACTGTTTCGCTTTAAAATAATAATATTTACTTATTTGTTGCACTGCACTGCGCGGAGGTGTCAACAGTTCGGAGGCTAACGTGCTAATGAGCCGCGAGCTGATTAGTAGCTAATTTTATAGCTGTTGCACGGATTCAAAATGGCGGATGCTGATGGTAAAGACAACAACCCCCGAAGGAAAACACAAATCCAGTTAGAAAATTCGGTTTAAATCAGACTATATGGGCGAAATGATATGATAAATATAATAAACCGAGTTAAAACACAATTCCGCACATTAATTAAGCACTTTTCCTTGAGTAGCTAAAGATTACAACAGCTAATAGAATTGATTAAGGATTACACAGTAATAAACAATTTTGAAACAAATTATTGAAACCACATTAAAAATGAAGTACAATACCATGCTGTGCACAATAAATATGCGAAAACTCAATCGTACATTTCTTTCACCAATCTGAATTTTGTATCTGTCAGTCACATACACAGCAACATTTTTTAACTAAACTATTAAAACTTCACACTGACACTAGCTGCAAATAACTTAATATAAATCCTGGATATCAATTATTAAACAGCAAACCGCGTATTGTACTAATTAATTGAAAAAAAATCAAAGTAAATCTACTTGTTGACAATCAAATCATAACCGCATTTTCAAACACTAATAGTTTTAGCCAAATGCACCAAAATGTTAAAAAACGTTGGTAAACTCATTACTGATGCAAATTATCATGTTATCAAATTATATAAACTATAAGTTATATTAATAAATATATAAATAAATAAACAAATTTTCCAATATTTTTTTGGTTTGAAATGACAGCAACATGTGAAGTACACAAACTTTGTTGCAGCGTCACCAACATTAAAAGTAATTCAAATTATCGCACAATATATATTTAAATAAATACACATTAAATATTAATTATAATTCAAATACGTATTGCTTAAGTACTCTAGAAATGATATTATAATATAAAATAATATATTTTTTAGTTTTGGTTAAATTCTTTCACTCGTATGTCAAACCTGTACCAACGTCCATTTTGTAAATAACTATTTGAATTTCAACATTAAATATGATTATTTGTGTTTACCGAGTACAAGAACATAAAAACCTAATACATCAATACAATAGGTATGTTAATAATTTATTTAAAAAGTTATTAGTATTTAGTACACAATAGTTTTTAATCTGTTTTTTATGTGCATAGCAACAAGCATATGTGCATACATAAGCTTCTATATTTTTGCAGAATTATTAATTATAAGAACAACTATATTGTATTTATAATGATATTATGATTATATAAGTTTAAATGAAGATATTATGTACAAAATGATAATGAGAATAACATAACCATGTTATGATGACAATATTCACAGAGAAGTACAAATAAAGCAAGGTGTTATATTATTTATGAAGAATATTTATATACACTGCAAAAAAGGGTAAACCTTTAATACAATGGGTATGTTATTAATTACATAATTCATTAAAGCACTTATTAGTATTCAGCGCACAATAGATTTTTAATCGGCCACAAGATATGCACACATAAGCTTCTTTATTTTTGCAGAATTATTAATTATAAGAACTGCGATGAATTTATAAGGAAAATATGATTATTTTGGTGAAAATGAAGATATTATGTACAAAATGAGTACTCAGAATAACATAACCATGTTATGACATAACATATAATTAATTCACAGAAAGGCACAATAACTAAATCTTTTCTGAAGATATTTGTATTCGCTGGCACAATAACTAAATTTTTCTAAAGATATTTGTATTCGCTGGCATATAATCTGCAATTTGAAGATATAAACATTTGCACAAGTACAAAACAAGACATTGTATGATTTATAAAGGATATTTGCATTTATATAGAATTAAGTCATTGTCTACAATCTGAATTAACTTTCTAGAATCTGGATTTTTCGACTGGTTAAACTGGTAAGAACTCAATACATCAATACAAAGTGTATGTAAATAATTAGTTAATACATTAAAAAACTTGTTAGTATTTAGTACACAATAGTTTTTAATCTGCAACAAGCATATGCATGCATAAACTTCTCTATCTTCGCACAACTATTAATTATAAGAACAACTATATTGAATTTATAATGAAATTATGATTATTTAGGTTGAAATGAAGATGTCACACACAATCTGTTTACTAAGAACAACCTAACCATAGATACAATTTATTGAAAGGCAAAAGTTATTTATAAAGTATTTTCCTGTTCGCTTATATATATTCCACAATTTGAAGATGATTTACACGAATTTATTATGATTTTATTGTTGAATCAAGAGAAGTATAAAACCTTAATACATTAATACAATAGGTATGTTAATAATTACTTAATTCGCTTAAAAATTGGTATTTAGTACCAAGTTTCTTATCTGGCTAAAGTTTCTCTCTCTTTGTACGATTATCATTTATTTATTTATTTTATTACATTACGCACAGAATTGTTCCAAGTGGACTTATAATTATAATCATTACTAATACAACATAGTAGTATATATAATATAACAATCTCTTAAAATAACATAGAATAATTGTTAAACATATTTAAAAAACAAACTAAAACATATTTGAAAAGCAATATGTGTAAAGATTAAGTTGAGCAGTTGGAGATTATTCGATTTAGTGAACTATTATGATTATCTTTAATAATTGGATAAATTTTAGTACACATTACAATATGCGAATTGAACTAAGAATTAGATTTAGGAAAGGAGAATCTAGAAACGTTAAAGAATAGTTGATAATATAATATTAATAAAAAGATAAAATACTAAAAAATTATATAAATATAATATTATTTATGAAGGATATTTATTCTCACTGGTAAAAACTTAATGCATCAATACAATTAGTATGTTAATAATTACTCAATTCATTCATAAACTTATTAGTATTTAGTACACAATAAACTAATCAGTCACAAGCATATAAGCACGCATAAGCTTCTCTATTTTTACATGATTATTAATTTAAAAAACAACTATTTTGAATATATGATGAAATTTATTTTATCTAGGCTTAAAAGAAGATATGACACATAATCTGTATACTTAAAACTTTTACTTATGAAGGATATTTTTGTTCTCGCTGGCATATAATCGACAATTTGAATGAAGATAATAACAAATACACAGCAAGTCATTATATGGTTTATAAAGGATATTTTCATTTATATAGAATTTATATATAGTTATTGTCTATAATCTGGATTAATTTTCTAGAACCTGGATTATTCGTTTCGTTAAACTGATAAGAACTCGATCAATTCATCAATACAATGGGTATGTTAATAATTACTTATTTTATTCGAACACTTATTAGTAGGTATTTAGTACACAATAGTTTTTATTGGCAACAAGCATATGCGCACATAAGCTTCTTTATCTTTGCATAATTATTAATTATAAAAACGACTTTAATGAATTATAATTCATTAAAATTAATCTAAATAAACTTAATTTAATTATTATAATAATTCAATTAAGTTTATTTAGGTTTACATGAAAATATAATACACAATTTGTTTACTTAGGACAACATAACAATGTTGTGAATGCAATTAGGAAATTTGCTTTATTAATCCATACGTTAATTAATTAATTAATTATAAAAACGACTTTAATGAATTATAATTCATTAAAATTAACCTAAATAAACTTAATTTAATTATTATAATAATTCAATTAAGTTTATTTAGGTTTACATGAAAATATAATACACAATTTGTTTACTTAGGACAACATAACAATGTTGTGAATGCAATTAGGACATTTGCTTTATTAATCCATATGTTAATTAATTAATTAATTATAAAAACGACTTTAATGAATTATAATTCATTAAAATTAACCTAAATAAACTTAATTTAATTATTATAATAATTCAATTAAGTTTATTTAGGTTTACATGAAAATATAATACACAATTTGTTTACTTAGGACAACATAACAATGTTGTGAATGCAATTAGGACATTTGCTTTATTAATTCATACGTTTCGATCTGCATCGAGACCGTCATTCAGTGAAACAAAGGCTACGCTGATTCATCGAAAACATAAATATATCTATAATAATAATACATACAATAATAAAACAAATTTAATAAAGAAGCATATTTCTATTGCAGTTGAATATTTCATTTTTTCCTAATTGAATTGTTATTTATTGCATATTATCATTTGTCAACATATGCGGGCAGCCGGGCCGCAAAAATATCTGCTGTGGGCCGCGAGTTTGACACCCATGCCCTAGAGCAACGCGGTTCATTAATCATAAATGATAATGAACTAGTAAGGCACATGGCATCGTGCCTTAAGGCAAATTGCTGGGACTTTCCGTACCAAAAATTATTATATTTTTTAAAACGATTAACATTTTTGAAAAAGTTTTATTAAAAAAAAATAGATTTTTGAGAGTTTCTCAAATTTTTGGTGTTGTGCTTCATAAATTTGACACAAAATTACTTTTTTTTGAAAAAAAAAAATATTGAAAAAAAATGTTTTCTTTATTTTGACATATTTTGAATGTAAACAAAATTTATACTTATTATTAAAATCTCTATAAAATATCTGATAATTTTATGTCTAATGATCATTTTTGACCGCCAAATGGCATTTTTTTACTTTTTTTATTAGATCTCCGAAATCGCTAGACCTGCCTTCATGAAAATTTGTTCAATTCTTCATCTTGTCAATACAAGTAAAATGTTTTTTGAATTATTAAAATCGGATGCTCCGTTCTTTTAAAAACTGAGTTACCATTTATGGCCGGCCTTCGCCAAAAACTAATCAGCACGTCTAGTTATCAATATGAATCGAATGTTTTTTGAATTATTCAAATCGGTTGATCGGTGTTCCCGTAATTGTCGACGAAAATTTGTATCCGCACACACACACACACATACACGCACATAAACACACATACACACACACATACATACATTCATACAGATTCCTTAAGGTATGCCAAATGTTCAGAAGGTTTTGAAACGTAAAGATATATAAAAATTTTCATTTTCGATTTTTTTGCGATTACTATAACATGCTCTACGGGAAGTTAATAATGAATATTTCGAGACGGTGCTGGTTGATTATATGTAGGGCATAGTATTACAGTCTATAGTATAAAGTATTCTAGATCATACATTAAAGGTCATTAAAAGTCTGTAGGATAAAGTATTGTATAGATCATACATTAAAATCTAATAAGAGTCTCGTAACATATATATTTCAACAAATTTTTAAAAAAATGTGTAACTATTTCGTGTTATTCTTTTTCCTTTTCACCTTTTTTCTTGATTCAGGTTTGTTTTAAACGTTTATTTTTGTAAAAAGAGAGGGATCAGAGGTCGTTTTCATTGCCAATTCAAGGAGATACGGTTAATTATAATATTTTTAGCTTCGATTGTATTTTTAGTGTTGCTTGTGGGTGTGTAAGTCCGCACGTGACGTTGCAATGCGAACGGTTCATTTTTATCGAGCGGATGTGGAAAACATTTATAGAAAATTAAATTAAAAATTTATTTGAAAAAATTATATTAATTCATATACATATATGTATAGTAGGGCAAGTCAATTTAAAAATAGCTTAAGCACATGTGATTTTTGGATTCTAGGGATCAAAATAAGAAACTTTTTTTAAGAAACCATATCTCTAAAAATGAATTCCGATGTTCCGATGTAGGTTCAATTCACTTTTACCATATTACAACATATCGATTTTAGAATTTGTGTAACTGTACTCTCTTTGAAGAATATTTTATATGTAAAAATTCGAGTCGAGGGGTAACAAACGGTGTGTCCTCCAAAATCTTGACCATTCCCAAGGTCTTTCTCCCCTGGTGTCGCGATCAAAACAAATCCCACCGCCAGTGACGTCATTCCGGCTTTCGCACCGCACCATCGCATCATCACTTCACCATCACGTCGTGCAGTCTCACCCGTCATTCGCCTCTCACGTTGCGATCACGTCGCGATCACGCATGGACCGTTCGCAGTTCACGTGCTGATCACGCTCGAAATCGGCTCCGATTGGCCGACGGGCGACGAGCCCTCGACCCGGATTGGTCGAAGAGGCCCGGAGCACGTGGTGGACGGATGACACATAGGACTCATACACTGATGCAGGTTGTGGCGGTGTGGTGGTGAGTGAATCGATGGGTTTTAGTGCTGGAAACAATGGGGAAAAAGACGAGGCAGCAAGGCTGCTGTGAGGTTTGATTACATAGATAGTATACGTTTTAGTTGATGATTTACAAGCAACATAGATCGCACCGCTTGTACTACAACCTTAAGGGGGTATTCTAGTGTAGACCGATGAATTTTAGGTCATTTTTAAAGTGTCGTAAAAGAAAGCAATGAATGTTTTTACTATACATTTTTTACCACTTGTTTATTAATATTATTAAAATACAAAACAAAAAATAAAAAAGTTAAAAATTGTAAAAACTGGCAACTGATAAAATGGGTGGTCTCAAAAAATTGGCACGTCAGTCTTGACATGATTTCAGCCCTCCTAGCCATCGAAAATGCAAAAAGTAAAAAGATTATTAATCTACAATGATGTCGCAATCGCTCGAACTAGCGATGAGTGAAAAAATTTTTTTTCACAAATTGGCGACTGTTTGAAAAAAAAAGGTTTTTTTTACTGTTTTTTTGAGTTTCTCGAATTTTTTAAAAATAGTCAAAATAGGAATTTCGGGATGATTCTAGTTCAGACTATAGATAGATCTATAAACAAGATTCCCTGAAAATTTCAAATAAACTGGTCAAGTAGAACTCCAGAAATCGTGACAAGAGTACTGAAAAAGTAAGTTCTGGGAAAAACGCATTTAAAGTTTTGCGTGAAGCCAAACCAGTATGGAGACCGAGTCAGTAAAATGCCTATATCTCCAAAAATAATTCAAATTTTCAAATACCTTCTCGTACTTATATTCTTAGATAGTTTTACTTTGCAAATATGAAATAAAAAAAATCGATTTTTTTGAATTTCTACACTAGAATACCCCCTTAAAATTTACACATATTATTCATTTTTATACTCTTCTTTTATCTATGTATTATTCTTTAATGTGTATACGTGAAACGTCAGTTAAATCGATAAGTTTTATGACAAAAGTTAGAGACAGAAGAGATTTTATAACGATTTGTAAGCTTTACAATCTTCAACTTTTGTTTACTTCAATACATTTATTATAGCTGCAAATGAAAAAAAGAATAAGTATTAACGCGCAAAACTTTTAATTAAAATTAAAAGTTTTGCGCCCGACCACCCGATTTTCTTGCAATTACTATAACTTACCCTATGGGAAGTAGTAATATACATATGTAAATCATTAGTAGGAATGATAAAGATGACTAGATATGGTTATTTAATCATAAAAATGATTTCATATCGTCCTAAGCATTTATTAACAATTATCAATTTACATCGATTTTTATAAATTTCGTCCATTGCACAACACTATTCCAACCGTTTCTATGCGTTAGTATTAGTTTTATTTAAATTTAACAACAAATCTGTATATATACATTTGTTTATTACTAGAAAGGGTGTGTGCCTACATTTGACTTTTTTAGTATTCGTAGAAGAAATTGATTAAAAATTAAAATAAAACGACATTCTATGATTTTTGTTCTAAGTTGTGCGCGCATTTTGATTTCAATTCGCGACGGATCGTCGTCCTGAATACACCTATTTAAAGAGAACTGTTGTAAAAATTAATTAAAATTATTAAATATTAATTAAACTAGCGCGATTAATTACATTGCGTGTTAGTTTAATAGTCTGACAGTATAAAATCATTGTAAAAAGTGACTAGTTTGTGTTTTTTACAAAAATGATTTATGAAAATTGTGCAATTTTGTCACCACCTTGGTCTCCGGATCATTTGAAGGAGGTATGGATTTATTTAATATTTTTATAACTTTAATATCATTTAATAAATTCGTAGAAAACTATAAATAATCTTAAATATTTTCTAATATTATAAACATAACAGCAACTATCGGTAAACTTTAAAATCGCAATAGAAAATATAGGTGAAGCGTTTTTATGTTTTCTATAAGTTTTAAAATAAAAGATTTATATAATCAATTTATTAGACAAATGTGTCTAGAATTAAATCGTTTACAAATTTTACTCAGTAATAGAGATCCTAGAACAACTCTATGAACTCTAAAATCACATTTGATGAAATTTAGTTATCAATTGAGGAATATAAAAACAGTGTGTATTAGAATAGTGTTAAACTATTCGTGTACTATAAATAGTACATTTAGACAAATAATGCAAACCTAAATCATCTACACCTTGGCCTGATATGAAACACCTCTATAGCAATTTTCTATACTTTTAACATGCAACAGAAATTAACCAAAGGGTAGTATGTACATAAAAGAGACGTATTAAAGGTTACTGAACATTCAACGTGTTTTTTAAATTAATTTATAGTTTATATTTATAATAAACAATGAATTATCCGCGATCACTCACGGTTCACGTGAACACTTGCTGAATGTAGTAAGAGATATCTCTTTATCTTTTCACACCCGTTTGCATTTTGTTCCCGGAGTACATTGCACGGACGCGTGGTCGGTGCGTGATTGATAAAAATCTTTGTTTTTGTATTGAAAACCCTTTAAATTTTAATTTTATCGTATAGTTTATATTAAGTTATGTTTATTCTTGATATTCTCCATGATATAATACTCTATATTTTTTATTTTGTACAAATTTAATGCATCTACTTGTTCATCCGTATTGTTATAACGGTTATATTACATATCCGCCATGAAAGTTCCGTTTTAAATAAGTTCAGTAGCGTTAATTATATTAATAATTAAACACTTAATTTTTAACAGTCAAATACTATTATAACGATTCTTATTTAGTATTTCCCCGAAAAATTGACACATTGCAATAAATAAATAATAAAAAATAAGTTTAATAGAAATAAATGATAAAAATAAATTAATGTAAAATTAAAATATTAGATTAACTTTTAACAAATATTTATTTTTTATTTTCAGGACAATCAAAATGATCTTAAAAGAAAGTACGTGCCGTCCAGTTTTCAGAATCAAGATATTTCCGAAAATGATACTGATCTTCCGCTCAGAAAACGGCATTGTTGTCGATTGGACTTGGATGAAGCAAATAATAGATTATCAGAACTTAATAGAATTTCATCAGAATTTCAAAATAACTTAGCTGAATCTAGTAGATTCCAACAGCTTTCTAGTTTTGAAGAAAATTCGTTAGATTGTCCAGACAAATCAATGACTCACCAAAGAGAATCAGTTATAATGCGTGTGGATAAACAAGGCAAATGTTTCAGAGACTCTGATATAAATAGTGATGGTGTTTTAATTGAATTCAGACCGCCAACGCCGCCACAATCTGATAATGAAGACAAAGAAGTGCCTTTTAACGTAGTACGTTCATTAAAATTTAAAATCAAATCAAAATTACAAAATGAAACAACACAAAACAACTTAACCGTCAACCATGGCGTGACTGAACCTTGCTATACACCTGTTGTACAACAAACCAAACCTGCAGCGACAATAAAAACTGCGCCAAAAATTTGCGAAAAAAGACTTCTGCCTAAATTGGCACCAAAACAAAACGTCCAACATATACTGGATCCGACATTTATCACCCATGCCAATTTCCAAATGGAGAACAGACTCTTCCCGGTTTTATTAGTGACGCAGAATCCTGCACAAATGGTCAACTTGGTTGGGACAGTAGATGTCGCCACTCCTGCTACTGATGGTGCCAAAACTGTCGGTAAACCAGAAGACACAAGGCGAAGGATTTATGAATGCCAGTATCCTGGATGCGGAAAAAACTACTTTAAATCGTCTCATCTTAAAGCACATAATAGGTGAGAATTATTATCATATTCACAATTGTTTCTAACTCTTCTAACAGTATAATTTAAACTCCCGCCTAAGCAAACCTTACAATGCAGAGAAAATATATTTGTTTTCAATTTTCAATTGTTCTTTTAAAGTGTACAGAGTTGCTTTACAGCTATATAATTTCAGACACTTTTGCAAATCTCAAAACTTTGTACAATTTTGGCATATATACGATTCATATAAACCAATACATTGCAAGTTACAATATAGAAAATAAATTTATAAAAATTGACGTTGTTTGCAACATCTTACATATTAGTATTATATTTTTACCTTTCTCCTTTCTTCCAGGTGTCACACAGGCGAAAGGCCCTATCGTTGTTCCTGGCCCTCGTGCACCCGTCGTTTTTCACGTTCTGATGAATTGTCGAGACACAGGAGGTCCCACACGGGCGAAAAGAGATTCGCCTGCACCATTTGCACGGCCCGATTTATGAGAAGTGATCATCTGGCAAAACATGTTAAAAGACATAGTAAACAAAACAATAATAATAAAATGACAGACCAGAAATGTGTTTGAATAATGGATAGATAGCTTCAAAAATATGGTATGATCAAAGAAGTATTATCAGTTGGCAAGTGACTGGTGTCTAATGCCAGAGAGAAGTAATGAATTTGGTAAAAAACGTGATAAAATACATAAGATAAAGGATGATAATATAAAACCAGACAAGAAATAACGCAATGATGAAGGTTAATAAATGAATGTGGAGAAGAAATGTTTATAAAGATCTGGTTAAAGACTTATTTAAAAGCTGAGAAGTGAAGATTTTTTGTCTAATTCTGAAATGACTGAAGAAAAATTAAATATTGGTAGAAGATCAAGATAAAATTTATAACGTTATCATTATATTTAAAACGAATGTATTAAAAGCTGATATGCAGATTCCCTGTCACTGGCTATAAAATCGCCAGATAAAGAATGATATAAATATAAATATAAAGGGATAGCGATCGAGAAAAGATGAAATATTTATAAAGAAAATGTTAAAGACTAAAAGCTAAAACTTGTGCCTTGAATATCAATTGACACTAGTTCAATTATAAAAGTAAAAAATAATATAAGAAAAACCTAGGAAATGATACATTTGAATGAACGATATGGGCAAAACTGTCAAATAGATTTTTTTGATAAAGACAATATCCGTTTTATTGTATTAGTCTCTAGTAGCCTCCTGAATGGTATTATTTATATTTATAGTTTGATTTGTAACTTTCAAACAGAATATATTCAATATAAAAGTGTACTTCAAAGCGACAGCTTGACAAACTTTGTCTATTTTCAATAACTTTGGGAAACAACACAAGACTAAAGTAATTCGACATAATTCTAAATAATTATGAAGGATCGTGTTTTGGGCTGGCATGGGTTAAATTCAAAATGAATGAGAAGAACTATGTATAATTGTGATATCAAAGTCGACTAGAATAAGGATTAATTTGTTATATGCATATATGTATATTTATACTTGTATTGATATATTTGCTGTGATCATGAATCTATTTATATGAAAATATATATTATTAAACTATGTATATATAAATATAAAATTTAATACAAATATTAATATTCACAAATATAGTTTGAATTTATATATGTATTTTAGTACCATTGAGCAATTTCGTGTTTTCTTTGGCATTGTGACGTCATATTCCATGACGTTTGAGTTCTTGCAAAATAAACCTTGCTAATTTTAAATTATGCAGGTATTATGACGCCCGGAAAATTTTTATACATTAAATACACAAACAATTTAACTTCTTCAACACAATCTGATGGTACATACTATAAAATCAATTCATCATAAAATAAATTAAATGAAATGAATAGGCAAGAACCTTGAACGGCCCATACACGTTAGTTAAAGGTTTTTCACATCTTGCTAATGATGTAGTGTAAAAGTTATTAGTCATTGTTTATTAGTATTTTAATTAGGCTTGCACCGAATATTCGGTTACTATTCGGTATTCGGCATATTTGGCACCTTTTATAATATTCGGCCGAATACCGAATAGTAACTTAATATTCGGCCGAATACCGAATAGTTAAAATTAAAGGCGCTGCCGCCGCTCAGCGACAGCGTTGTTGGTGTTTTATCCTTTATGAGATAAAGAGCTCACAATGGACGTGTCTTTAGAAATGTTTAGTTTACATAATATAATATGAAGAAATGATTTCGTTATTGCGTATTTCGTTATTATGTATATATAATAATTTAAATTTTATTGACGTTTGACATTATCAATAAACACGTGAAGAACTTTTTTCTGAATATTTACAAGATACTTTATTGTTACATGTTTATATTATTTAATATGAGTCATTCAGTGGTTACATGCATGTGTTATATCAATAGAATAAAGTCATTCATTATATTCAATCTATACATTTCCAAATAAAGAGCTATTATTAGTCAAGTCCAATTATTACAAACGAGTTTAAGCCCCAAAAACCTGCTGAATAGTTTCCGAACATTCGGTATTCGGTCTCTGAAGCTTGCCGAATATTCGGTATTCGACATTTTGCCGATTATACTATTCTGCAAACCTAATATATATTATGCATTATAATAATAATACAAAATAAATACAAAAAAAATCAAATCTAAACTAAATCATTAAATTATTATTATTATATTGTCTAGGCCTGGTATATTCCAAAAAATATATATATATAACCAAAGCTATTTCACTTAAAAACTAATATTCTTTTAAATTGTACTACACGTACATATATGAATGGACAAACATGTATTTATATATTCAACAAACTTGTAAATAATTAAAAAAGAGTGCGCGTAAGGATCACACGCGATTGAAGTAAAACTTTTAATATTGTATGAGTAGGCAATTAAGATAAAAATAAAAAAAACATCATATTTAAATTTTAAAAATCATTTATTAATAATCACATAACATCAATAACACAGTTTAAAACAACATCGATAGATTAATTGCTATCATATTTCATATATGATATAATAGGTTTGTGATAACTAAAATGAGAGACATAAATTTTGCTTTGTAAACTATGTACATTTCTGGAGAAAACTGCATCAATAGTCGTGCCATATCTTGTGGTTGATTCAAATGGAGAATTATTCATTGTTAAATTAAATTTATTATTTAAAAAATCAATTAATGGTTGAGATTCTTCTGAACGAAAATTGACATTAAAATCTCCAGCAAGAATTAATGGTATCTCGTTGTGATTAGTGTTTAAAAGTTTTGCACCCTCATAAGAAAAATGAAGTAACTGCTGATGAAGAAATTTAATAATATTTGATATGTTTTTATTGGGAGAAATGTAAAGGACGACTATAATCAATGTTTGATTCTGTGTGTGTAATATCACCTACTTGTGTAATTTCATTAGAAATATCCAGTAATATCGTTGGCGCAAGAAACTGCATAGGAGTCGCATTATGAAGAGTATCTGAACATGAATAATAGACATTAGACAGCTACACCACCTGCTCTTGAGTCCGATCGTTTGTATTGAGTAACGCAGTAATAGTTCTGAATATTAATTCGTTCTTCATTATTAATCCAAGTTTCCGAAAATAACAAAAACGTACAACGTTGTAGCACTTTATCTTGCAGATCAGGCAAATGAGCTCGTAAACTTTGGCAGTTAAAGGAAAACAATGAAATGTCGTTCAAACTTATTATCTCACTCAATTTTTCTTCTTGTGTTATTAATCTACAAGTTGAAAGTCTTTGGAATTCAGTTTTTAAGTTCATTAATCCTGCTGGCCGTTTTCTTCCATGATAAATTTTTTTGAAATGATGAACAATCCATTAATGCTGGTAACTCGTGATAATGCAACATATAGAAGCTGCTGATTATATGTTTTATTGTATTCATATACAATTTTATCAAAAGTACCACCTTGTGATTTGTGTATTGTGAGTGCACAAGCAGACACTAAAGGAAAATGATTTCTTTTGACAAATATGATTTTATTTCTATTCATTGGAATAGATGAAGATCTCCTGAGAATCGGCACAGCTGTCCTACTAATATTAGGAGTTTGAATATGATGTGCAGCTTTCTTCTTATTTTGTTACCTATCTTACCAGGAAATTCAAACCATAAACGTAGAAGTTCATCATTATCGCCACGTTCTATGTACACTAATTTTCCTACACAACCATTAGCTAAGCCATCACTTACATCAATATTAGTTGTTATAATGTAAAATTTATTCAGAACTAAAATTATTTCATACGGCAAACCCGCGGTATCAATAACCGATTTTTGTGAAACTGCTGACGAATGTATGATTGTTGATCTGTCGCATGGCAACCTACATAAATATCCGTGGCAGTAGATATTATTTTGTCTTCAACGAGATTCAGTATAAATTTATTATATTCCATGACACATTTATTCTCTAAGAAAAGTCTTATTCCATGAGGACATAGATTCAATTAATGCAAGTTCATATAGGGTTTAGCGCTCGACTTACGCATGACATGACGGGAGTGGATACTCGCGACATCAGCGCTTACGGCGTCGTAGTGTTCAACTACACGTTGGCATTTTCGTTGCATTTGTACGGATTTACACCCGTGTAGCCTAAAGAAATTTTTACACCCATATCGCGCCTAAAGAAGTTTTACTTCAAAAATACTTAAAATGCTTAACATCATTATAATGAGGTACCATTTTATTGTTATATTATCTAGGAAATATATTCATGAGTTCTCCTCTGTCTTATCCTTCATGCACGTTCCATTCGCGGGCGTGTAACTTTCGTAAATGACTCACTTCATTTCGTTTTAAATTTTGTACATTTATGGGTTTGTCAATGTCTTAACTTTGAAACAAAAGATTAGTAAAAAACCAGTGTTAAAATTTAGATAAATATTATAAAAAAAATATTTTTCATTTATTAAGGTATGTATAAGTGTTATTTTTATATATTAAATGCGTTTGGTTAATGTGCAATGTGTCAAAATGGAAAAGTATGTCGTACTATTGTCTTTGTTGAATTTTGTATTTGACATATTGGAAATAGTTTTGTATACACATTATTAATAATACAGAATTTATACATATATGAAAAATATGCAATTTAATAAATGTAATTTACACGTTGTACATAAATTGTGTAAATTTTGTACACATCTTATCTATTGTATGAGTCATTGTTTATCAAGAATTTGATATATATATATATATATATATATATATATAAATATATATGTGTGTGTATGTATATATCATTGATATGTTCAATTATCCTTACTTTTCAGGTTTTCAAATTAGTTATTTTCCACAATGTCAGCCCGCAAGACAGCTGGTCGCCGTACCACAACCAAGAAACGTGCCCAGAGAGCCACTTCCAATGTCTTTGTTATGTTTGATCAGGCACAGATTGCAGAATTTAAAGAAGCTTTCAATATGATCGATCAGAACCGAGATGGTTTTATTGAAAAGGATGATTTGCATGACATGCTTGCATCTTTGGGTGAGTTATGAATGATGAGTTTATTCAATTGTAATGAATAGATTTTGATGATAATTGTCTGTTAGGTAAAAACCCAACTGATGAATATTTGGAAGGAATGATGAATGAGGCTCCAGGTCCTATTAATTTTACTATGTTTTTGACCCTTTTTGGTGAACGGTTGCAAGGTACTGATCCTGAAGATGTTATCAAAAATGCATTTGGGTAAATATGAAGCATACACTAAATTTATATATATATATATATATATATATATATATATATATATAATAAAATGTTTTTTTTTTAGGTGTTTTGATGAAGACAATACTGGTCACATAAATGAAGAGCGTCTACGAGAACTTTTGACATCAATGGGTGATAGGTTTACTGATGAGGATGTTGATGAAATGTACCGGGAAGCACCCATCAAAGGAGGCTCTTTTGATTACATTGAATTTACACGAATTCTTAAACACGGTGCCAAAGATAAAGATGAACAGTGAGATTTTGTGGAAAGTTGGAGTTTTGTAAGGTTTTTTTCATGTTTTAAATATAAATGCAAATTGCAAATGCTCTTTGTATTATATAATAATGTACTTACTCATATTAAAAGATTGATGAGTATTTGCGAACAATATTTTGGTTACCAATTTTTATATAAAAAGTTTGCTATGAAAATTTATCTGAAATGGTTGATCAGAATAAGTCTAAAACTATTTGTGTAACATGTTCAGATTATATATATACTTGAATATTATTACTGAACACAAAAATTGTTACACAAATAGTTCTGAATTTATGTTTTATAGTTTATAGTTGGCATTTTATGTATTTATATCTTACTATTGTAATATTTTCAATTAAATTTATTTTTTAACCTATCTTACATATTCATTATACATATATTTTTAAATTGCATTTACATCAAATGACAAATATTTAACTATTTACAATATACTTAAATTCTATTTACAAGCCGGGCATAACATAAGCAATATTATCAAGCAAATCACTAAAATCCATATCAGAATTAAGTTCTGGTACCTGTTGCGATAAGCAAACTAAAGGACCTACAGAACACAAAAGACTATCAAGTAAAACACTTAAAGAACCGGACACTGCAATCTGTCCCTACAATAAAAATTAATTAGCAACATTTGCATGAATAATAAAATAAATTGTATTACATAAGAGTTGTATACCTCATGTTCTTTTAATCGTTCACCAATTATACTCAAACTCTCGCCAAGTAACTTTAGATAAGCAGCTATGTCAATTGGGGAACTTCCTGTTACCTTATACATGCCTTGAGATGATAAACCGCTGCTCATTGCTGATGATTTGGGGCTCAACATTAAATTATCAGAATTTTGTTGGGAATTAGGCATCACTTCTAAATCTTCTATATCAAGTTTCTTAGAAACTGTTGGTGAAGTGGAGAATTGGGAGGGCTATAAAGAACATAAATCATAAAATTCATATCATAACAATAAGACAGTAGTCATTTATTACCTTATTAGATTTGCTTTTATTTATAAATTGTGCTTTATTATCAGACGTTTTTATTTCTTCATCTCTCGCTACTTTCATAGCCATACGTTTAGCCCTTCGACGCCAATTATACTTCTCTCCATTAGGCACATTTGCCCAAAGTTCACCTAATGCACATAATGAAGATGAAAATGTAAATATTTAAGTAAGAACAATTATTGCAGTATTATTCACCTAATTTTTTTGATATAGATGAAAAATCAATTGAAGGATTTTCTTTTACGATTTTATTTCTAATTCCTTTAGCCCAGAGCATATAAGCTGTGAAACGAGATTTACCTTTGTCTTTACGTTGTACTTTACCTTTTGCTGGACTTTTGCTGTCTCTCAATAAGGTAGATTTTTTTCTAGACAATTCCTGCTTAAAGTAAGAAAAATATTAAAGGAATACAATACGTTTTATAATTTGCAATTAAGTACCTGTAAGTAAACACTTTGTGAAGGTGTATTTTCAAAATCTTGATGTTCATTTAGATCATTTTCTTCTAAATCAACATCAGAATCGTCTTCTGATACATTACTATCGTTTTCTAAATTTGAATCATAAGCTTCTTCTGATTCACCATCTGAAAGATGTTGTTCCTGAATATCATATTCAACTTTTACACGATTTTCTGAAAACATTAAATATAAATAATCAAAACTGTTAAATCCAAAGAAAAGCACATGCTAATCCAATTACTACCTTCTCCAGATGGGAAATCAAAATTAGATGTGTGTGGCTTTGTAAAACTTTTTTTAGGCCTTGGTTCTAGGTCATCAGGAGACTCAAAATCTGTTAATTTTGACGATTTTTTTCTAACACGTCCGCTTCTCGATACTCCAGTCACTTCCAAGTCTAATTGAAGAAAAACGTTTTGAGATAAAAATCAAAGAATAATGTTTTCGCGGTTTTTTTCTGTTCAGTAAACATAACCTTCTTGCTTTGGTTTGCGTCCGATTTGATCTGGGTCTTCACGTTTTGATTTTAACGATTTGTCGTTGGTGTACATTATGATAAAAGGGATTATATAATAACAATAACATAAATAAAACACACAATTAAAATAAATAAGTGTAATAATGTATTTACATCATTACCAATGTAGCTTCATGTTTGGTATACACATTAAAATTATGTAAATTACGACCCTGCGTAATTAGCTAAAAATTTATATAAATAATAATTAAAATCTATTTAATTATAAAATATATTCAGTATTTATTTTAATATTATTTACAAACTTAGACAAACGCCATTTCGGATCGAGACAGTGTTACCAACTTTATACGTTATGTCATTTTTTGAAACAGTGATGGCAAAGGATACAGAGACAAATTCGTTTTTTATAATTTCTTATTAAAATTAATTAAATTATTCTTATTAAAATTAATTAAATTAATAATAATCTTATTATAATTAATTAAATATCATAATTGGAAAAACAAATATTTTTTAAATATTTAATTCCTAATCTTGACAAATCAAACCAAATCAATTTAATTTAATTGGAATTGTTTTGTTAAAATGATAATATAAAGGATTAGCTCAAAACTAATAAATAAACATTAATCTTAAAAACTTGAATGCGTTTTATATTTTATATAAAAAGGTTGAAAAATATTAGTTTTGTATTTTTAACGACAATTTTTGAAAACTAGTGATGTAAATGTTAGATATATGTTAGAATCAGTTAGAATATTGTGTAGATTATTTAAATTTATATGAAATTTTTAAACTTCTTAAATATATATCAATCGGATAGTTCAAAAGTTAGAAAATATATAATAAATAACTGCAAAAATTGAACGTGGTCCAATGTGCAATTTTTTTTATTATATTCAATTACTACTTTGAAGTATGCCGAGTTACTAAGCTTAGTATTACTATGTACGGTGCTACGGGCTTATAACTCTTTCATCAAAACCATTTTCATTCAAAAGCCGTTTTGTTTAAAAATGATCTTTTACTCCTCGACCTTAACCAGCACTGTTCTTCACAAGATTAAATATTCCTCGGACCGAACGATCCTCTTCGTCTTCACTTCACCAGTTATGTCAATGATGTGATGTTGTACAACCTCAAACTATTAATTAATTCTATTTGTGATATAAATAAATCTATAATAATGTCTAAATGTGATTAAATGCCAATGATTTATTTTATAATGCACAGTTTAATAATAAGCGAGTGATATTATTCAAGAATAAAATAGAAGAAGGATTAGAATCGTCATGGATCCTGAAAAACGTGTATATAAAATAGTACTTACAGGAGGTATGTGAGGACATTGATTTATTGTTGATTGTTTAGTTGTAATTTTATTAATTTGTATAAAATCATTCACAATTAAACACGTGCTGGTAATCTTCCGGTTGCCGTGCGTCGAGTTGCAAATGAAAAACTATGTGGATACAGCTAAAAATAGTTATTTTATGTAATATCATGTTACAGTACTAGAATAATTTTAAATATATACCTTTGATGAAAATTATAATAGTTGGGGATTGTGCAAAAATGATTTAACTAAATTTTGCAACTTATGTGTGTGGAAAATCACATGTCTCATGTTTATACAGATACATATATATCATAAGTTATTGTTTGTATCTTTTATGTAATACCTTAATTTAATATAATGATATATATAAATACACATATACACAAATATGAGTATATGCATATTCTTATAGTGCTAACAAGATTTGAACTAATCCGCTATAAATATATTAAATATATGCAAATGTTCATAAATGAACAGTATAACCATATAATTCTTAATATAATTCACATTATGATAATGTAAGTTTTTATGATAACTTTTAGCTACAATCAATACGAGATCGTGCAACTATAAGAATTTTTTAAAATACTTTGTAGAATTCAAAAATATTACATATATATATATATATATATATATATATATATATATAATAAATCAAGTTTAAAAGCGCAAGTCCAAATATAATATATGTTCAAGCTAAATGAGTCGAACACAATAGGAGAATTATTAATTATGCAGATTTATCAAGAGTTTCATTTATCGTGTACTATTTTTATTCCAGATGCTTTTCGAATTAAATTCAAAATTTATTATTGGATATGAATGTGTATGTAAACAAGACACTTGGTTTAATTAAAATTGTGTCTTTAATTGACTCGAGACATTCAATTTGAATTTATTGTTAAATAATTGCTCTAAAGTCCAATATTTATTTTACAATTAAACTCCATTTTATAATTGGAAATATGATATTCTTCTGGTCCAAATGTAATATATATTGTTGAAGTTAAATAAGTCGAACACAAGAGGAGAATTATTAATTATGCAATATTTATCAAAAATTCCATTTATTGTGCACCATTTTTATTCCAGATTCTTTTCAACTTAAATTCAAATTTATTATTGGATATGAATGTGCATGATGATTTATTAGTATATGTATATACAAGACACTTAATTTAATCAATATTGTGTCTTTCATTGACTCGAGACATTTAATTTGAATTTATGGTTAAATAATTTCTCTAAAGTCCAATATTTATTCTACAATTAAACTCCATTTTATAATTGGAAATAAGATATTCTTCTGGTCCAAATGTAATATATATTGTTGAAGCTAAGTAAGTTGAACACAAGAGGAGAATTATTAATAATGCAATATTTATCAAAAATTTTTTTCATCATGCACTATTTTTGATCCAGATGCTTTTTAAGTTAAATTCAAAATTTATTATTGGATATGAATGTGTATGATGATTTATTAGTATATGTATATACAACACAAGATACTTAGTTTAATCAATATTGTGTTTTTAATTGACTCGAGACATTCAATTTGAATTTATTGTTAAATAATTGCTCTAAAGTCCAATATTTATTCTGCAATTAAACTCCGTTTTATAATTGGAAATAAGATATTCCTCTGGTATGATGGATTCGTAGAAAACAATTTAATGAATCATGCTTTTAATGGAACACGAACAAAATCCTTGATACAGATCTGAGCTTATTAGGAAATATTTTTAAAACTGCTAATTGAATTTTTGTTATTTTATTATAGTTATTGTAGTTTTTGCATAATTTTGTTTCAAAGAATTTTTAAACATAAATCATAAAATCAATTACATTGTGATAAGAATTTATTATCCAGATAAAATCAATTTGATTGTAAATATGCAATGTTTACATTAGCAATTAATTTGCATTTAATTGATTTGTTGTTTATAATATTACTAATTTGATTTTAATAATTTACTGATAAGGATTTCATGACGCAAATTTATTTGATAACATTTGCTATAAAATAATTTAATACATTTTATGAACAATAAATTGTTTATAAAGCATTTGGTTTTGTTTAGCATTGTTTATAAATATGATGGTTATTTTAATTCAGAGTTATTTTTTATTTCAATTATGGTTTTAAAATTTGAATGCAATTTTCTACTTCATTAAGAATTTTTGTTTATACAAGTGTTATGCTTAACGTTTTGCAATTTTGCAATTTGAAAAAAATGGAGCAGGTCTGACGCACTTTATAATTATTTTACATATATATATATATATATATATATATATATATATTACCTGTTTATTTTTGTTTTAGTTTTATTCATTACCACTTTTTTATTATATTTCAGGGCCATGTGGTGGAAAAACAACAGGTCAATCAAGATTGAGCACTTTTTTTGAAAATTTAGGATGGAAGGTAAAAAAATTAATTTTGAATTGTATATAACTAAATAATTATTTAACAATTTTTTTTCCATTCTTTAATTTTCATAGTAATCTTGTCTACATTCACAATTTTTATATAATATTTATTATAATACAATTTTGCAGGTTTTTCGTGTACCTGAAACAGCAACAGTTCTATTGAGGTAAGTTTATTTTTATATATATATATTTATATATATATATATATATATATATATATATATACATGTGTCATAATAAATTTTGTAACATTAGACGCCACTTTATATTATCATATCTAATTACAATATTATGCACATTTCATCACGCAATTTTCTTATTTTTCACATTCGTTATTTATATAAGATAAAGTAATCTCATACGGATATTTGATATCATTTTAAGGGCATGTAATAATTAATTTTCTGTAATTTGTAAAATTGATACCAGGGTTCAGAAATTATTTTTGCCTGGTTTTTGGCATACATATTTAACAATAAAATAGCGATGCATTGTTACCTTTGTTGTATTTTAAAACATAACTATTTTATAGCATTAAATCGTGTTTAAGTTAAATCGTTAACACAAAAATATTTTCGATGTTTTGTCGCCATTGTTCCATTGTAAACAATTCAGAACACAAATAACTGTAGAAACAATAAAATATTTTTTAATAATACCTATTTGCATTTTTTCGAAAGAACAATGATTTTATACAAGTCCATTATATTTTATATAAGTATAAGTCTAGTATATTTTATATAAGTCACTTGAAGTAGATATTTGATAATTATTTTATCAACTTTTGATATCTATATAGAACAATTTTGTTTTTAAAATTCGAAGAAATTATTATTTTATTTAAAATAAAAATCTTACATACTTTTATGGCTATTTTTTATTAATATTTTTTTGTTACCATCGTTCAACAATAAAAAAGTTCAGGAGGTATTCGAGTGTAGAAATTCCAAAAAATCGTTTTGTTTTTTGATGATGAAAATCTCATACTTTTATGGCTATTTTTTATGAATATTTTTTGTTACCATCGTACAACAATAAAAAAAAGTTCAGGGGGTTTTCTAGTGGAGAAATTCCAAAAAATCGTTTTTTGTTTTTTTTGATGATGAAAATCTCATATTTTTATGGCTATTTTTTATTAATATTTTTCCTTGTCATCGTTCAACAATAAAGCTATTCTAGTGTATAAATTCCAAAAAATATTTTTTTTTTGTTTTCATATTTGCAAAATCAAAAGTATGTGTGCGAGAGGTTTTTTTTATAATTTAAATTATTTTCGGAGATACAGCTGGTTGGCCATGATAATCCTCCTCTGCAAAATGAAGGCATTTTGCAAAATTTTGAACGCTTTTTCAAAACTGTTTTTTTTTCAATACAATGTTCACGAGTTCTCGAGTTCTTCTCGGATTCACTAGAAATTTTCCGAATATCTATAAACTTTTATCTGGCATATACTAGCCTCATCCCCGAACTTGAATTCTTATTATTTTCAAAAAATTCGAGAAACTCAAAGTGCTGAGAAAAAGGTCTTAAAAATTAACTCAATCTTAGTATATGCCATTGCTGCAATCATTCTTCTTTATATCCATCATCCCCAAATTTGAATTTTCGATTTTTTAAAAAAATCTAGAAAGTTTTTTTTTTTGAAACAGTTGCTATTTCGTAAAAAAAAAAATTTTTAACTTAATTCTAGTATATGCCATTGTCGCAATCATTTTAGATTAATTATTTTTTTTTTTTTAATTTTGGATTACTAGGAGGGTTGCAATCGTTGACACGGTCATGTGCCATTTTTTTGTGACCCTCCACTTCAACAACTACTGATTTTTAAAATTAACATTTTTTAATTTTTTTTTCTGAACTCTTAATGTTGATAAATAAATTATGAAAAAATAATATTGAAAGAATGTATTGCTTTTTTTTACGATGATTTAAAAATGACATAAAATCCATGTCTCTACACTAGAATTCCCTCTTGGTATAATAAATTTGTTTACATTGTTTTATATGTATATTTAGATTGGCATATAGAGTACCTACCTAAAACTAACTAACTACCTATCTAAAATTTCAGTTTTATTAATTTTATGCATCAGTAATATTTTTTAATCAATTCATTATACATATATAATTAATTTGTTCGGGATTAACTTATATATGTATATTTATATTTCTTCTTCGTCGTGCCAATGAACGTATTAATGATAAGAACAAGTTTCTGCAAGGTCTTCTTATTAGAGTTTAACATCCGTATTTAATAATCATAACAGATTTTATCTTTAAATTTAATATTAGTGATTTAAATGTTGGATCAGATTTTTGTCAATAAAATGAAGTGCATTTACCTCTTCTCAGGAAGACCTATTTAATTTATTGTCATTAGATTATACAATTTACTTTAAATATTGATTTGTTTTATGTAAACAAGATACTAAATGGATTCTAGATGTAACCAAATTGTCATTGTGTCAATAAAGAATTATAATAGATAATTTAATATACTAAATTATATAATGGACATTTTTAAATTTTCTTCTTTGAAATATAAATGTTAATAGCCATTCTATAAACTTGTTGCTTTCTAAATAATAATCTAAAGGGGCCACATTTTTTTACTTTGCATTTCTTGTAGCTATAGTTTCACTGTTGACTATTGAACATGTTTTTTATATATTAATAATAAAATTTACACTATATTTATATCATTCAAATAAGTCAGTTTGCGTGTTGGCTTTTAGCAGTATTAGTTAAAGAATAATTTGAAGACAAACAATTATTTATATTATAATTTAAAAAAATACATATGTCTTCGTCGAATGCAGTTGTAATAATGGTTTTAGATTTTTATTTGAGAAGTATTTATTATACAAACATTATTTAAGTACTCTTCTCTAAAAAAAAAACTTCTAAATGTACAATAATATAACATATGTTTTGTATACATATATATTTTTTTAGATATTTAATATCTAAACTAATATTTTAGAAGCCGCGTTATTTTTAACAATAGCATTTCATCCAAATTTTAATAAAAACCACAATCATTTAACACTACATTTTAGTTTATCTTTTGAAAATTGGAAAAAGATTTTTTGGAAAAATTTGAAAGGGTTGATTTTTTTTTGAAGATTCTGAATTTATTTGAAATTTTTGGAAAAGGTAGATTTAAAGAAATTGAGTTTTTACGTATACACACACACACTTCTTATTTAATATTTTTATAAGCCACGTTGTTTTCAATTAACACGATATTTAATCAAAATTAGTAAAACTGAAGTTATTATACTAAATGTATACATTTTATATCATATGTATATATTTTATATTACATGTATATATTTTATATCATATGTATATATTTTATTTAAATTATTTGTTTATCTTCTGTATCTTTTAAATATTTTCTGTCCATCATTTCGACTATTTTCGACTATCATCATCCAGTTTAACATCAAGTTAATAATGAATGACTTTAGGTTATCTTTAAGATTAACTTTGGCCTATTTTTTTTTAGCAAATCGTAAACAACTAATATTATCTACATTTTTTGCGATTACTCTCGAAATTCAAGGACTTCGAATTAAAAGATTATTCACGTTTAAATATAAATGTACGTGTTTCCCACATTGTGGTGATTCCGATGAGTCTTATCGCAAAAATATATGGCATTTGCGTGGAAACTTACATACAAACTCAGAAATAAATATGATAATATACAAATTTAACGCAAATAGTTTGTATTTGCACAAAAACTTAAATAAACGTGAGAAAACTAACATCCTGTCGACTGTATGCACATGAGTATGTATAATTAATATTGAAGACTTAATTATCAAATGAACAAAATATATAGTTGGTTGATTTTAAATTGGAATTCTATTTATTAAGACTGGGACAGAATACTTATAATCCTTCAGTAATATAAATATCTTTCTTTGTCTGATCACAATTCATGCAGAGAGAAAACTGACTAAATTTTTATCGACAAGATAAATTTATTTACTTCAATAAATTTTCCATATCTTTATCGACATACATTTAATTTTAATTAATTATTTTACACAGTAGCAATCGATGTTTACCCATATTTATTTAATTACTAAATGTGTGCATATTTTTAATATAAATATTATTTTTCAGCGGTGGCATAAAATTCTCTGATCTATCAGAAGATGAAGGTAATTTTTGTATTTTTACCATAACTTTTTTTTTTCATACTAGTTAAACATAGAATATTCAATTCAAGTTTAACAAAATTGCCAAAATATAAAATATTTTTTTATTTTGCTAAAATAGTAAATTTAGTTATTTTACTTATGAATTTATTTGTTTTAAAATTAATAAATATTGTTGTTTACATTGGAAATATGCAAAAACATCACCGCGTTTTAATAAAATAGGCACAATGATTTTCATTTTTTTATTGTGATTTAATTGTAGAAATTGTTATAAAATTGTTGAAATAATTACAGTACAAATGATAGTAGTTACTGTAGAATTATAACAGTACAAATAAAATTTTAAATTTCATTATGACTTTGTTAAAAATAGTTATACTGAATTACTTAATTTGATTCTTTTTGCTTTCATAATTTGTGGAAGGTTATTGCGGTTATCAAATAACATGAAAAATATTAAATAATAATTATCGTCAACGTGTTTGCAGATAATATATTTGTTTACATGTAATATTATACATGCAAATGCGTCTAGCAGTTCAATAAAAATTGCCAATTATTCCAATTGACATTGAAGTTTAATCTTTATTTATTTTGTGTATATATATATATATACATATATATATATATATATATATATATATATTGATTACTGAATATTTGTGTCAATTGATGCTGCTTATACTTATATATAAATATAAATTAAATACCATCAACATATATCGAAAAGGCTCTCTTAAATTTATAATGATAATTACGAATTATAAAGTGTATATTTTAATAAAATCGTTTCAAACTATCACTTTTCCACTTATTACTATTACAATGACTTTCATTCCTCTATTATTTTTCAGCTCTCAAATTTCAAGAAAACCTCCTCAGAACGATGCTCCAGATTGAAGACACATTCTTCGAGCTGGGCAACAGTTGCAAGAGGAATTGTCTTATCATATGTGATAGGGGTGCCATGGATGCAAGTGCTTGTAAGTATAAATTAAATATAAATAATTGTGTTATATATATATATATATATATATATATTTTAATGTGCTTATTTTGTATTCTAGTTATATCTCGCGATAAATGGGAACAGATGATGTTGGCAAACGAGTGGAATAGTGTAGAGCTCAGAGATAATCGGTATAATCAAATTATACATATGGTATCTGCTGCTAAAGGAGCTGAGCAGTTCTATTCGACCGAAGTAAGGAGGAAATAAGCACTAAATGTGCATGTATTTTTTATTCCCCTTTACAAATATTAAATAATTTAAGTAACTTGAGTGAGGTGTGTGGGAAATTTAGTTAAATGTCTAAAATATCTACAATTTTGCCACTAAAAACACTAAGCCTTAAATTAATATTGTATATTCATGTCTCAATAGAATAAGAGAAATATTCTTAACAAAATTTATATTTATTAACATTATTTATATTTATTTCAGGAACATGTTTGCAGATCAGAAGGTGTGGATGTTGCTAGATTGCTTGATGACAAGGTAACGTTTATAAAGAATATCTACTAGTACCTGATTAAATTTCATTTTAAACGTTAGATTTCAACAAAGTTGTATCAACTTAAAAATTTATTTTACATAATTATAAAAAAAATTAAAGTACCATAATTATTTTCTAGGCAGCTGCAGCCTGGGTGGGTCATCCTTATTTTGATGTCATTGATAATTCTACAGATTTCGAAGCTAAAATGAATCGTATGATTGAAAGTATCTGTGTCAAGATTGGAATTGACACAGGAGATCGTCTCAGAGTGAATTCAAGAAAACTCAAATTTCTTGGTAATTTTTTTCACTTATTATTGCAATAATGATGTAAGAAAAAAAAATCACATAAATATTATTCTAATAGTGTCAGGTCCATTGCCAGATGAGTCTGTTTTTCCTCCTTTCCAAGATTTCGATGTCGTCCACAATTATCTGCAAGCTAGTGGACCACGAGTTCAAGCTAGGTTGAGAAAACGTGGTCAGAGGGGACATTGGAGTTATATTCATACGATACGCAGGTAAGAATAGAAAAAAAAATTACTATTTAATACTAGAACTATTTAGTAATTAGTTAAATTAATTTTTGTTTTTTTTTAGACCAAAGGTTCATGGTCAATCTGTAGAAGTGAAGACACAAATAACCCATCGAGATTATATTAATCTACTCTCTCAAAGAGACGATGCCCATTTCACTATTTATAAAAAGAGGAGGTGTTTTCTGGTGAACAATCAGTATTATCAACTTGATATCTATCGTGAACCAAGTCATCCAAGGCAAGCTATGCTCTATTTATAAGATAATTTATTATTATATGATAAATTATATTATATTATACAGATAATTTATATTTAATTCATAATTTCAGGTGTAAAGGTCTTATGTTACTTGAGACTTATACAGCCCTGGCTGATGACCAATTAGCAAAAACTCTACCCAAATTTTTGCAAATTGAACGTGAAGTCACTGGAAATCCTGATTATTCTATGTTCAATCTGTCTTTGAAAGAGGAATGGACAGATACTAAACATTTTTGCCGCTCCTTACTTAATGGTAATAGAATTGATAAATGGAATTTTATATATGTATATATAACAAATATTTGAATTTCCTTTTATTTTTTTCCAGGTGTCTCATCAAAAGACGATTCATTAAACAATCATATAAAAAATAACTGCAAAATAGTAAATGGTAAAACTTGAGAATCAAGTTAAAATAAATGTGGTCCAGATAGTTATATATTTAATACATACTTTAAAAATTAATATTTTTAAAAAAATAAGTGTACAATACTTTATTAAATGTTAAGGAAAATCACGTTTTAAATTACTGAAATTTTATACAGGGCTGTAGGAAGTTTTGATCATTTCATTCTTAAACTAAGTACTTAGTTTTCAAGTACTGGAAGTGCTAGTATTTATTAATCTAAGAAATTATAAATATTTTTTTCATAAGTTAAATATTGAATATGCACACAGTTAGTATTTTAACCAGATTGTCCATTACAACTTTTTGTTTTTTTTTTTTCATCTAAGCATTTTTATCCGGATAAATTATTGTTTTTACATTGATCCCAATGCCATTGAAAAGCTTTTTTTTCACTTTTTTTTTTAAGTGATCATATTTCTTACGTTTCTTGAACAATGTTTTAGAAGTAAACTACCTATTTTTTTTTAGTTTGGGTCATTTTAAAAAATATCTATAGTTATAAAGAATTAATGTATTATGGAATATAATTCATTGCTTTAATTCTAGCAATGCTCTCGTGTGAGTTCAATAAGAAATTAGAAACATATTTTATTAGTGAATGTATATTAATTTTATTCGATTTTATAGCCCTGCTGTTTTAATGATTATTATAATATGCTATTTAGTTGTTTTGAATTTATTGTTGTTACATTATGAATATTTTTAATTGTAATATATTGCATTAATAAGATTGTTATCATGAAAAAACACTATTTAGGTACTTATTTGAAAAAGTAATATTTTTGGCACTTAGGATAAATTAGTTGTTAAATATTGTTGTTACAATTTTGTTAATGTAAAATTATATAATATATATATATATATATATAATTTAATATTTGATACATCTAAATCGTAGTAATTTTCATTATATAATTCGTATTTTTGATTTAGATGTGTTATTATTATTATTATTGTATGATTAGTTTAATTCTTCAATTTGTTAAGCATTATATCTTGGTTTCCATGTTATTTTTTATGCAATAAGTCGATGTCATATAGAACTTTATATATATCAAGTATTGTAATTTTAAGAATTCTTTTCAAAACATGTAGTTTTAATATTAAACTGACTTATAATCAAATGATGTTAATTATAAGTATGTGTACTTAACAATCAAAAAAATTGGGAAAAATGCTAAGAAATTGATACTTAATGTATAGAAATATTTTTGTCAAAGACTTAATAAAATTATATTTATTGAATGATGTGTTTATAAAAGTATAGTCTCAAAAGGATATGATAGTTTGGAATATATATATATATATATATATATATATATATATATATATATATTCATGTTCATATTTTGTTTGCAGTTTGAATTTGAATTTGCCGCCATGGGTTTTTAAACCTTTCAAGTGTTATCTTTTTCATTGCAGGTTCCTCCATGTTTTACCAGCGCATGTGTTTCAAATACATCAAAGAAAAGAGGTTATAACATAAAATTAGTTACTATCAAGTTTTTATTTTATAATACTTAAATTTAAAAGAACTCGTTTACAAACATGGGACGTAAAGCGAAATTTGATGAGAATGATAAAATCATTAAGAAAGGCCCTGGGCGTAAAAATAAAAAACAAAGGGATCCTGTTTTCGCACAGGAGAAAGGTAATATTTTGAATAAAAAGATACTTAGTATGTTATCCAATTACATTTATTGTTATATATTATTTGATAATTATATTATCTGAAATTATTATATTAAACTTATTTTTATAATGGAACATATAGATTATGATCGGTTCGAGCTCATGTCTCTTAATCAAGTTGATACTCGATTATAATTATTATTTAGTAGTAATATTGAATGGGTTTTGATCTCTGTTTGCTTTGTTTTTAGATGGCAAGATCAGCAAATCAAAAAGCCATCGACAAAAACAAAGAGAAATGAAAAGGCAATTGAAACAGGCAGTGAAGAAACAGAATACTTCACAAGATAAGACTACAGCTATTAAGAAGAAATCTGGTGTTAACAATAATATCATAGCAAATAAAAAAGGTAAATAATTATTATTAGATATACATTCTATATCATCTTTTCATCAATAAACTTTTATTTAGACAAAGATTCTTCAAAGCACCATAAACTAGTAAAACCACAAAGTGTAACATCTTCAGAAGAATCTGAAGAGGAGATAGTTTTAAATACCAAAAAGAAGAATAATACCATTAAAGAGTTTTCTGATTCTAATAAAACTTGGTTGACGCCCAAAAAGAAAAAAATTGAAGAAGAAGATGACGATGACGATTCTGATAATTCAGAAGTAGATGAAGCTTCCGAAGATTCAGATGAAGATCAGCAAGAATCTGACAGTGATGATGAAGAAGTTGATGGTGTGCATATTTTTTATTGTAAAATATTATAAATTAGCTAGCATTAAATGTATGTTTTTATTGTTTGTAGATGATTGCAAAGTTGGGTCATTAAATGACGTAGATGTTGAAAGTGATGATGATGATTCTGATGAAATTGGAGATGATTTTGGCAATAAAGACGGTATGTGATTGTTTATACATATTAATATCGTCGGTTGCATATTTTACAAATTCATAATTGCAGATTCTGATGATGATGACGAAGATGAAATGTTACCAATAGAAAAAGAAAATAAGAAGCTCAAAAAACAACAAAAAAGAGAATTGAATGAATCTCAAGCAGAACTTCAATTAAATATTGCTGATAAAGAGCATTTTGCTTTTCCTTCTGAATCTGAGCTAGAGAAGCCTATTTCATTGCAAGATGTGCAGAAACGAATAAGAGATATTGTAAATCTTCTGACAAATGAATCAGAACATCTAAAAAAAGATAAGGAGCATTCCAGGAAGGATTATATGGAGTTATTGAAGACGGATTTATGTTCTTATTACAGGTAGAAAATAGTTCAAATGTATATATATATATATATATATATATATATATATATATTATATAGGCATTACAAAAGTATTCATATAATTATTTTATAAATTTGTTGCAGTTATAATGATTTCTTAATGGAAAAACTGATGCAACTGTTTCCATTGAATGAGTTATTGGAGTATTTGGAAGCTAGTGAAGTCCAAAGGCCTTTAACAATACGTACAAATAGTTTAAAAACACGTAGAAGAGATTTGGCACAAGCTTTGATCAATCGTGGTGTTAATTTAGATCCAGTTGGGAAATGGACACAGGTATAAAATGCATGCATTATATATATATATATATATATATATATATGCAGGATCATTATAGCTGAAAATTAACATTGATATGTTTTAGGTTGGTTTAGTTGTATACAGCTCAACTGTACCTATAGGAGCAACTCCAGAATATCTGGCAGGGCATTATATAATTCAAGGTAATACACATACTCTTCTGAAATTGTATTTATTAGAAAATTAAATATGTTTTATATTTGTAGGTGCTTCTAGTTTTCTCCCTGTGATGGCTTTAGCTCCTCAACCAAATGAACGAGTTCTTGACCTCTGTGCAGCTCCTGGTGGCAAATCTTCACACATAGCTGCATGTATGAAAAACACAGGAGTTTTATTTTCAAATGACGTTAATAAAGACCGTGCCAGGGCTATTTCTGGAAATTTCCATCGGCTGGGTATTGTGAATAGTGTTATTTGCTCCTATGATGGGCGTAAGTTTACAAATGTTATCAAGGGATTCGATAGA
>NW_020536999.1:25249688-25289399 GCF_003426905.1 Ctenocephalides felis
TCAGGAAATTATAATAGACACTTTGAGATGTAACGAATGTACTCAAAGTACAAAGTTTCATAAGAAAACGGTTATAGAGCTTTTTATTACAAAAACCATGTAGAACTATTTAGTACAGAGCACATATGAGAGGGCGTCCATTAATCACGTGATGTTTTTAGGGGGAGGAGGGGTTTGACAAAAAATCACGAGATATCACGTGGGGGAGGGAGGGGTATAGTAAGATATCACGCGCATTATTTTTTAACTGATTTTTTTAAATCAAACATTTTCAGAAGAAATTCAAAAATTTTACAGTTTTATCACGTAATTAAAAATGCACGTGATGTTTAGTGGGGGAGGGAGAGTAATTTTGAATATCACCATGTATCCCCCCCTTGGTTCAAAAATCATTAAAAAATCGCTCACGTGATTAATGGACGCCCCCTGAGATGGATCAAAACTTCTTATAGCTCAAATTTTTTTGAGAAAACTTGTCAATTATAGCATTCGTTGTTATAATAATATATCTTGTTGTCTAGGGAATAATATATCTAAATTACAAGATTGAAAGATTAATTGTGCATCCTGCAGAGCTTTCTCAAAATATCAATCATCCGAGAGCAAAATTGGTAAATTACCCAAAGATTCATAATCTCACTTACGCATGAAACATGGTTTGATAAAATCTTTTACAAATCAAAAAGTGTTTTAAGAACCTTCCGAATTTAGTATTTGTCATCATAGACAGTTTGAAATATAATATATTAAAATTAAAAAAGTGCGTCCTATAGAGTCATTTGAATTGATTATTTTACATATAATAATTATAAGAAACATATAAAAATTAGTTCTATATATGATTCGTGAAAAAGATAAGTAATCTTTGATATTAGTTATGATTCAATTAGGTTTTTTTATGTAATTATTAATTTCATGTAGGGCAAGTTATAGTAATCGCAAAAAAATCGAAAATGAAAATTTTTATATATCTTTACGTTTCAAAAGTTTCTGAATATTTTGACATACCTTAGAAAAAATAGATGTATGTGTGTGTGTATGTGTGTGCGTGTGTGTGTGCGGATACAAATTTTCGTCGACGATTCCGGGAACACCGATCAACCGATTTGAATAATTCAAAAAACATTCGATTCGTATTGATAAGGAGACGTGCTGATTAATTTTTGGCGGAGGCAGGTCTAGCCATTCCGAAGATGCCAGGCAAAAAGTGCCAAAATTGGTAACTCAGTTTTTAAGAGAACGGAGCGTCGGATTTTAATATTTCAAAAGAATGTTACTTGTATTGACAAAATGAAGAATTGGTCAAATTTTCATAAAGGCAAGTCTAGCGGTTTCAGAGATGCAATGAAAAATGTAAAAAAAATGACATTTGGCAGTCAAAAATGATCATTAGACATATTCATATCAAATCATAAGTATATATTTTGTTTTGTTAAGTATATATATTCATATGGGTTCCGTACTAATGTTTATCAGTTAGACGGCAACGCGGCGCTTACGCGCTTTAACAGTTCGTCTCTATGCAGTTAAAGCAGTTTGCTAAAGTCAAAATTGCTTTGAAAAAAAGTTCAGAATATCCAAAATATGTCAAAATAAAGAAAACATTTTTTTTCAAGCAATTTTTTGTCAATTTTATAGTTTCTCAAAAATCTATTTTTTTCGAAGTAAAATTTTTTCAAATATATTATTCGTTTTTTAAAAAATAATAATTTTTGTTCCGGAAGTTCCAGCAATTTGCCTTAAGGCACAATGCCATGCGCCCCACTAGTTAAATTTATTTTTCTCGTCGGCGCCCGCACTATTCCCGTGTCCCGTTCCTGTACGAGAAAGATCGCGTTTGTGTATTTCTCTGGAACCCGCGGCCGCCTTGGAGGTTCTCGGTTCGTTGACCGAAGCTATTGTCAAATATCATTGTATAATATTATAATAAAACAACTAAAACATTATACAGTGGCGTACATTGATTTTTTGCACACCACCGAAGGGGTAAAACAATTCCAAGTCTAAAGACCAAAAAATAATATGAATAACACAATAATTATTGTACCCAGTGAGTAGTCTTGAAATTTTATATATGGAATCTTTATGATGCACATTTTGTTTTATTCCCTGGTGACATTTTTCAACGCAATTGATTTATTTCTTTTCTTTGGTCATGTTGGAAAAAAGGACGAAGACGATTGGAAGAATGTTGACAAAGAAGTTTGTGGCGAATTCCAAAGTGCAAAATATTTGTGTTAACCACAAATATTTATATATCTTATTAATTCTAATATTTTCCAGAGATTGAAAATTTTCAGAATTATGGAGCCCTGAAATCTTATATGATTAATAATTTATTAGAAGTTCTAATATTAATGAATATCATGATAAATTATTGAGAATTATAAAAAATATGAATAGTAATCAATAATTATAAAAAAATAATCAAAATTAAAGAATTATTAAAATATATCAAAAGTAATCCAATCTTATAATCATGAAATACCAGAAATAATTAATAAATGATTTAGTGAAATATTTTAAAATTTGAAGAAAAAAATTAAATTTGAACTTTGAGTTTAACATTTCAGAACTATGAAAAATATTTTAATATTTAGCATATGTTCGTCTATATATTTTTCATGATTTTATAATTCTGAACTAAAATTCTTTATTTAGTTTCTCGTTTATGATTATTTTTATGTTTCGGATATATGGAATGTCTTCTTCATTAGGAGCTTTATGAAAATAAATAACAATATTGCATTATATAATACAATTACTGAAAATTTATAACTGATAATACTTACAATTAGTTATAGGTATGCATGGTCGGTATATATATATATATATATATATATATATATATACATAATCTATTCACAACGGTTTTACGATTTAAATACTTTTATTCAAAAAAAGATTGCTGCTCCTGATGCGTTTTTAACCAGAACGCATAGTTGAGCGTTAATAACCCAATTTGCGGAATGTAAATCATATTAACTGTTTATATATATATATATATATATACATATATATATATAAATATATATATATATATATATATATATATATATAATTATATATATATATCTTACATTGATCGTGATGCACCGTTTGCACTTGTAATTAGAATACATTATCTTTCAAAAATCTGTTTGAAAACAAATACTAAAATGGATAAGTGTTCTAACAAAATTTTCAGTTATTAAATAGTTCATGAAATTGATTTCCATACTAAGCGTGAGTAAACAATAATTAACAAATATTTACACTGTTTATAGGACGCACAGTATGTACAGCCTTTTAATTTGAATATGGTATACCGCAAAATATCTTCTATTAGAAAAAGTACTAGAACCGAGAAGTATTTTGAAATAAATTGAGTTATATGCTATTTTGAAGAGAGCTGTTATCATTTTTCTTCAATTTCCAAATCGCATCGTATCGGATCACAAAACAATAAAAGTGGTGGAGGTCTCTTGGACTCAAGGTGAAAGGTCTCCGACGTCCTCTCAAGATGGGAGAAGAACCAGACTCAAGGTTCCGTACTTGTCTTCAGAATAGCAAAGATGAGCATTTTTTTTATTCATGATTCTATCTTAATTCCGACCAATCTATCTTAATCTGTAACCATAAATCTTATCGAATTAGATTGTGTCAACTGCATTGTCTTTGCATCAGAAACAATACCAGTATTGTTACATTGGAATTATTATACAATTGGATAAGGAAAATCGCCACCGACATGAAGGCAATTGTCTATTGTTTGCTGATTATGTTTGTTAATTTTGTAGGAAATTGCTTTATATAAAATAAAAGTAAAAGCCGACGAGCTATGCGGTCAGTCACACATGAAGACAGGTCTATGATGAAAGACAACCTTTGTACATGATTTGGTTTAGAAAATGAATTTGGCCAATTTTTAATAGAAAGTACCTAACATTGATGATTGAGTAACAAGAATTTTGGCGTACAAATCTCATGCACGTGAAGATTTATTTTTGAATTACTTTGCAATTTTTTATTTTAACATATCCTTCTCCAATACTATTTATTGCGATAGCAAATGCTAAAATTAGTTTGGTAGGTTTTAACAACTTTTTAAATTGGGTAGGATTTTATCTGCAAAAGTAGTGTAAATTGACTCTGATTGATTAATATTTTCCAAGATCTTTTCAGGATGCACCATTTGTATTACAGCTTTGTAATTGAGATATGTTATCTTTCATAGTGTCTATTCTTATTGCATTAATTACTATTGTTTGAACAAAGTCATTAGATTATTTTAATGACATACTACTATAGAACTTTTTTTAAATATTCATAATCGTGTAATTATTTGCGCAAACGCACTTGTAGAAAAGTGATAGTGATTATTAATATTATGATTATGATTAGAAAGGTGCTTTTGAAATTAAAGCAAAAACATTAAACGTGGAAAGTCAGTCGAATGGCAATGAATTCATTTAAATATGTTAATAAAATATATAATTACTAACAAACAAACAACAAATGCATGTTGTTTAGTCACGTTCTCTGGGTTAGTAGTTTTATTCTAGCCCCGCTAGCACCACTGTTTTACAAATTTTTTAGGAAAGTAATAATTAATAATAAGGAATAATAAAGATCTAGGCCTTAGAGTCTAAGGCATCCTGTGAAGCTCATACATTTTAGAGTCAAAGAAGCAACTTATTTGTGTTACGAAACTTTGGCGTTAAAAATAAGAAACAATTAAACTGTCGGCACTGAGAAAACTATAAAAAGTATGGATATAAAATTTTACCTTGATTTTTTATTAGTTTTTTAAACGCTGATATATATATATGCATTTATATATATATATATATATATATATATATATATATATATATATATATATATATATATATATATATATATATATATATATATATATACAAGTGCTGTTGATAAATTCGATTTTATATAAATAACATAAAATTAAACAATAAGTCTTTTCACGAAGAAAATGAAGAAGAGTCGTTAAATCTTCATCTTCCAGCGTTTCAAATTCTGTTTCCCGTTTTACGTATAAATTCCTATCGGCGGCGTACAAAAAGGTCGACTGAAGATATTACAGTTATTTTACATCACTAAAATACCAAGATTTTATGGAAAAATAAATAAGATAAAATAAGACGAAGATATTATCTATACAAAAATGTTTAATTAGATTTAAATCTCTCGCAAGCAAAAATTAGTTTTTTGAATATAGTCTACCAAAGATCATCGTTGATAAAGATACTCACTTATAACATTAATTACAAGTTGTATTCAAGTATGGTTGTATATAACCTTTCATAATTTAAAATATTTATAAAATTTTGTTTTTATAATGAATATTCTGAAAAATGACATATTCTAAATTCAATAACTTGGTACAAACGGTGCGTCCTGAGTAATTTTTTCTTAATGAAGTTTCTAATCAAATTTCACGTCTTTAGAGGAGATTGAATTGTTGCAGAGACTTCTGATGTTACAAAATCTTGTTCAACCGTGAACACATTAGACCTCATCATTCAGATGAATCGAATAGTTTAAATGTTATATGTGATTTAATTAATAAGTGTACAAATGTGAATTCTAGCACTTTACGATTACTGTACCTAAGATCATTCCAATAACTTAACTTTTAGAATAAACTGAGCTGTTGTAGGGCATAAACATTGCAAAGACAGAATTTTTGCAGCTATTTTGATTTTGTTCAAAATTCTTTCATGCATTAATCATATGGTTTAAATGTACAATATTAGGAACAATTGCATCTAATCATTTGTCTACTTCAATTGCAATTTTGGAGTATCTTATAGGTATAATTAGATATCTTATACATATTTAATTGAATCGAATGGTTCAAAAACGACAATAGATATAATAAACTTTTTTTTAAATCTGAAATTGATTATTCTGCACTTGAATTAGTGCTGCAGGCTTAGTCATGGATCTATTTCGATATTATGATGTTTTCGATAAAAACCTGTCCTCGAGTCGACTTTCCTCGCAAAAACTTGACTTTCTTGTGTCCATTCTGAGCTACTTTACTTATTTCTTCTCCGAGATAGTTTGCGGTCGGAGTAGTAACGCGCTGTTATAATTTCTTATCTGCATTTCTATTCCAAAAATAGACAGAGGGCCCGCGACCAAGGGCAAAGAAACTAGTTTTGTCCTAAGGCAAACTCTCTTTTATTGATCTTTTGCAAATTTGATAAAAATTGAAAAATATATTTTGGAATTTTTGAAAATTGAGTTATTATTGTGCGTGATCTAACTCAACACAAAAATTATTGAAAATCTTAATATTATTCTAAGAAGTACATTTCGTCGTGTGCCTAAAATTTTTTATTTAGTTTATTTTTACAAATTCACTTAATGAAGAGTATAATTCTAATTAATTAAATTAGAGGAAGAATGAGACTATACTGACGAGCAAACTGACATAATGGATTTAGCAACTAATTTATAATGAGCTCTACTGACTTATACTTAGGGTCCATATCTCTGATTCACAAAGAAGAGAGCTACTGAGTCTTGACTTGCTGAATAAACTAATAAAGTGCTATGTATGGATCATAGCTCTGTATAGATCGGAGAAATGGACTCTAAGAAAGGCCGACAAGAACTACCTGGAAAGCTTTGAATTGTGGTGCTGGAGGCGCATGGAGAAGATAAAGTGCATAGACAAAATAACAAATGAAGATGTCCTGAGAAGAGTGGGAGAAGAAAGGACTTTTTTCAGCACAATCCTGAAAGAAAAAAGAAACTGGATCGGACACCTTCTGCAAAAAGAGTGCCTCCAGCACGACGTCGTCGAGGGTAAAATAAAAGGACTGAAAGGAATGGGAAGAAGAAGAATGCAGACGATTGACGACTTACACGGGTAATAGTGGCAATGGGAATGGACGACCACAAAGAGCTCTCACACCATGGACTTGCCTTCGGGCTGACTACCATTTATTATTATTATCTCTAATTCGTAGAGAGTAAAATTCTTTTAAATCTCTGACCAATATTCGAAAACAAATCTACTGACATGCAATCTAAAATAATAGAAACAATAACTATAATATAAGGACTAATTCTATTGACTTTTATACTTGTCCATACGATCCGTAAAAATTGAATACTAATATGAACTTTACTGTGTGTTTTGTATTTTGTATCCGTGTCTCTGATCTCCAGTGTGTTCTTAGAATGAAAGATTTTACCAGATTCATTCACGATCTGAAATTCAGTAGAGTCCGTCAATAGAGTCTTAGAGATCATAAGAAATCAAGTTTGGTCTTATATTCTTATTATTATTATTATCCATGGTTGAATTTATTATTAAGTATTCGCTTTTAATTACTATAATTAATTATTGTTATAATATTTTCTAGCGTGTTATGATGTTATAATCGTTTTGTTTATGTTTAAATTTTTTTAAATAATTTCACATAACGCGATCACTTTCAATGGTACACGCAATATAATTATATATTTGATTTGAATGGAAACATAAATAAAATAAAAATATTCTCATCGTAAAGTGAGATTTAGAACGCGATTTCTAAAATTATAATATATATATATATATATATATATATATATATATACATATGAATAATTTTGTACTCTTATTGCATTTTGCTTGTCAGTAGAATTGCATTCCAATTTGTCAATGCTAAATCAACCCATACCACTTTCTTACCACTGATAAAAAATTTATAACTCTAACTTTTGCCGAAACCCTTATGATTTTATTTTTTATTATCATAATAGAATATTTAAGGAATAAGATGTTCAAATTACAAAATCATAGTAAAAACAGTACATCCTGTAAAGCTCTTTGAAAAAGTATATCAGCCATATTTCGCACTATGATGTAAACACGATTTAATTTAGGTAGATTTTATTAATTCAGTTTTTTGTAATTATGTTTGCTTTAATATTGTGCACTTGTTTTGTATTATTTAACCCAGTTTTTTGCATAAGAGCAATAATTAAATTAGCGAAACAATTATTTATATTTTATGACCCAATTACTGGCACGCAATTGTTTTTGTAAATTATTGCTGATTGATGATAAAAAATATTTTCTTGAGCTCATTAAGTAGTTTAAATTTTTATTCTGAACGGGAAACCTTTTTTTCATTATTAATGTAAGTTTTTAACGACAGAAATACATGTTTCAGTTAGTGTCTTGATATGAAATTTGATTAAAAAAGTATCTATTGTTGCTGCCAAATTTGTAACTGAAAGCCTCACTATTTGGGCAATGAAATTGTTTTGCGCCATTTTTCAGGTTTTCAAATTTAACTAATTGAGTCAGAAGGTGGTCTCACTATTTTCACAAGCGACTAATTTAGGTAGTAGAGAAATAAAATCCAGATAAAATTTGGTAAAAAATGGAGTGATTAAAATTATTTAAAAAATTACATACAAATTTTATTAGCCCTTAAACATAGAGTATGGACAAAAGCAATAAACCATTTAAATTGCTTATTTTGCCAATGTAAAACTTCAATAACGTAATTTTGTCTAAGAATATTGAGTTTTATTTGCCCGTCGGTTAAAATTGAATAAATTTTTCTTTAAAATGATATAATGAACAAAATGAACAAAAAATAGCAAAAATTGAGTTTTCTCGTCGCAGTTTTGTTTTAGGTCAAAGCAGTCACGTCTTTTCTTCGACGGATAAAATTCCCATAAATAGTTGTAATAATATCCAATAATCTATTTTATTTAAACTAGATTACATTTAATTTATAATCGAATCAATTTTCCACAACGATGAAAACAACAAATTTCTAAAACAACAACAAGGTCGCGCCACCGTTGTGCATCGATAATTAATTGTGAAAGCTTTTGCTTTGCGCGAGAAAAATAGATGTTCGCATTATTCATAATAAATTATTAACATTATTGCGAGAATATTGTTATGAAAATACAATTTTTTGCACATTAAGGTGTAAGAAATATAATCGTTTGGCAAAAGGCTCCGTACAAGAAATATTTCAGGATAGAAGCAGAATTTATGAGAAAACCCATATTTGATTATATCAATTTTCAGGAAAATCCAATTTTAGAAATTTTACACCTATACAAGTAGTGCGTCCTGCTGAGCTTATTGAAAGCATACTTATGTCCATCAACATACTGATTTTTTAACAAAATCCATTGCACGTGTAGCATAACCATGTGCATAGTTTTGAAAATTCTTATATAACTTATAATTATAAAGTTTTAATAAAAGACTTGTAAATTTAATTATTTTTCGTTATAATAGACACTTTTATATGAAAACACCCAATTTTCAAAATAGTTGTGAAGCAATGCGATATATAGATTTTCTTTATTGTTTTGGTACAAATAAATCAACACAGTATGAGTAGGATTTTCCAAAGAGCTTTGTAGGAATTTTCATTTGTACTAACAGCTTGAAAATTAAATATACCATTTCTCAAAGAGTAGTTTAAAACCACTAATAGTCAAACTTATAGGTTTTTAATTATAAAGATTTTATCGAAATATTCACCGTTTATAAGGGCGAGTATAAATGCTAATTTTATGGATGAAATATGTTCCAGATAATTAATTTCAAGGAGCTGTACAGGGCGCATCGTTTGTATTACAATATTGAAATTCGGACAATGCAATCTTCAAAGTATCTCCTATAACTGCAAATTCTAAAATTGAATAGTTTTCTGAAGAAAAGGTTGATTTATAAAGGTTTTTTTTCTAATTGTGTTCCATACATAATTAAAATTATTATTTAATTTGTTAAAAAGAAGAATCGGGTTATTCTGATACCATTCTTCAATTTGTCTGTTACAGAAACAAGTAATAAAATTCAAGCGACTTTTCTCAAAATTTTGAGTTATACTATTCTCATCAATTTTTGTGTATACAGTTTACTGTTCATGATAACGACACTTTTATGTTATTACACTAACAGTATATGTTTTAATGTATTTTTTTCAAATTTGTGTGTGTTTGTCTATGTATGTGTGTGAATAATTCCATGTCCATGGAATTTAAAATAATATGGTCCAGCGCTTTTCCATTGTACTCGACTATGTACAGTATCACGCATCGGAAACAAATGTGCTCCAAATATTATTCTGAATGCGGAATTTACGTAAAAAACTAGTAGTGTATAGATAAAGAAAAAGTGTTAAACCTTCCTTGATTTAATATTTACAAATACCGATCTTTGCTCCGATATTCTACTTTTGCTATTCGTTCCATCTACTTTTAGTCGTTTGTTTTACTTGTTTGCTTTTTTTATGGTCATGATTTCACACAGACATTACCGGTTTTTTGGAATTGACCCGTTCTAAAAAATACAATTCGGAACACTTGTTTTATTCTAGGCTAAAAAATTTCAAACTGGAATGATCTGTATAAAAAATCCAAATTGAGCAACAAATATCAGGATGAGGTTAGTAGAAGGCAACTGAATTTTATGCACAACTCCTGAATTAAATCTAGAACCAGATTTGGGGTTAATCAACATCCATAATTATCATCTGATGTTTTTTATCCTGCAATATTTTTTGTGGAATATGATTCAAATATGCATGTAACATCATCAGCATCAACCTAGTTGTACATTCTTCTTCTATTCTACTGTCACAGATTGTGACCGTGGACGACCTCGTTATAAAATAACTTGGAAGAGAAGATCGTGGAGAAAAAAAAGGTTTTTGCATAAAAAAATTACAATTGCATTGCAATTGATTACTTCTTACAAGATAGAAATAGATCTTATCCTGGTATGGTCACATCGTTTATACTACAAAATTGACTATTGAATATATGGTTTTTCAAAGTGACTATGATGATAGCAAATACTAAAATTGATGGGGTCACAAGAGATTCAATCACAATTTATAAGTGGATATCAGGCTATTCTGTGATGATGTTCTGGATGAGCTTTACAGTATAAAAAGTTTGTACTAAACCCTGCAATTTGAGTGAGTCTTACCTCAAAATGTTTGTTATAGTAACAAATATTAGAACTGGTAGGTTCTTGCTAAATTTTGTGGTATAAGAGATTTTATCAAATTGTGCTCAACGCCAATGGATGAATATAGCACAAAATTTAAAAAGCCATTTTAATTAGCTCTACAAAATGCACCGATTGTTCTACAAGCTTGCAATTTGGATATATTAACGTTTAAGTATCTACTATAACTACGGATAATAAAACTGATAGGTTTTTTAACAAAGTTTTGAGTTATATAGATTTTATCAAGATGAATACATATCTAAATGTATGCAAACAATACTGACATATGACAAATTTCAAGAGCTCCAAAGGACACAATATACACTACACTATTGTCTTGTTTTGTGAATTTGTCATACATTAAAGTACCTATTATTGTTATAATTACTAACATTGATAGCTTTTCTCACAAAATTTTGAGTTATAAAACATTAGATCAAATTGTACCCTACCCATGTGAGTGGAGATGGCATTTTTAATGCGCTGTACAAAATGTTTGTGTTACAATTTTGCAATATTAATATATCCTCAAAGTGCTAATACCTGTCCCAATAGTTATAACAACAAATAATAAAACTCATAACTCTTCTAACAAAAACTTATAAAAAGTCGCAATTGTGTGTTATACTTAAGAATTACATTGTTTATATTGAAAGAGTTCTGTAGGCCGCACTGTTTGCAAAACAAGTAATTGACTCTCTAGAATTTATTATTATTTTTATGGTATATATACATATATATATATATAATTCAATATTTTTTAACAATTACCTGTCATCTAAATAATCATCCACATGTCCTTTACCACCACTCTGTCCAACAAAAAACGAACACTCTCAAACGTCCACAAATCCAAAAACCCTCAATTCAAACCAATCAATATATCTTCACCAATCAATTATTTTTAGTTTTAACACAAATTAGGTTTTCCCCATTTATTCACGACGGCAACCTTACCGGCCTAACGTTAAACTTGAACTGAAGTGACCGAGAGATGAGAGGAGCACCCACGCTCGGCGGCGGCTGCGGCCCCCACCAGTACGTGACACTGGGGGGACACAAGAGAGGAGGGATAGGTATTAGACTGATTTAGAAAAAGGTGTAAAGATATAGGGTTCCATTAATCGTGATGCTGGTTAGAGATGATGATGATATGTTATTAGAATTATTATTTTTACCTTTTTTTCTTCTTTGTTTACGGTTCACTTTTTACTAGCCGAACTTCTACTTTGATGCTCCGGCTTGCAGTTTCCTGTAGTTTCTCCATTTTGCACAAGCCTATAGCACATTGTGGTACTTCTTTTCCAATACATATCTAAACTCGCAGGTATTTTTCATTAAGGCGACCATATTTTTCAACTTCCCGTAGAGTAAGTCGTTGTAATCGTTCAAAAATCGAAATTGAAATTTTTTTACATTTCTTCACGTTTTTTAGGTTTCTGGACATTTTGTCATACCTCAGAAAAAATGGATGTGTGTGTATGTATTATGAATACAATTTTTCGTCCACGTTTTCGGGCGCATGGATTTGAATTTAAGAATGCAATAAAAATCTGTCTCTTAAAAAAAAATTACTCATTTGAATTCAAGTTATATGTTATATTTTATCTTATATTTTTGGATCTATATGTTTTTTTAGCTTTCAAACTTATTATTAAATTTTGTTCAATTTTTTTCATAACAATTTAAAAATATTTAGCAATTATTCTAGGCTGTCAAGAAGTTCATTTTCATAATTTTTGTTAACTTTCGTGATATTGGCTATTTTAACTTGTCTTCTTAGGGATTAATTCATTAATCACGTGAGCGAGCTTTTAAGGATTTTTGGACCTTCCCTCCACCTTGGTGATACATGGATATTCAAAATTACCTCTTTTTCCCCACCAAACATCACGTGTATTTTTAGTTACATACGTGATAAAACTGTAAGATTTTGATTTTTTTGAAAATGTTTGATTTTTTTAAAAAAAATCAGTTAAAAAATAAGTACACACACATTTTACTATACCCCTACCTCTCTCACGTGATATTTCGTGATTTTTTTTCAAAACCCCCTTTCCCCTAAAAAACTCAGGTGATTAATGGACGCCTCCTTATATAAGCATAATTGTAAATAGCATTTTCAAATATTTGATGGGTAGATGTAATTTTAATTTTAAGTTAGATCAAAGATTTAATTTAAACCTATATTTTTCGAAAATCCGAGACAAATATTGCTTTTAGAAAAACTCGGGTCACAAGGTGGAAATGCTGGACTGTTCCGGCCAAACCGGAACGTATGGTCACCTTATTTTCATAGTCTTATAATCTATATTCAAGTAGAAATTTATTCAGGTATTTAGTAGAGTCCTTTTATTATATCCTAGATCAATATCCAAATTTTATTTTTGCCAGAACTTATTAGAAGTTATACCTGAGGGTGCGTCCATTAATCACGTGAGCGAGTTTTTCAGGATTTTTGGACCTCCCCTCCCCCTTGGTGATACATGATGATATTCAAAATTAACTCCCCCCTCCCCCACCAAACATTACGTGTATTTTTAGTTACGTGATAAAACTGTAAAAATTTTGATTTTTTTGAAAATGTTAGATTTTTTTTAAAATCAGTTAAAAAATAAATACACGTGATATCTTACTATACCCTTCACCCACCACGTGATATTTCGTGATTTTTCTTTAAACTCTTCCTCCCCCTAAAAACCTCAGGTGATTAATGGACGCCCCCTTATTTAAGCATAATTGTAAATAGCATTTTCAAATATTTGATTTTGTAATTTTATTATCAAGTTAGAGCAAAGATTTTATTTAGACCTATATTTTTTGAAAATCCGGGGACAAATATTGCTTTTAGTAGAGTCCTTTTATTGTAACCTAGATCAATATTCAATTTTGTATTTGCCAGAACTTATCAGAAGTTATACCTGAAGAGTTATAATTGAAGATAAAATATTTATAAATCAAAATAAACCAATCAGGGTTTCAACATGTTTATTATAATATATACATATTCAATTATCATTACAAATATATGTAATATTTTCTTGAGGCTCACCACTAGTTTCACGAACCCTTTCTACAATTGATATAAATTCGATTATATTAAAAAATAATTCAATTTCCATTTTCAGAAGGGGCAACAGTGGCTGCCCACGTCGTCCAGGTCGATGCAGGCGCCGTTGGGGAAGCAGACGACGTTCTGGCGCAACTTGACGCGGCGCTCTACGTGAATCTTGAAACTGTTGGCCACCCAACGGTAGAGAGACTCAGATTCGCTTTCTGATACACCGAAGGCCTAGATAATTAGATAAGTATCCTCAATAGGTAAATTTGGACTGGATTTATATTAGTCGAGAAGGGAAAGTTCAATTTTTACATACCAAAAATTTATCGGATAATTCCTTAGGTATGTCGAGGTCGTCGGGGACTCTAAGTCCAGTGTGACATCTGGCCCTTGTTATGGGATAGAATCCCAAAGGAAATTTGCTTTCCATAATGCTGAAGCCGCGAGCCAACTCGAACAGAAGGAAGTAGGAGCGTTCTTCTAGAGAAGGTAAAGGTATGATGCATTTTAATTAAATATCTTGCAATTTTTAAATTATTCAGTTGATCTGAATGTTGTTTTTCGAAAATGCCAAAAACACAAAATTAAATTATCGATATATAGTCTAATGCTTAAATAATCTGCGGTATACTTTGAAACGCACTAGCAAGTGAACTAAAGAAATTATCATAATTTGTGGATTTTTTTAGTATTGTTATTGTAGCTTTTAAACTACTCAGTTGACATGAGTGATAAGTTTAGCCAAGTTGTATAAAATTTAATTATCTGCAAGAATAAGTAATTTTATAGCGATCTGCAGCCACTCTTCCTACCTTAAATTTGCTTTAGAAAGTACGAGACTGCCGATTAAGGTGGAAGTCGTTTAGGTGGGCATTTTGACTTATATCTGTTGTAACTATTAAACATCTTCACTTGATATGAATAATGTGATTTTATAATATTTATTCTTATTGTTAGATATTTAAATGATTTATTTAGTCTAATATCAAAAGTCCCGTACCTTAACAACTCATGTACTCACCATCGCTTTCCAAGCCATCGTAGATCTCCTTGAACGATTTAACAGGCAACGTATCAGGATGCGCAGTTTCATTATATGTCACAGCATATGCGTTAACCAGGACACCTGACAACGCCAGGATGAACCAGAGCAATATCTTGTTCATTTCGAAAGAAACAAATAAGCACTTAGACCAAGGTAGATTACAACTCACCAGATTTTAAGTTATCAGGATTACTGAAAGTAGTACCAGAATTAAGTTCTATTCAAGTTTCGACCTTTTATCAATGACGATTCTAAAACGTTTATGATCAAAGCCTAAAGAGCAACCGATTGGTTTTGTCTTATCGGAAATTTATTATTATCGTCATTGATTTTTTTTTTTTTTGCTTTACAACGAAACAAAATGTAATTCAGTGTTCTTTAGGGATTAATTGATAATCTCCTTGCCGTCGTGATTGTAGGAAAAAAATCTGTCACACACAGGGTCGAACTGATAGTAAGGTAGACATTATTGTGATTTAATTTTAGGCTTTTGCCATTTTTGCCATCATCGGCACTTGTATTTTTACTATATACTTGTGAGGGGTTTTGTAGCACAAGCGGTACGTCCTGGAGACCTCTATATCAGGGTTTCTTAAACTATGGGTCGCGACCTCAAATGGGGTCGATTTTTATATGTATGATGTTTTGTATGTATTCAACGAATTCTTAAACTATAAATAAATTTATAAATTATTTAAAAATATTAATTTATTTTTTTATATTTGTCAGCCAGGAAGATCGCAGTCATAAATGGAGTCCCGACGGGACAAAAGTTTAAGAAGCCTTGCTCTATATAATTCTGATTTTAGTAGAAAAGGTTTTATATTTGATTTTCAAAGTTTTTTTATTATTTTGTTTCTTGCTAAATTCAATGTAAAATCTTTTATTGTCTTTCGTCAACCGTAAGAATAACGAAAAATGTGATATATAAGAAGAACGTAATACATGTGAAATAATTATTTTTGACATAAATAAAATTGATTATTTATTATAATTGATAATTTATTTATAAATTTATTTATTTATCAAGTTCAATGTAATTAATTTATTTTTGAAATACGTTCATTTGAAGGTCGAAAAATAGTAGCCAAGTGACCCCCTGTAAAATTTCCTGAAAATTCGGAAACAGAAAAACCTGAAATTCCTAACGGATGACTAGTGAATATATATATATATATATATATATATATATATATATATATAAAGTATGTATTATATTTATATATTAATGATATTGGAGTGCATTGTTGAACTTTGTGAAATGATCTAGGGATTAAGAAAATAACTATAAATAATATAAATAGAACATTACTAAATTCTACTTTATTTTATCAAAGGCGGTACGATTGAACGAAAACCATAAAAGGGATTATTAGTAAATTACACAAAAGATAAGAATGTAATTAAATAGTTTAATATGATAAATATGTAATATATGTATATAATATTATATATATAATATATATATATATATATATATATACAAATTATACAAATTATACATACATTTAAATCAACTATAACATTGCCTAATAATATAAAGCCCTAGGATAAAGTTTCAACAATGTGTTAAAATATATATTTTTATATATATTTTCTATATATATATATATATATATATATATATATATATATATATACATATATATCAGTGTGTTTGTGAAAGTATTTATTCTGTCTCTACGCACAAATAGTAAATAACAAAATTTCATATGATTTGATTTGATTTGATTAATTTTCAGGCTTAATATTTTTAATCCCGTATGTCAAGATAATGATTGATCCATTAGAGTACGATAAATGGATCAATGGATTAATATAAATAAATAAAATAAACAGAAACTAATGTTGAAATTTGGAGAAAATAAAGAACCGAACAAATTGGAATTTCTTTCTATGCACACGAGATAACAGAAAAAAATGTTGGGTAGATGCAATAAGGTAAACTTATTTGGTAATTTTTTATATAAGTAATTGTACATATTTCAAATATTTATAGGAGAATACTTTATTATTTGTTATTATAATAGATATATAAACAAGCATATCATAATAATAGAATTTAAACATTCCACAATTAAAATAAATAATTTAATAATATTCTTATAAGAGTTCTCTTGATTTAAGTTTCTGTCTGGATAAGGGCGAGGTACTTTTCCAATATATTATGTTTTTATTTCAAATAATTGTAAAAAGATGCTAATTTTGTCTTTATTGTGATGTATAGACATCATAGTATAACATGTAATAATTTGAATTTTCCCAACGAAACAGTACTATTAAAAAAAAAAAATTATAATATTAATACAATATTAATTATTTAAAGTACTTTAAATGATTTCTCTTGTCATATAATTAATTATATGACAAGACTAATCATTTAAATTACTTTAAATAATTAATATTGTATTAATATTACAATATTATTAATTAATGTTTGGTAACAAAATAAATACTAAAATTAATGTATCCTCAAAAATATTTGGGGTAATTTTAAAATTACTATAGTACTATAGTACTAAACATTAGTACAATGTAATACATTCTATAATTAATATGAATAATAATATATAAATTATTTTATCAATTTTTTTATAGATATATAAGCATATCTCGATATTGTCCTAGTACTTTCTCATTATAGTAGTAATTAATACAAAAACTTGTGAAAAATTGAAATAATTAGGCAATATTTAAGACATAAATAAAAAATTTAAAATAAAGCTATATGTATTTGTATATTCATAGCTAAATAAATATCTCAGATAATAAACGTATACTAACTAATATATATTGATATCAAATATCTCAATTTTATTAAAAAACTGATTATAAATACAATTTTTTAACAAATGAATTGCAATTATCAGAATTTGAATTAAACGGTTTTTTAATTGACAGTTCAGTGTCAATTTGACAGTTGCACAAAATTTTCTTCATAACCAAATAAATAGGAAATAAACTAGAATAACAAAAATACATAAAACGAGCTTTCAATTACAATTTATTTAACTATATTTACAATAATTAAAATCATGATCTCAAACACCAGATATGTACTACGTTTTAATTCATGTAAAAATATATCCTATACGAATTCTATTAGATTTTTATCATTTAAACATAAATTAAAGTTCAATGAAAAGAAACCAGATAATAAAATAACACCTTTTGGTTGGTGTTTATTGGTTTGTAATGATTATTATTCATACTGATTATTTCAACATTATTAAATATCATTTTATTACTGCAGGTAGTACCTATATCTTCATTTGCTCTCGGATGCTGGCAAGTCAAGAGACGTCGATGGAAAGAAGACTTAATTGCTGATTTAAAAGCTAGAACTACTTTGAAACCTATACCACTACCAGATGAGTAAGTTATATATAGAATACTTAATATGTAAAGTATTTATTTGTCAAGTATTATAGTATATCTTATCTAACGAATATGGAATATCATCCGGTGATTGTCCGTGGTCATTATGTACCAGAAAAGAGTGTTCTTATGGGACCAAGATCATTAATTGTTGATGGTGATTCCTCTAAAGGCGGACTTTTGAGCCAAGGGGGTAAACATTCTGGTACAGGATTTCATGTTATTACACCTTTTAAACTATTGGACAGAGAGTGAGTTGAGTATTATATATATATATGCATATATATAATTTATTTAATTATTTATTATTACAGTGGTACTATTATGGTTAATCGAGGCTGGATACCAGCAAATAAAAGAAAAGTCATACAGAACGATGCTGAGAAAGAAAGTTCTCAAAACAATGAGCCAGTAACATTAATTGGTGTTGTAAGACATACTGAAGACAGATCTGTGTTTGCTCCTAGACAACAATCTGGAGGCACGCTTTTGTACAGGTATTTGTAATATCATTTTTAATTTTTATCATGTTTATAACATCATCTTTTATCCCAGGAATGTGCCTTATATAGCTGAGTTGACAGGATCAACATTACCGGTATTTTTGGATGTCAGAGAGTCCTCTGATCAAATACTTTATGATCCTGATAAACCTATACCGAATCAAACACGAGTCACATTAAGGAACGAGCACACTTCTTATATTTTTACATGGTTTGGATTGAGTGCATTCACAGGTTATATGTGGTATACGTCTGTTTTTAAGAAAATAAGGTTACCATAAACAAATGATGTTATCTAAGATAAGTTTGGATAACAACATTTGTTTAATATAGTTGATGCAATAAAATATTTTATTTCAAAGTGATAATTATATTTATTCTACATTTAATTAAAAAATCTTACAATAAAATATTTTAGATTTATTCCGCAATTTATTAAAACAAGTTTTATTTATTCTTCATCTACGTCCGCTGCTTTATCATTTGTTATAGCAGCCACATTCACAATTGTTGATAAATCTTCTTTTCCTGATTTTAATCTTTCTCTAATCAGTTCTGCTATAGCCCTCTGTGTTCTTCGCTCAAGTCTACAATTATAAAAATATAAAATAACATTTTTTTAATTAATTAACAAATATTACATTGAAATATTGTGAGTAAAATAAATGAATACAAAGTTATTAAATCATAATAAATAGATGAGTTTAAAAATACTTATTTAACTTACTTGTCTAATTTTTTTGCAATATCCCTTTTCAAGTCCCAATCAGGTTTCCTAGGTGCTAGATTAGTTATATCTAAGTCTTCTATTAAAGTTTGAGCAGTCTTTGCAGACTCCAATTGTTCTTGGACTTCGCTTTCGATATCACAAGGTTTAGTATCAGGTATTGTGTTTTCTTGTAGCTGCTCATCTTGGGGCTTGTAACTCCGGAAAATGGGCCTAGGGGTAAAAGGTAATTGTTGTAATTGTATGTATATATATATATATATATATATATATATATATATATAAATTAGATTTTATTTGCTTGAAATTACTTAGGTAAGCTTTCACTGATTGATGAATTATTTGCACTGCTAGATTCTTGATCTGTTTTTCTTTTGAGAGCACGTAAACGTTCTTTACGTTTTAAAGCTTCTTCCTCTAGAGATCCAACTTTTATATCTGTAGTCATTTTATATTTATTTATACGAAAGTAAACCTAAAAATTAAATGCAAATGTTTGTAATGTCAGATGTCAGAAGAAAAGTGCTGGGCTACTGGTAGGACATCTGTTATAAGAATATGGAAACGATAGAAATTGCGCAAATGATTTTTTATAAATAAAGACTTAAATATATCGTAATTACACAATTAAACATGTTGCAACGAAGTAAAAAGCAAAATCAAATTGAATTCTTAATTATTACTTGTTTTACAATAAATTTATGACAAATTTTTATAATACTATTTATATCCTCGAGTCATCTGTCGCTGACAACTAGTACTGTTACTGTTCTTATCAATGCAATGTCAAATGTTTCTTTTGACGTTATCTAAATAAGAATGTTATTTTTATTTAATATTTTTGATATAAACATTTATGCTAAAACTTGATAATGAACATAAATAAAATGCTTATTTATTGTTGATTGTTTAACAAAATAAATATGGCAGAATCTTATTATGATCGGCTGGATAAAAGTAAGAAAACTGTTACGTATACAAAATATATCTAGATTGAATAAAATTTAATATATTGTTAATATAAAATATAGTGTAAACTGAGTATTTTTTTATTATATGTATCTCAAGTTTTACATACGTATAAAAATGATTATATCATTTAGGAAGTCGGTTTAGAACAACTGCATCAGAAAGTGATATGAAATTGGAGCCTTCTAGTCCTAACGATAGAGAAAAATTTTCTTCAAGATGCAGCAGTACCGGTTCCTTACATACACCAACGTCTTCACCTCATAATTCAGGTCAGTTTTAGAAATAAACTCAATTATAACAAACAATTGTATTATATATTATTACTTCTAAGAGCCCAAAGTTTCATTTCTATATATTCCATCAGATGAAGAAGATAGTGATTCAAATGCTCGTACAGCTTGTGTCTTGACATACAAGGAACGAAGACGCGAGGCTCATACACAGGCTGAACAAAAAAGAAGAGATGCTATTAAAAAAGGATATGATTCCTTGCAAGAGTTAGTGCCTATGAAACAACAGAGTGAGGCCGGATATAAACTTAGTAAAGCAACTGTATGTTCACCACTGTAATATTATAACCAGTGAATCATTAATACAATTTAAATATTGTATTTGTAAATACAATTGTGCAATATAATAACCTGTAACATTTCTCCTATTATGTAGGAGCCGACATGCATTAATTAAAGAATTTGTAGGTTCTACAGAAGTCAATAGATTACATCCAATATCTTCATACACAAAAAAAGAAATTGGAAGATGACAGAAACAGTTTGAGAAAAGAAGTGGAGGCTTTGAGGATTGTACAATCTAGTTATGAGCAACTCGTAAAGGCTCAACAAATTAATAAGCCTGGTGAGAATATCATCCAAAGTCGATTAACAGATGAAGATAAATTGCAAGTGGTATGTTGTATTAGATTCTTTTTCCCAAGGTTTCTGTATTACTTTTAATTATTTTCTTTTAGTTCAAGGCAATAATTGAGCAACTGTTTAAATCATTTTGTATGATTTCTTTTGCTAATTTCTCAGAGTTGTCAGCTGGTGTCATAATGTGGTTAGAAGAATACTGCAAACCACAAATGCTGAGGAATATAGTACAAAGAGTTTTAGATTCGGCGAGGTAGATTTGGGAATTGAATATATCATATATTGTAAATATAAATGTAAGTTTTTGTTTGTGATACATGTTTTTACTTATTATACACAAAAATATTTGTTGGTTATTAATCAAAATTTACCATGATCAAAATGTATTAAATTGTAACCTTATTTTTGTTCTAGTTTCTTACTATTATTTTTCTGGGTTTCAAATTATAACATAAAATATTTTAAATAACAATACAATTTACAAAAATTTTAATATATTTAGTATATTATGTGCGCAAAAACCTTTTTATGTTTATGATTTTTCCAAGCATTGACATGTATCACTTTTTGATTCTTAGATATAAAAATGTAAATAGAACATATAATTCAACTTGCCATAGTTGAATAGTGCCATTTTTTTTTCTATTGATGTAATTTGTCAATAGGATACATGGTTGACTATATTTGTTGTTAAAGTTGATTGTTTTTTTATTATGTGTTGGATTTTCACTTTATGTGAGTAGATTTGTATATATTCATACTATAATATTTTATAATTGTATTTTATTCAAGAGCATTTATTTTTTATATATTGTCATTAAAGATGTAAATAAATAAATATATTTTTAACTTCCCGAAGGAGAAGTTTATGTTTTCATCAAAAAATCCGATTCGCTAATTTTATGTTTTCTCGACGTTTCAAGCCATTCTGAATCGAATGAGACCAAATTTGGAAAAAGTGTGTGTGTGTGTGTGTGTGTGTGTGTGTATGTGTGTGTGTGTGTGTGTGAACAGATTTTTTGCCGTAAATCGACGTTTTCTCCAAAACGGTTGGACCGATTTCAAAAATTTAAAAGCCATTTGATGTATCTCGATGAGGACTATCGTCTCTGAGTTTTGTGCGGCGATCGGCCCGGCCGTTTCTTTGTAAATTGCAGAAAAGTGGAAAATTTTTCGTCCACGTTTTAGCCCGCAATTCTGAATCGATTCTGAAAATTCAAAAACCGTTCGATAGATATTGGTTGGGAATCGTGCTGATTAGTTTTTGGTAAAGATCGGCCGGGCCGTTTTCTTGTAATAAAGTTTTTTAAAAAAAAAATTTGACGATTTTTATGATTATTTTTTTGACGATAGATACCATAGTTTTCTAGGTCATACTAAAATATTACGGCCCTACGACAACTGGTTCAGCTTTAAAAATTCGTCAAAGTTTGCAAAAATCAGTATGGTCTTTTTGGCATTTGTCAAAATTAGACTTTTGATCGACGTTTTCTCAAAAACGCCTGAACCGATTTTGGAAATTTAAAAGCCATTTGATGTATTTCGGTGAGAACTATCGTTTGTCAGTTTTGTGCAACGATCTGCCAAGCCGTTTCTTTGTAATTTGAAAAAAAGTGTTGAACTTTTCGTCCACATTTAAGCTCATTCTACCGAACCGATTTTAAAAAATCAAAAACTGTTCGAAAGATATTAGTTGGGAATGATGCTGATTAATTTTAGGTGAAAATCTACCGAGCCGTTTTCTTGTAATTAACTGTTGAAAAAAAGTGTTAAATTTTCGTCCACATTTAAGCTCATCCTACCGAACCGATTTTGAAAAATCAAAAACTGTTCGAAAGATATCATTTGGGAATGATGCTGATTAATTTTATGTGAAAATCTACCGAGCCGTTTTCTTGTAATTAAATGTTGAAAAAAAGTGTTAAACTTTCATCCACATTTAAGCTCATCCTACCGAACCGATTTTGAAAAATCAAAAACTGTTCGAAAGATATCATTTGGGAATGGTACTGATTAATTTTAGGTGAAAATCTACCGAGCCGTTTTCTTGTTATTAAATGTTGAAAAAAAGTGTTAAATTTTCGTCCACATTTGAGCTCATCCTACCGAACCGATTTTGAAAAATCAAAAACTGTTCGAAAGATATCATTTGGGAATGGTACTGATTAATTTTAGGTGAAAATCTACCGAGCCGTTTTCTTGTAATTAAATGTTGAAAAAAAGTGTTAAATTTTCGTCCACATTTGAGCTCATCCTACCGAACCGATTTTGAAAAATCAAAAACTGTTCGAAAGATATCATTTGGGAATGATGCTGATTAATTTTATGTGAAAATCTACCGAGCCGTTTTCTTGTAATTAACTGTTGAAAAAAAGTGTTAAATTTTCGTCCACATTTAAGCTCATCCTACCGAACCGATTTTGAAAAATCAAAAACTGTTCGAAAGATATCATTTGGGAATGATGCTGATTAATTTTATGTGAAAATCTACCGAGCCGTTTTCTTGTAATTAACTGTTGAAAAAAAGTGTTAAATTTTCGTCCACATTTAAGCTCATCCTACCGAACCGATTTTGTAAAATCAAAAACTGTTCGAAAGATATCATTTGGGAATGATGCTGATTAATTTTATGTGAAAATCTACCGAGCCGTTTTCTTGTAATTAAATGTTGAAAAAAAGTGTTAAACTTTCGTCCACATTTAAGCTCATCCTACCGAACCGATTTTGAAAAATCAAAAACTGTTCGAAAGATATCATTTGGGAATGGTACTGATTAATTTTAGGTGAAAATCTACCGAGCCGTTTTCTTGTAATTAACTGTTGAAAAAAAAATTTAAGCCGTTTTTCATGGAACTTTTTTTGGCGATATACATCATGGTCTTATAGAACTTACTGTAATATTACGGCCTTACAACAAGTAGTTTAATTTTAAAAATTCGTCAAACTTTGCTAAAATTATTATCGTTTTTTTTTAAAGTAGGATTGATGAAGTATATTATTTACACATTTTTTTGATCAAGTCGATTATTTACACATATCGGGAAGTTCATGTAATTTGCCTCAAGGCTAAATACCAAACCAACTAGTTATTTTTTAAATTACTCCAAAAATGTGTATGTTTGGAATTTTGGTAAGAGTATACTTATTTAGTAAAAGATTTAGTTTTGTTAGGAAAAATTAAAGAACTTAATTGAAAAAAGAATTTATCAATCAAATTTTGAGATTAGTCTGATCAATCATTTTAATTCTTTTAAATGATTGGTTCTTGAGCTTTTATGATGATAGAAAACAATAAACAATGTTTAATTTTATACAAATTTGTTGAAAGTTTCATTAGTATTAGACACACATTTGAAAAGTTACAAGAGATCTAATAGCAACCTAAATATAATAGGATTGGAATGACTTACAGAAATTAAAAGTAATAGCTTTTATTTACATTATGTACACTATTTTTTAGTTTATTTATTTACATCTTTGAATGTTTCACAGAATTATCTTAAACTTAATTTTATTTGAAAAACTAGTTACTATTTCATCTATATATAGATATAGATAGTGTCGAATGAGTTTCTTTAACTAATCTATTAACAATGGATTTAGAAAAAATATTTATAAAATACAAGCCATCTCATAACAATATAGCATATTCATTTGTATATCTATTCCTATCAGTGCAATTCAAATAAATCTATTATCGTTATCCCTTAAAGCATTTCACTCGAGTTATTAGCACTGAGTCCCCCATATTGACTTCTGTTTCCAAACTGTGCAATATTTTCATCTGTGTAGTCCATAATTTTACGTTTGCTCTTTCGTACAATTAATTGTTGTCTATGAAATATTTTCAACACTCCTTTAAAAGCTATAAAAGCTACTCCACCGAGTAGTGTGCGTTGGAAATTGCTTTCAATTGATTCAAATAAAACTCTGCCAACCAAGACAGCTATTGTTGGTAGAACTAGTGCCCCACACAGGACTCTAGTAGCAGAGACAGGGTCTGATAAGGGTGGAATGTCACTTTCAGCAAGATTCACTACTGAATCTGATTCCCTTGAAATAGAGAAATTAATATTAAAACGCTTAAAAAAAGTATTTATTGATATATATATATATATATATATATATATATATATATATATATATTCTATTTCTCTTACGTTGGCAGGATATTTCTAAGCAGGGGAATTTTTCTCACAATATGTCTTTTACGTCTTATAAAGGTTAATACAGAATCTTCCCACCTGAGCATTTTACCTAAAACTAAACCAATTGGAATAGCTGGTAAACCGACCAATAAAACCAACGGATCTTGCAATTCCATCAAAGCCATTCCTTCTTTGTGTCCTACTACCTAGATTAGAAAACATTAGTCTATATACAGTCATGAGATTAGCTTATTTATGCATATATCTGAAATATCCTTCATAACTTTTTAACTATAGGAACACAGTAAACAAATTGAACACAAAGGGCCTTAGACTGATATGGATTTATGGATATTGGAAATACCTGCATCACCGTGATGGCTCCGTATGTCACAGCAGTCCAGTAAACTGATCCAACAACAATGCCTGCAGCTAGAAATGGACTCAACTTCTTTGTCAACATTTCTATTCCGTCCAGAATAAGTACAATCATGCCAACTAATGCAACAGTTAAGAATTTATATATATATATATATATATATATATATATAAGATAAATATAATAATGTGATACCTGGAGGAAAAACTATTATGTACTCTGTTTGGCATTGTGGGCAATGTACTCTGCCAAAGCTGTTGTCTTTTTGTTTTTCATCTACCCATCGTTGTAAACAAGATTGATGCACCTGGACATTGATTATATATTTAGTACTATATGTATGTATATAGATTATTTTGTTATAATGTACCCATTTTGATGTTCCTTTACAATGGCAAGGCTGTACCCAGTTTGCGTTTGCATCATCCTCTTCGGTAGCAAAACAGACCCAACAATGTCTTTGTTGGGACTCATTCGACGGTGTCTCCGACACGGGGTTAGCATATTCTGTACACTGGGAACCTCTATTTTCTAACGTAGTCATTATAAGTTATCTCTAGAAACATTACATAGTCTGATCAAACAATATTTCATAGGTTATATCCATCGCACATCGAATTTGGAAGCATTGAGTGACTCCTAAATCGCCATTGTGTAATAGATTGTTAAATATATAATTTATGAAGTGTGAAATAGAGGGACATTACGTGATTTTTTTTAGGATTTTGTATATATTAAACTTGTAAATTTAGTTATCAAAGCAGGTTTTTTGCTACTGTCATTTTGCTGTCAATTCATCGTGGGGTTGCCTCATGCATTTTTGACGCAGTGACACAAAATTGCAATCTGGCAACACTTGTAGTTTGACAGTTGTTGTTTGAAACTAGAAAGTTCGAGTTGAACCGAGTCGACATTATTATATTTTATTATATTTAATAAATGTAAAACACGTGACTGACGTATTAATAAGTATAATTATATAGATAAATATAAATATACATTGTTATTAAAATCCCAATTTTATTTACTAATCTATTAATGACAATTTGAAGCAGGCAATACTTTCGTAGCGTTCGTAGTGTTTACATTTTCTTGTCAGCTTCAGCTTGTCAGTTTGTGTCGTTTATGTTGTGTTTTTTTTTATAAGTGAAAATTGTTGTTGATATATTTATTTACGGCATGACGTGCTCAACGGACTCTTTATTTATTGAAATATTTCAAAAGGGCGATGATATTAATACATTTTTTGATGCACTGTTTGGTTTTCTTAATCGTTGCACAAATTTCTACGAAGAAGACATTAATGTTTGTGAACAAGTTTGTATGCAATATCTAAGACTTTGGCATCCTGAAAATATTTGTATTACTAATAATCATGAAGCCCACTTGAATAATATCGAAACTATTGACTCTGACAGTAAAAATCATATAGAGGAGGTTATGTCCACTGATGAGCAAATTTGTTTAAACAAAAATGAAATCTACAACACAAATCTGCACCAGTCAGACATAGTATACGATAATGAAATAGAAATATCATCCTGCGATGACATAGAACCGGTCATGAGTGCAGACATAAAATTTAAACACAACACATCAAGCGAATCCTATAACGGTGCTGTTACAGAAAAATATACCTGGTCACAATCGATAAATGAAATAGACATATACATAACTTTGCCAGAGACAATAACATCAAGTAGCCAGTTAAAAGTATTGATTACACCTGCACATTTAAAAGTAGAATTTAAAGATGAATCAACACCTTACATTGACGAAGACTTCCCTTTCAATTGCAAACCATCAGAATCTGTGTGGTGGCTTTCGAATGGTAGGCTATTGATACATTTACAAAAAAAGGAGGATCGATGGTGGCAAAAGTTGTTGGAGTCGGACACGTCTTTGGATATAAGTAAAATGAATTGTTCAAGACCCTTAGATGAGCTCTCTGAAGACGCACAGACTTTAGTGCAAGAAATGTTTTGGAACGAAGCACAAAAAAGTATGGGCAAGCCCACTACAGAGGATATAAGAAATAGGGAGCTTTTAAGAAAATCCTGGAATGCTGATGGGTCTCCTTTTCAAGGGACGGAGTTTGATCCTTCTTTAGTAAACTTTCAGTAATTTATGAATTTTATAATTGATAACAAGAACATTGTCTTTTTTATTGTTATGTTATTTTATATTAATATTTTCTCAAATTTTATTATAATAAATGTGTATATTTATGTAAAGTACAAATAAGATGGATATGAAAACAAGATATTGTCTTATTTCTACATTTTCAGTTGTTACAAACATTTTATTTATTTAGTACTTGATTATTTTTTCGAATGTATGCATTTTGTAAGCATTGTGGTTTTGCAGAATGTGCTATTGATGTTAATATAATGTGCTTTAAAGTGTTTAGTACAATAACAAATACTGAAATAGTTTTACAAAATTCTGTATATGTGTTCTAAGTTTAACACTTGTATCGTTTCTTGATTTTAAAATCTGTTCAGTAGAACTGTATAATTTGAGTATGTGATGTTTTAAACCTTGTTTTATATTATAAAAATGGTTAAAAAAGCTGTTTAGTGACAAAATATTAAACAAAGATTTTGGAGAATATTGCACAAAAATTGTTATAGGTCTTTAATTTTAATATACTTGTATATTGCAATGTGCCTTTGAATGCCCAATAATTGGATCCATTCATAATAGAATGCTGGAAATTAGGTATGTGATGCTTTAAACCTAATTTTTAATTTTAACTAGTGGTGTATGGCATCGTGTCTTAAGGCAAATTACTGGAACTTTCTGTACCTCTGAAATGCTTGAGAATATTAAATGTTTTTAAATAGATTATTATGAATATTGTGCATTGTCTAATAATTAGACAATGTACAATATTTATAATAATCTATTTAAAAACATGTAAATATATATTTATAAGAAAATTATGTAAACTGAATTGCAAAGTTGGAATTATTTGTTTAAAGTATATTAGATCTTTAGTCAGAATTAAAATTAAAATATGAATTATTTTCAATATACAAAAAAAAATCTGAAAAAAAAAATAAAATATTTTTTTTCAAAAGCAATTATTTTGTTAAAACAAGCAGAAAGTTCTTTGAATCATTCAAATTGGACGATTAGTTCTCTCAAAAACTGCCATTTTTTGCACATTTAGCTCTGTATCTCCGAAATGGCTGGACTTGACTCTTCCAAAAACTAATCACCTCTTCTTCCCATCTCTATTTATATTTTCTGCACTTTTTGCTCCGTATCTCCGAAACGGCTGGACCTGCCTTTGCCAAAAACTAATCAGCACATCTCGAAATCGGTTGATCCGTGCTCCCGAAAACGTGGATGAAAAATTGTATCCATACATACATACACACACACACATTTTTTTGATGTATGCCAAAATGTTCAGAAACCTTCAAAACGTGAAGAAATGTAAAAATTTTCAATTTCGATTTTTGGACGATTACAATAACTATAGTTATTTATATAGTTATAACCCTACGGGAAGTTAACAAAGATTTTGGAGAATATTCCACAAAAATTGGTTATAGGGATTTAATTTTAATATATGTTCCTTTGAATGTCCAATAATTGGAATCCATTCATGTAGGATGCTGAAAATTAGGTATGGGATACTTTAAATCTTTTTTTTAATTTTTGAAAATACTTATGGGTACTATTTTGTAACGGAAGAAATTTTATATATTATTTTATTAAGGTGTATGCATTTCTATACGAGGCATAAAAATCCTCGACGCATTTGTTACGTACTATAGTAACTATACTTATTTGTTTGTACGAAATCTTAAATGTATATCATATTATAATATACTATATACATATTATATATATATATATATATATATATATATATATATATATATATATATATATCCTTTCCACCCCTCTACTAATGTTAGCGCATGCGTCCTAACCTATATAAATGTATTAATAGTAAAGGTGTCTCATTCAATCACAAACAAGCAGCCGTTCTATCTGTTTATAAATATTAATTTTATATTAAACGAGTATTAAAAAGTCATTTGGTCATAAATGGTTCAACGTGTTCAAGTGCGTAATTTAAAAGTGTAAATTCAAAAAAAATTAGAATAAAATAATGTGTTTTGCAAGTGCGTGTTCGGGGGATATATAGATAGGTAGACGGCGGCTCGATAATATTGTAATCGGTATAAAACGGTAAGCAGTTTTCCGGTTTAATTACAATATATTTTTATAGATTTTATAAATTTAAATAATTACTTATATTTCTAACTTTATTTTAAAATTTTTTAATTTACTAAATAAATCCTCGTGCGCTTTATAAATTTAAAAACTAAGCATAAATGCCCTCTTTTTGCAAAACATACCTTGGAGTGGTTTAAACCTTTTTTAGGGCGTATGACAACTTTGCCTTCTAGACATTTTATTCCTTAGAGTCTATATTAAAACAACAAATAATAAAATCAATTTGTTTTTTGCAAAATTTTTAGGTATAATATACTTTATCAATTTGCGTCTCGTATTTACAGAACAAATTACTAGTCTATCCTTAAATTACATTTTTAAAGGACTCCTCAGGACGCACTGTCTGTACTACAACATTGTAAATTGTATATGTTATTCCTTACAGTGTCTATTATAACAACAAATAATAATATTGATGACTTTATTAAGAAAATTTTGAGTCTTAACCCTTTTCACTCGCGAATTCCAATAATAATATGTAGCAGCGATATCCGAGTAGAAAGGGTTGATCGGGTTAATATTATAATTGGTATAAAATTCAGATATATTAGATTTAAATAATTATTTATATTTCTAACTTTATTAAGAAAAATAATTTGATCTACCTTTGCAGATTTAAATACCAAGCATAATTGCTCCCTTTATGCAAAAATACATTGGAGTTTTTTAAACATTTTTCACCGTATTTGGAGTTGTATGTACTCCTACTTTGTGTTCGAGTCATGTTATTCTTTACAGTATCTATTACAACAACAAATAATAAAATTAGTTTGTTTTCTTATAAAATTTTTAGTTATAATGGATTTTACCAAATTGCCTCTGGTTTATGTTGAACAAAATACTAGTCTATCATTAAATTACATTTTAAAGGACTCTGCAGGATGCACCGTCTGTACTACAACATTGTGAAATAAGTATGTTATTTTTCAGATTGTCTGTTATAACAACAAATAATAACATGAATTACTTTATTGAGAAAATTTCGAGTTTCAAACGATTTTGCTTGGTATGGTTTGTAAACAATTGATAGGTATTAATACCTATCGTTTGAAATTTACTATTATTAAGTTACTATTATAATTAGACAAGATCTCAAATAAAATTTTAAGTTATAAAAGACTTAGCAAAATATTCAATAGGTATGTATGGAACTTATACCATGGATTGATATTTTACAATTTGGGATTTTAAGGAGTTCCACAGGACGAGCCGTTTGTACTGCAATTTTAATATATGGATATATTATATCTCATAATCAGTGTTTTTTTTATTATACCCTGTATTAGACTTTTTCGGTGGGATTTTATGTAATAGTTTTTTGGTTATACATAATTCTAGCAAAATTGAGCTCTGAGCTCTGCAGCTCTGCGAAACTGCGGAGCTCTGCAGAACGTACCGTTTGCATTACGAAATAAAAAATACTGTTTCATGTTTATATGTATATATATATATATATATATATATAAATATAAATGTATAAATGTATGTTATGTATGTTTATATTAAGTCTTAAAATCTGTTCCATATGACAAATTGAATCTCCGTCACTTTAAGCGGATGTCGACAATTTAATATGACACTTGAATGAAACAAATTTTATTCGTGGCATCTCACATAATAAGTGTCATCCTGATAAATACGACTACACTATATATATAAATCATACTTGATTTCACTTTCATTGTAAAAGTTTCATAGAACTTAACTTCAGTAGGTGGAAGTAAGATAATATTTTTTTATATTATAAATTTTATAAGATCGAATATTAAATTCTCAATGTACTCTTCGAGCTCTTTTCAATGATATATCACATGAAAAATAATATTAGAATTTAACCTATCGGCAAGTTGCTATTGTATAATGTGAGATTTGATCAAATTTCACGCAGATACAACCTTTGTTATTAATTTTTCAAAATGTTTTGTCTGCACTAATATACTAATAATAACAAGTACTTCGTATCACGTTTCAAAAGTTATATCAAATTACTAATTGTACTTTTATAATTAAATAATATTGTCATTGTTAATTGTTTGCTGGTTGTATAAATATATACATATATATATATATATATATATATATATATATATATGTGTGTGTGTGTGTGTTATATATGAGTAGTGAAATAAATCAAATAATAGCCAATAATTTATGAATTAATCTTCAATTTTTCAAATGTTTCGATATAAAATGTTAGGTCATCATCAGTGGTTTCTTACATCAATTAGGGAATAAGTTAGCACTAACATTCATACAATAACTTTTTACTATCAAAAAGATTTTTTTAGTTTAATGTAAAATAATAGCAAGTAAAAGAGTTATGTAACAAAAATAATTTAGATAAAATACAAGACATTTGAGACTCGGTGCCATTTGTAAATACAAGTGCTCTTGCAAAAACATTTTGTATTTTATCTTAATTATTTTTGTTACGCAACTCTTTTATGTTCCACAATTTTACATAAAACAAAAAAATTCTCTTTGTTAATGATAGGTTGGTGTATACTATAAATGTTAGTGCCAACTTTGTGCACATTTATTGATGTATACACCAAGTCTAATGAGTATAAACCTGATGATGACTTAAAATTTTAAGTCGTAAATAATTTAAAATGTTTAAATGCCTTAAATTTTTTTGAAAAGTTTGATTTTTTTTCATAAAGTTTCAAAGCAATCTCATAACCCATAAATTGTAAACAAAAGATTTTATTACTAAAATCTCTATGAAACATCTGATAATTTGATGTGCATATGTCTAATGATATTTTTTGGCCACCAAATGGCATTTTTTCAAACTTTTATTTTTATTTTCGAAACTGCTGGAACTATCTTCCCAAAAATTCAACTAATTCTTCATTATATCAATATAAGTGATATGTTTTTTGAATTATTCAAATCGGACGCTCCGTTCTCTCAAAATTGCAATTCTTCTTCACTTTTTACACCGTATCTTTGAAATGGCTAAACCCGCCTCTGTCAAAAACTAATCACTGCATCTGCATCAATACAAATCGAATGTTTTTTGAATCATTCTAATCGGATGATCCGTGCTCTCAAAATCGTGAACTAAAAATTGTATTCAAACATACACACAAAGACATACACCCACAGCAAAAATGTTCAGAAACTCGAGGTATGTCAAGGTATACCAAAATGTTCAGAAACCTTTGAAACGTTAAATTTACAAACAATTTCATTTTTAATTTTCTTGCGATTACTATAACTATTATCTTATGGGAAGTTAATATAATATTTTTTATCATGGATAAAACGTATGTGCAACCTCAAAAATTTTGAGTACAATGGCGATAAAGTTTGGGTATCATTTATACATGAAATTCAAATTTTTGTGGTAAATTAACTTTTATATAAACACAAAAACTAGTTTCAATATTGTCGATTTATCTAGTGCTGTGCATACAGTAGAAACAGGATAAAAAACGGTTGGTTTATGGCCTATATATGATGCATATATATTTCTATTACATTTACATAATACATCTATTTCCTCGCCATCAGTCACAAGTGTCAGAAATCCCTCAACTGAAAATAACTTATTGCAGACACGGAATACTTTGGCAGATTTTCAATCAAGTCACACTACTCATTTAGTCAAATCTTCTTGAGTCAGTCAAATGATCTCGGAGCACCTGACCAGATCACTTAATCCGATTCAAACCTAATTTTAGAGTCTAAATTGGTTTATTGAACCTGTCTGTGATAAAGGAGTGGTGCATGGTGCATTTCAAGATACTACGTAAGATAATTTGATAACAACTTGGCAATAGGCAAATATCTAACATCTGGTAAAACAACTGAAGATATGTTTTGGTACAGTAATTATAAACTTTTAAATTTCATAAATAACCAATAATTTATCTTGTTATTTTTTATCAATATTATGTAAAATGATCTATTACTTGTTATTTAACTTATATTTTTCTTACAGTCCTTATTTCTACCATATTTTAGTATATATGTTTACGGTTTTTTTATAGAATTTTTTTATTATTTTCAATTTCATTATTTCATTTTTTTTCAGTTTTTTCCAGCGAAACATAGTTTATTATGCAATTTGAATGATTGTTTTGAAACCAATTGGATATGTGTGCAATTTGTTATTATAATATTTAAGTATTTACTTATAATAGACAAATAAAAATTTAAAAAAAATATATATCTGACACCTTTTTGCATGTGACGTATTACTCAATACAGAATTAGAAGTACATTATGTAGATGGTCCAAATTTATTTTGAAGTATAAAAGTCTGAAGTATCTAAATATTCTAAATGTATGATTTAGACGTGCAATTAGCAGAAACTTAGAGACAACTTAGTCTAATTATTCATTTAAAAGAGCACAATTCAATGTAATACGAAGAAGTCGAAATTTGGAAAGTTTCGAGAATTCTTTGCAACTTGCCAATAGATCAAAACCTAATACCATTTGGCATGCTTTCAAAAAAGTTTGGAGAGTACAATATGAATCGAACCTTTTTTGTAAATAAAAAAATATATAGATTTTTTTTTCCTAATTTTACACTATGGAAATTTCATATTGCAGGATGTATATATATAAATATATCAGTGTGTATATTTAAATTACAATCTGTCCTTCTACATTAATATCAACTGCGTTCATTTACCATTAATTAAAACCCATTAAAATAGATTCGATCCCACTCCAGATCAAGAGTTGCATTAAATTGCATATTCGCAATTCTTTTCTCTCGGCTCTCGATTAAAATTCTTTGAATCCATAATCGTACATCGATTAAAATTTAATTATTTTTGGCGTGAGAATAAATTTAATTCGATTTAATTCTAGTTTTTGCTTTTGTTTTGCAGAAGAGTTTTACTGAACGTGCAACATGGAGGAGAAGAACGGAGAAGGAATCAATTTGCAAATTATGGAAGTGGGAGGAGGAAACAAAACGTGAGTGGAAAATGGATAAAAATTTATGTTTAAATAAATAATAAGTGATAAATATGTATTATGCTAATGTATTATAATATTGGACAGTAGTGTTGCCAATGGGCAGGACTGAGTTAAACTCCAACTCGATTCAGGGAAGGAGTAGTGTGAGAGTTTTTCCCAATTCCATTTCACACAGTGCCCAAGATGGGCTTATTTTCAATTGGAAACATGTTTTCGATCTATATATGGTGATTAATTTTTAATTGTGCAAATTCATTTTGTGTAAAATTAATTAATTTACAATTATGTCCAATATTCCTAGAGCAAACCACTCTTCAAAAACCATATAATAACGACTGGTGTTTAATAACGTTTGCAAATCTGATACCAATCGGTTGATATGAATGTGGTGTAAGACAAAAGTGTTCACATTTAAATTTTGTACGACTTTTACTAACGACAAAAGACAAAAGTGTTCAGATTTAAATTTTGTACGACTTTTACTAACGACAAAAGACCCTAGATTAACTCGACATACTTTGAAATATAGTTGTTAAGTAGCAATTATTCTGAACAGCAACCGCCTTTGTCCGTCGGTTTACTTGTTCAAGTGCATTCATTTATTATTCCTTTAGCAACTTATAAACCGTTAGATTCGTCTGAATGATGTGTTTGAGCGAAATATACAAAATTAAATCATCTACAATTTTGTTTAACACCGTAATGCCCTATGACAACTTGGTATATTTATAACGAGCCTAAAAAATTAACCCTCGTATATTTGTATGTAAATATCTCTACCCGAGATCCACCTGTTGGACGACTACTCATTAAAATTCTTTAGAGCGACTTCTGTTCTCATTTCTCATGGCTCATCCTGTACCCAAGCTCTATATTCCTTTTTCATCTATAATCATCTCAAAGATGTCTTTAAATTACATATAATTTAAATTTATTTTCAGAAAGGACACGCCTGTTGGGACTCCGACGTCGCAGAATGAGGACTACGACCCTCACCAGCACAGAACTAACCCGAATGCAACGACGTAAGATAGATAAATAAATAATTTATATATATATATATATATATATATATATATATATACATATATATATTTATATATATATTTATACCTATATAAAATCTTATTCGATTCTTTTAGAAATCGTGAAACCTTAATCCATTTACTAAAAGGTTCACTGGGAACTGGAATCCTTGCAATGCCGGAAGCCTTTCACAACTCCGGTTTAGTCTTAGGAACCATCAGCACGATATTGATTGGGGCCCTGTGCACATACTGTTTGCATGTCCTGGTATAATTCATTTTTATTTAAAATTATGATTTTGATGTGACTTATTGTAAAATTAATTGTTTTCAGGTGCAAGCCCAATATATTTTGTGCAAAAAATTAAAAGTTCCAGTTCTGTCCTATCCGGCATCTATGAAATACGCCCTGGAAATCGGCCCGCAGTGTCTCAGGCGTTTTGCTAATGCATCATAGTAAGATTTATAAATCATTTTATTTAGACAAAAGTTGTGTCGAAAGGCTTTAGTTTGTTTTAAAGGGCCAACCATATTTTCGTAGAATCGAGATCATCGCAGAAGTTTTGGTTTTCCATTCATTCGACATCCTTTAGTAAAATCTAATCCTGTTTGTTGATGTGAACAATGTCTATTATTTTATTATATTTTTTTTCTAGTGCTATCGTAGATATCTTTCTCATAGTGTACCAAGTTGGAATCTGTTGCGTGTACGTAGTCTTCGTCGCAGAAAACATCAAACAGGTGATAACCACCATCAACGACTACCTCAAAAACAACCTAACAAATTATCGTTTTTGTTGCAGCTGATAGACTTTTACGTGGTAGAATTAGACGTCAAACTCCACATGGTGTTCCTTTTAATACCTCTGATCGCCATCAACAGCATAAGGAATTTAAAGCTCTTGGCTCCATTTTCTTCTTTGGCCAATTTGGTGACACTGGTCGGTATCTGTCTGATTATGGTGTATATTTTGGACGACTTACCGTCTCCTTCAACAAGGGAGATGGTGGCACCGCTGGTGAGATATCCATTATTTTTTGGAACCACGTTGTTTGCCTTGGAAGCTGTCGGAGTGGTAAGTGTATAGCGATTGATAAGCAGGGAAAACCATTTTATTTACAATATGATTTTGGTTTCAGATAATTGCTTTGGAAAATAACATGAAGACTCCAGCGTCCTTCGGAGGCTACTGCGGCGTCTTGAACGTCGCCATGTCTATCATTGTCTTTTTGTATGTTATGGTTGGTTTTTTGGGATACATCAAATACGGCCCTGACTCGAAAGGTTCTATAACTCTGAATCTGCCAAATGAAGAAATGTGAGTTCTAAACGTGTACTGCTAGACATCATGATAATTGATGTTTGAGATGATTTTTTTAATGTTTAATCCACAGCATGGCCCAATCTATTAAAATAATGTTTACACTGGCCATCTACGTTTCCTACGGTCTCCAGTGCTACGTGCCAGTGGAAATATTGCTGACCAGATACTTCGAGAAGAAAATTGCCCAGAGCGACCACAAAATTTTGTATGAGTACGCAATCAGGATAGGAGTTGTCATCGTAACCTGTGAGGATAAAACTAATTATGTTTCTATTTATTTATTAAATCACCAATTATGTATCATCTTCTTCCTGCAGTCCTGAGTGCTGTGGCCATCCCCCGCCTGGGTCTCTTCATCTCGTTGATCGGTGTCTTCTGTTTGTCGGCCCTCGGATTGGCCTTTCCGGCCGTGATAGAGTTATGTGCAAAGTGGCCCGATAACTTGGGTAAGTTTCGCTACGTCTTGGTCAAGGATATCGCCCTGGTTCTATTCGGCATCGTCGCCCTGATCGTCGGTACGTATGTCAGCGTCAGAGGTATCGTGTTGTCTTTTATGTGATTCGGGGAAAAGAAGGTAGGAGATTTGTTTAATTCTAAGGTTCGGATGGTTGTTTTATATATTTAGTTGTTTTTTAAGGTTCCTATGGTTGTGGAAGAACCTAGATTTTGATTAATTTCAGATTTTCAGATTTAATATATTTTTTAGTATTTAATTGTTATGATGTAAATATTTGTTTACAATGAAGCGTAGCTTTCAATGATAATTATATTATTAACAAAAGAACCGTTTGCTGTTCTGCTCTGTCGAAAACGTAACAGTTCCAAATAACATTGACTAATGTGACTCTTTTTTATATATTTTATATATTTTCTATTTAAATATTTTAAAATGGTAATTATAGTTCTAAGAAAAAAAAACATTGAGTATATCCTACAAAGGTTCAAAAATTTATTAATTTATAACTGTTACGATATGCTTATTGCAGAACAGGAATATAACAGACGTGAAACAATTTTATTTGCTAATTTTTATTCTAGACGTTCTCTTTGTTATTGTCTAAATTCTCAAAGTTGGTAGAATAAATAAGTTTATTTTTTATATGATTGTTATATAATTATATAATATAAAATTTTAGCAGCCAACACGTCAAAATTTAAAAAGAACAATAATTATAGAAAAGTAGTTATTAGGTACGTTTAGAGTACTAAATCTGTGTCATCACTGTATAGTTACAATAATTATTCTCTGAAGTTCATTTTTTTAGTTTTTTTATAAGATGACACTGATTTGGTGCACGAAACGTACATGGCAGCTATAAATTAATTATATTTAATTAAGTTAATAATTTTAATTGTCTCAAACTCAAGGTGCACTTACGTACTCAGTACTTGCAAACCTCATAAATATATTAAGAAGCTTTATAATAATGATAAATTAATTATTAATAATATTTATAACAAAAAAACGTAGACGCATATCAGATATGTTCAATTATTAGGATAGATGTTTTTTGTTGAAAATTTCAATCATATCATTGGTTGATTGGGAAAATATAGTTATTAATAAGCTTAAAGCTTAAATATTATAGGAGAGGCTTGAATGAGCCTTGTTGTGTGTTTAGCCTGACACGCACATGGGGTGACATCTCATTAATTATATGGGAAGGCACTCTTATAAGATATATATCTTGAATTTAAAATAATTCTCATGCATTTTATTTTAGTGTTAGATAGCGCAACAATGCACACTAAATTTGGATAAGCTTATCTTGTTACCTTAGGCTGACAAGGAAAACTCTTCCAATGCTTGTCTCGAATTTTGATGATTTATTCTTAATTTAAGTTATTTGCTCTTAATAATTTTTCTTTCTCACAATACTTTTGTACTTGACAGATTGTATTATTAACTGATTAATTTTTTAACTTATTTTACTGTAAAATAAGTATAAAGTACCTCGATCTCATATAATTAATGGATGTTCTCCCTGTAGTACAATGGAAACTGCCAAATTTCTGTCTGATGTAGATTTAAAAAATTTACACTAGTCAGATTCTTTATTTAAACTAATCATATTCACATGGGTCTGG
>NW_020536999.1:25289499-25336143 GCF_003426905.1 Ctenocephalides felis
ATAAAGCAAGTAAAAAATTGAATAAAAAATGTTGCTGATGAAGAATAATAATTTAAAATTAAATTCAAACGAAATATTTATCACACTGTTTTTGTTACAATCAATGTTAGTTCACATTTATAGTTACTGCTTCATAATATATGCAAACAGTTTTTGTAACTGTTACGTATTGCTATTCCGGCTTTTTGAAAATTACATTTTACAATTATTCCATCTTAAAATCTATATTACGTATATGCTTATATGTTTAAACTTAAAAATAGTTAGGTATTATATTAACATTTTAAATATGTACATATATATTAGCTTTTTTAAATTTATAATATACTCTTATAATATCATATTTACATGTAGGGCATATATGTATGTATATTTAGATGTATATATATATATATACTTACAAATTGAATAATAGTAATAGTAATAGGATTCGTTTTTTGTCATTTTCTGTTGCACATATCGAGAAATAATTTTTACCAGAATAGTATCGTATAGTCTAATACAAGTTAAAATAGGTGTAAAATATATAATAATATTATAGTTTAGTCGATAGATAGTTAAATATTGATATGTCGATAGTTAATAATTGAAATAAGTGATATGTCTTCGTATTGTCAGCTTTATAAAATAAATACTATTTTTCTAATCATTGATATATATTTAAGTTTATATAAGTTGTGAATAGCTACAGCGAGAACTTGGATTAAATAATTAGTTTGAAATCCATTAATTGATCAAACATTATAAATATATCGAATATAAGTTCTGTACGATATTTGTGAAGTACTCAGTTCTCTTGTTGATGAAACTCAGAGAAGTTAATAAAGTTTAGTCATTTAATTAGGAAAACGATTAGGCCAAATGCGTTAATTTTTAAATTTATATAGAAGTACCCAAATATTATCTCGTCAGTAGAATTCTATTTTTTATAATTGTTACAAAAATTATTTTAGGACCAGGTTGTATTTTTTTATAATTGTTAGAAAAAGTATTTAGGCCAATGTGTGTTAATTTGAAAATAAATTCAACAGTATTTGAAAGGTTTACAGTGCGCTGGTCAGAAAAATCGCCTTTTTGTAATTGTCATGAGATTTTAAAAGATATATTAGATATAAATTAGGCCGATATATTTGAATTTATATATTTTTCAGCAAGATTCATAATGCTTCTCAGTAGAAAAAATAGATTATTTTATAACATTTTTAATAAAATTTTAACAAATCAGTTGGAAAAGGCCTTAGGCCAGTTAACTAATATTTTCTTTGCTTGCCAGTGCAGTCTATTACTTAAATGAAAGCAATGCAGAAAATATTCTCGGGTTATTATAGCCTGGTTACAATAAGTTGCATACTTTACGAAAAATCCAGTTTCGCCATATATTTATATTTGTTTATTGGTCAATTAATGTCGTTTGTGTATTCATTTTATTTTTATTTACCGATTGTCCCAGTTAGTTCCTTTATGAATTGCGCAATAAATGGAAACGAATAACAATAAACGATGATGATAATATTTTTATTATGATTATTCCTCGAGTCGTTACTTTTTATGCATGAAGCTATTTATGAACGATCGATCGATCCCCATTTGAATTTATTAGAGAGATGTAGAACGATATACATATTTTTCACTGGAATATATATATATATATATATATATATATATATTAATATTTATATATATTCGATTAGTTATTTTTGCATAATTACAAATTGTGTAAAATATTTCTATTTACTTAGATCGTTTTTAATTTTCTTAAATTATAATTTTGGGATTTTCGAATATTGGCGTTTAAAACGTTGACAATTCATAATTAAAATTTTTAATAATAATATTGCAAAAAATAAAAACTTGATTTTTCAAAAAAAAATCCAAATCTGATATCTCAAAACATTCGAAAATATGAGGTGCTTTCGATTTCGATTTCGGTTCTTCAACATTGTATATTCAAATTCTTTGTGTTGCAAAGTCTGTGTATTCTAAAGTTTGATAGTGGAATCCTAGTGATTTCAAAATGTCAAAATAAAAATTATCAAAAACTAAAATTTCAAATCCAAAATTTTGGAAATCTAAAATTCCAAATATGAATTGCCAATATTGTCAACAGCCACATTTAGTACAGATGTTCGCATTATTCGAGTTTCTAAACTTGAGAGCTCTAAATTTTGTGTTTTTCTTCTTATGTAACTCCTTATGGTTCGCTGTATAACCTAACACAGTTCATCTGGACTTCCGAGCTCGCAGTCGAGTGCATCTGTATCTGATCCCCAGTCCTCCTGAAGCCCTCATTAGCGCCCCCGTAATCGAGATCGGTAGTCCCGCCGCGTCTAACGCAGCAGGCGAACAAAAAGCAAGACCTGATCGTCTTTTTGAAGGCAACCCTGAATTCTCGATTAAAATAAGCGTAGATTATCGGGTTCAGGGCCGAATTGAAATAGCCGACCCAGAAGACGGCGGCTACCACCCATTGAGGGCAATAGCAGTCGTTGCCGCAGAGGGAAGTTATTACATACCTGGGGAGAAGAGTAAAAAAGTGATGCATGGTTGAATTACTATAGTTAGATGAGTTCTTAAAACTATTCGAAGTTTAAAATTTTCTTCTATCCAATTTTTTTTATGAATTTCAAAAACTTCAAGTTCAAAATAGGCTTCAAATGCAAGAATTTCAAAAATAGTGTGTTTTAAGGGGCACAACTAGTGTAACCGCCTAAAAAAAGGTGATTTTTGGGAATTTATATTAAAAAAACTACTATATCAATCATTTCAAAATTTTAGGAATATATTTATACATGTTTTAAGAATACATAGTAAAATTTTTGAAGAAAAAAATTAAATATTTGTTGATCTCCAAAGGCGCGACAAAAAAATGCCCTTAACTGCTGCAGTGATTCCGGCCCTCTACGTGATTGAAATTAAAAAAAAAATCGCGTTAAACTAGATAATATTGTTTGTAAAATGAACTACGATGAAGAAAAAAAATCAAAAATTGACAAAATGACGGCGTTTTAAAAAAAAATACGAATTTTACCCAAAATTTTGGTCCTTTTTGGACTGCCAAAATTCGATTCTTGATCCGATCAAAGATCAAACCAAACTTCCTATATTTAGTGTCCCAAAATCGATGTCTTTGAAATACAATTACTATTCAATAATAGAAATACAATTATTACAATCTTACTATTCAAATTCTCTAAATCCATCCCTTTAAAATCTCAAGTTTCAGTATTTACAATTTGACGATCACAACATTCACGAATACAAGAATCTACCAAATTCCACAAGTATAATATTTATCATTTATATAAAACTAAAAATTCGATCCAGGATTATCACATTCTTTTATCTACTTACCACAAGAAAAAGGGTAACCAGCAAGCAAGAAAGGCGGACATGATGATGCCCAAAGTCCTGGCCGCCTTCCTCTCCCTTCGCATCTTATTGCTGGCGATCGGCTCCAGGTGAACGCTGTCGCGACCTCTCATCACCCCGTCCACGGAGATGCCGTTGATTTGGAGGTGTTTATCGAGAAGCAGCGCCGCCACTTTGCTCCTGAATAAAAGAAAACGGATAAAAACCAAGATACTCAAAAAATGAGAATATAAACATATGTGTACAATGTACTGTGATGAATATTAATCATTAGATCGCGGAGGAAACCTTAGTAGATTCAACCATAACAAATATTCAAATATAACAAATATATGTACAGTGTACATAGATATTGTTCTGTACATTACGTAACTAATCTATGTGATATCGCCAATATTTGTTATGGTTGATACTATAGTATACTATAGTCTGATATAATAAATAAATGCAATTATTTAATGCAAATGCAATTAATGCAAATAAAAATTATAATTTTTCCTGCGATTAATATTACATTTATTTATTATATCAGAGCGTTAAAACTATTTGTAAATAATACATTTTTAAAAAATATACTAAACTAAATCACCTAGAACTTTGTCTGATATGCTAGAATAGCTCAGTTGAACACATAGAGGAGAATAAATATTCTGGACTCTACCATGCACTTGTTATCTTGAAATTTGTTCTGATTCGATTTAATTGGAACTTTTTTATAAATGATATATATATATATATATATATATATATATATATTGTGTGTGTGTGTGTCATTTAAAATCACTTCAGCAAAAAGCCCGCGAGCTTTCTACTCTAACAATCGATTCGAGTTGACTTTAGGCGAAAGCCGAATGAATAATTTATTCGTCGCCTATTTTATATTCTTCTCCCATCTGAAAGGCTTTTAATTAAGTTCGATAATTTATCCATGAGAGAGATAAAGTCAATGATTCGGAATTCGTAATGCGAAAGCACTTGATTTATACTGAAAACCACGGATAAAAGAATATATTGATAATTGGTGAACGGCTCGATTGATTGTCAGTATTTGTCACACGAGTAATTGTACTGCAAAAGTTTATGATCATTTTCAGAAGATTGCGTTACGTTTTAATTAATTTATTGTTGTTAAGCTTTTCCGCCGCCGTTTCACTTTTCCGATAGTCATCCAGCGCAACGTTCAATTTCAGGTTGTCTCGCATTTGTTTTACGTAAATCCAGTTCTATGTAAAAATGAAGTCATAGATTTTAATTGCATTTTTTGAGTCTATAAATATTTTTAATGAACCCTTGAACAATATACATATTCATTGATCACAAAGCAAGTATTGCAAATTTCAGTAAACAATATACGCATATGCTGCATTTATGTTCTTAACTATGTAGTAATCACACTAATAATTTCCCTCATGATTATTTTTTTTGTAGTTGTTTGGTCTATCCGACCCTTAACCTGACGGCAACGATTAGAAGAGGGTTGAGTGTGCAGACTGTCGGTTTCGATTTAAAAAACAAATAATTATTTATATTTTACTATATGATCTGACTTCTTGAAATTTTATATATATACGAGTATATATATATATATATATATATATATGTATATATATGTATATATATATTTATATATATTATATATATATATATATATATATGTATATATATATATATATATATATATATATATATATAAGTCTGATCATGCATACGATATGCATACCATCAACTATATTCTTTGGATTTACCGTAAAAGTGCATATACATCAACATATTTCTCACAAGGAGTGCATTTCATTCGAAAGAAGCCCTCGGGCTTATAATAATATCCATGTAAGAGACGGTATAGAGAGGCAGTTCCTTTTGAAGAAACACAATCGCTCCTCTTGCTTGTATTATACTAAAGAAAGGCTTTGATCGCTCATCAGCGAGGAAAACCCTAGCAATATATTTATTCAAGAGAGAAAAAACATGAATTTCTTTGTATATATACACATACGTATATATTTATATATATACATACATACATGCACTGCACATTTACATATTCTACCCAAGAGGAAATATACTGGTGTATGAGTCGGAAACGTTTTGCATGTTCGAATATTCCTGAAGATATTTTTCGATATAGACGTACCGCTGGCAGAAAAACAAACACTGGAACATAATTGACAAACAAATAATAAATTAAATAAAGTGTGTTATATAAATAACACTTCGGTCGCATTTTTTTACAATCGAAACTGAAAGAATTGAAATAAAATTTGTTATGTATACTTAACGTCAATTAAATGCCATTATATTGAACAACTTAGCAGGACATCACTCTTTGTACAACAATCTTTTTATTGAGCTAATGTATCATTTTTCAAAGAGCGTGCTGCAACAACAAATTCTCAAATAAATAATTTGAATCAATACGATTTAATTATTAAGGTTGAAAATTAACTGTTCAGCAAGTTTATGTTTATTGGTTGTTTAAGGTATGCTTAACATTAAACCAAATATTTGAAAAAATCAAAGCATATATTTTTTACCATAAAAAATTCAAACCGTTTTGAATAACATTTCTACCGGCTCTTCGCCGCCTATCCGCTTCAATGGAGTGTCAGTTCGCAAAGTAACGAAGCCAGTCTCATCCTTTTCGCTTATTTCGAAATATCTACACATGCGAATATCCGGATATTCAGAGGATATATTCAATGGGAATTTCTGTTTCCGATAAACGAACCGGAATTATCCGTTTCTCGTTGAGAAAAAGAGGAATTTACTCGTTAAGTAAATTGCTTTTATTTATATTTTCGATTTTTGTATCGAGCACGCGAGGGGAGGGTATCGTTAATTTTGTCCAGTGAAGAAATTAATGTAAAATATAAATGATATATATATATATATATATATATATATATAGTTTTATGCATAAGTATTTATTAATATTTTATGGAATACTACCTATATTTTATCATTTTAAACTAATTTTAAATACATAACTTAAATTGTATTTATTTGTGAATTTTTATTTGTAAAGAATTCGCAATAATAAAAGGATTCTTTTTCATTGTAATAACATTTAAATAGTAAAAACATTCAAAATTTTGAATGTCATTTATGATTTCTTTGCTTTGACGTCTTCGGTACAAACGTCCGGCTATCCGCACACTTGGATCATGGTGTTGCGCCGGGTTGAATGTCGGAAAGGTGGAATATCCGCGGAAAAGTATAATTATACAAGTGACATTTCTTTCGCTTACCGAATTGATTGGATTTTTTATATATGTATGTATCGCAAGAGAAAATATAACTAAACACACAAATAAATAAATGTACATATATATATATACATTTATATTTTGTAGAGTTTCGAACAAGAATCCAAAAATAATACAAAATAAAAAACAAGAAAAGTTTTTAAAAAAACAATTTCTTTATTTAATTATTTGTTTATTGTCGACGTTTCGGAACTAGGTACGTTCCATCTTCAGGACATCTGTCAAGAAACATGATCTTGATGAGATTTTTGCAAACAATATGTTTAGGAAAAGAAAATAGATTTTTCTTAAATAATGAATTAAATTGTAAAAAATATAATAATGTACAGAAATATGATAATATGTTCAGAATAAAAATGATAAAAATAAATGAGTGGATTATCAAAACAGGATATTAAACATAATAGAAAATTTTTTGAAAGTTATGGAAATTTTTTAAGAAAAGGTTAATGACAAAGTTGAATTAATTACCTGTATGTTTGAATATTTGTTAGCACTTTTTCACTAAACAAGCTTTTTTAACAAAAATGATTTTGTGAGTTAATTTTCGCCGAATAATTAGATTTTGTAAATCAAAATTACTAAAAAACTTTGTCTTTTTTAAAATTATTATTTGAAAACACAAATAATATTGTTCTCTGGATGTTGTTCGATTGGTTTACGAAAATTAACTAAATGAAACTGGTGTGCCCTTTGTAACACGTGTAAACACTTGAACGAGAGATGTGAGATGTATGTGTGTTTTTATGTCAGTGTGAATACTTAAATTGTTGATCTTAAAAGGAAGTCGATATTAATTGTTTGTCAAAAAGTGTAAAAATTTAAATATGAATCATGTAAATTTTTTACACTTTTTGACAAACAATTAATATCGACTTCCTTTTAAGATCACAATTTAAGTATTCACACCCTGACATATAAAAACACACACATACAATCTCACATCTCTCGTTCAAGTGTTTACACGTGTTACAAAGGGCACACCAGTTTCATTTAGTTAATTTTCGTAAACCAATCGAACAACATCCAGAGAACAATATTATTTGTGTTTTCAAATAATAATTTTAAAAAAAGACAAAGTTTTTAGTAATTTTGATTTACAAATCTAATTATTCGGCGAAAATTAACTCACAAAATCATTTTGTTAAAAAAGCTTGTTTAGTGAAAAAGTGCTAACAAATATTCAAACATACAGGTAATTAATTCAACTTTGTCATTAACCTTTTCTTAAAAATTTCCATAACTTTCAAAAAAATTTCTATTATGTTTAATATCCTGTTTTGATAATCCACTCATTTATTTTATCATTTTTATTTTGAACATATTATCATATTTCTGTACATTATTATATTTTTACAATTTAATTCATTATTTAAGAAAAATCTATTTTCTTTTCCTAAAACATATGTTTTTGCAAAAATCTCATCAAGATCATGTTTCTTGACAGATGTCCTGAAGATGGAACGTACCTAGTTCCGAAACGTCGACAATAAACAAATAATTAAATAAAGAAATTGTTTTTTTAAAAACTTTCTTGTTTTTTATTTTGTATTATTTTTGGATTCTTGTTCGAAACTCTACAAAATATACACAAATCCAAGACTCTACCATTCAATACATTTATATAGATATATTTGAATAGTCTTGAATATGAATATAATACATATATGTATTTGTACGTATGATATGTATTTCCGAAATTTAATATTAAAATCGAACTATTCCAATAACAAACATGTTATCAAATATCATTGTATACCTTTGTAATGTGTATAAAGCAATGCTCTGTATAAATCGTGGTGCAAAAATTAATGAGATAACTTTTCTGTGCGAACAAGTTTGTTTTTAATCAACGCGCACGAATAAAACAAAGTTTCATATTTACAACGACTTTTTTTGTCGTAAAATCGAAAACAAAGAATGGAGTTTTGATATAAATATATATAAACAAATAATAAATTTATTCATAAAACAAACTTTCAATTGGTTAGTATAAAACATGTACACACAATCAGTGCTAAAATAAAAATGAATTATGTACTTTTACATCTGTCTCCAGCATTGACTTTTAATTTTCTTTGAAATGTCCGTCGCAAAGCAGACACGAGATTATTATATATTCACCTGTCCTTATATATAACAAATATATACATCATTCAAGATCTAAATTCAATTTATAAGATTCGACTATAATAATGTCTGTACGAGATTTGGAAATCTAATAATTTGTCTCGTGAACGAGATTGTAAATCCCAGAAGACGTGAGGAGAAACGTCTCCAGACGATAGATACGATGGAGACGCCCGCACTTTACTTTTGGATGGATTGTTTTGAGAGAAGACAAGACGTGACAGAGTTAATTATTTTAATTGTACACAGGTGGAGATGAAATATAAAATAGAATATATATATATATATATATATAATTATATATATACTCACACACATCTTGATTGTTTTTGTCGTTGAAACATATTTGATACGCATATAGCATTCAATTAGTCGAATTAAAAAATAAATGAATTAATTTTCTTTTTTTGTTTTGATACTTCGATATATACCATCAAAGAGCACTTTTAACACTTATTATAGCACAACTTAACTATTTGTTCACCATGATCTTGTGAATAAATAATTATTGAAGGGCTATAATGTTATGAGAACATATGTTTTTATCATATAATATTCCGTATTCATTCCGTATACATGTTTGTATTAATTTTATTTTTTCATTAAAGTATAAAATAAATAATTATAAGATTTGCAAGTATTCCTCGAATATCCTAATCCTCAGCCATGAATATTTATAAAGACACATTTCCTTCCCAATTAATTCTTATTGTTCCCGGAGTCTCCGACGGAAATTTCTGGCGCTGAGAAAGAATAACAAAGACTTTTAGGAAAAATTAGGAAGCAAATTCAGGGGGAATATTCAAAATACAGAGACTAATAAATAATTCACAGTCAAAAGTTTGTGAAATTTAATTAAAATACACAGTAATAAACGGCATAAAACAACGACCACAAGAAACAAATATATCCTCCGGGCTCGATATGTTTTTAATGTGCAATTCAAAAGCACTTGGATAGAGTATTATAGGACATAGGTATGCAGCGACTTTAGAAGCAACAACTCAATAATTTTTCAGGGGAATATGTGTTTCGTTTTTAATGCATAATCCCGTTCATCATTAACATTTAAATTATTTGAACCTTGTTTATTTTTTTCCGGAATTTAATATTTTCTTACAAATTTTTGACACTTGAGATTGTTTAGAACAATAATAAGGAAGCATAAGCGTTTATACTCGTATATATATATATATATATATATATATATATATATATTTCATTTGGGTAAGAACTCGCAAAAATGTTCTTACATGCTCAACATTATTAACGTCAGGTTTTGCTAATTATATCTTATAAGCGCTTATATATTTTATATGTAATGTATTTGTATTTGTATCTATATATAAGAAATCAATAGTACAAAATGAGGTATAAATAACACAAAATAAGGTTTTAAAAACATTGAAAAGTCGTATCAAAGTGAAAACCTTTACGCATTCTGGTTGGCGAGCTCATTAGGGGAAGAGGCTCCTATTCCGAATGAGAATACGTAAAAAAGCTCATGCGATATTATTAGTAAACAAGTTTACGAACGACTAATGAATCGTCGGGGAATTTTCCTCTAGACTACGCTATATTGAAATTTATGCGTTTCTAATTCCAACGACCAGATGGAAAGATATTTTTTTTAGACAGGAGTAATTTTATAATCTAAATCCTGTGTTTGGGCTTTCAGTCTTTTTTATTTTTGTACTGTACTGATCACATTGCCATGATCGACTCACATTGTCCATGGACTACCAAACCTTCCATTACAATTTTGAAAAGATATAATAGACCGATAAGGTGACAAATGAAGAATTGGAAGAGGAAAGGATCCAACTGTCTGCAGGAAACATTGTAAAAAATTTCTTAGGCCCATATTAAGTAATATTGCAATGGAAGGTGAACTGGAACGGCGGAAAGGATTGCAATTGATGGAGACACGTTTAGCGAGAAAAAGCAGGGAATATAAAGCCGAGGCATGGAAGCACAAGTTGAGGGGTGCTTTTATACAGATGTGCCTTTGTACGTATCACCAATGGTACATATTAATATATATTTATCGCATTATATCATTTTCCCTCTGATGTACATATAGATTATAACGAAGTCAAAAAAAACGAAACGGAAAATCCCATCTCGCTCGTCTACACCATCTCTCATGAGTTGATTCAGGTGTTCTTAACTCGATATATATATTTTCGCAAACGGCAAAATAAAAATTCGCGAAAACCCGATCCAATTTATTGCACACTGCGAATAATCAACTTCAAAGTCAAAAGGGTTGGAAAATACATTCGAAGGTAATAGATCAAAGGGTAAGAATAAACTGCTGATAAGATTTGGTACTAACGATGCGTCTTGTAAGATCTTTGAATAAGAACAATAAAATGTTTGATAATAATATCTTGTTTAACAATATCTTTTATAATTCAAAATTGCATGAAAAGGGATTATAAGTTTCAGTGTTTGTGATCATAATACAGACTTGGAGAAATCATTTACTTGAATTATAAGATTGTAGATCAAAAGGTGCGTCCGGTGTAAAATTTGAAAAAATATAATTCAACACGTTATTAGAAACGTTATCGGTTTTAGTATTTGTTTTTATAATAGACACTTTTGAGAACTATATTGTGGAAATGCGATTATTTGTAATTATAATTTCCATCTTTATAAATATTGTATTATGAAATATTTCTTTACAAAAATAAATAATATGACTCGTCAAATTTTTATTTGTCGTTTCGATCTCCAGTCTACTATGATCCTACAATATATATAACTTACTAGGTTGTTATACAAATAATGCGACCTATAAATCCTGAAATAAGTCCCATGAAGTACAGTGTCTAACACGAGTGCGAATTTAATATTATCTTTTATGGGAAAACCTATCAAGTTTAGTATTTGTTGTCCTGATAGATACGTTGATAAATAATATATTCGAAATGCAAGGTCGTTATACAAACGATGCGCCCTTCACTACTTCTATATATTCCATGTCTATGTATATTTCACGGAAGGGTAATCAGTGACTGAATCAAATTAAATCAGATCAGGTCGCGTTGTTTGCTCAAGAAGCGACTTGAGGCACTCTTGAGTAAATAACAGGACTGATTTATATAAGATTAGCAGTGGCAGTGGTACGGAGAGCAGGAGGACTTAATATTATTTATGGTTATTTAATCGAATTAAAAGTTGCGTCTCCACTGGCAAACTAATCCGACAACTTAGATGGAGATGAAGAAAATTGCTTCTGGAACGATATATACACACACACACACGCATATATATATATATATATATATATATATATATATATATTAGATGCTGAAATATATCTAATTATGAACAAATATATTTTCAGTTGCAAATACATAACTCAATATGGTTGTTATTTATATTAAATTTCAAGTTAATTATTCAAATTAAATATAAAATGTATAATTCCACAAATGTTTCTTTTATACATGTATTTTGTTTATTATTAGTGATTTTGTTTTTTTTTTAAATTACTTGTTTGTTTTTGCACCGAAGAAGTACAGTGTGCATCTGGTATGTCATAATTGTTAATACGGAACAAATAACTATTTTAAAAATTTCTAGCCAAAATTATGGATGTTTCTAATTATAAGGTTTTATTTTATTTATCGTATAATTTAAAATAACCTAAAATATTTTTTCCTATTATATTTTTAATATGGGCTGAAATAGGAGACCTTGTGCAGAAAGTAATGAAGTCGACAAGAATAATATCGATTTCATTGTAATCTATTATTAATAAAACTATTTATGGGTTTATTAGTATATATATATATATATATATATATATATATATATTTATACTTGTGTATATGTATTATGACTGAATGATTTTTCTGGCCCAAAAAAAAAAACTGTAAAGATGAAAATCCTGAATTTTCAGTTTTGAATTTGTAATATTTGGTAATAAATGAAGGATACTTATGATTTATTACAGATTTGTAATAGTAACTTAATTAATGAAGATTAGAATACTTATGTGTTTGATTCTTAATGCCTAATGTGTGCGTGATATTGAATCGTTTTCATCTCGATCGTTCCGTTTCGATCGAGGGAAAAAAGGTCATTTTATCCATCTTATCCATTTTCCCTTGCCGTAAAGGTAGAGTTTTCTTTCCAGAAGGCACGGGTATGATCAATAATTCAAAAAAAGTTATCAGTTTATAAGGCCGAATGATATTTTTATGCTTTTGTACGCGCAGGGAGCCAGGAATTTCATTTTTTTCCCTTCATACGGAACCCTCACGTAGGCTATTCGATTCAATTCACAGGCATACGTTTTTTGATCGGGGATAATAACACATCCACCTGTATATATATATATATATATATATATACTCGTATATATATATATGTTGACTTTTTCATACTAATATATACAATTTATAATTAGACTCACAATGAACTTAAAATTACCATCAATATTCTTCATTATTTAAATTTATAATGAACTTTGTTAAGAATTCCCAATGGGTGGTGGTCTAAATTATTTTTTGTAAGGGTGTCGTCGTATCGTATTCCGATACGATGGACAGTCGCCAGGCGATGTAAGCGGTCGTCTGCATTTCATTTCACACATCACATGCAAAATGCTTTAGTGATATAAGATATTTTAATTTTTGAGCTTAATTTATGTGTCTGGACCGTCTACATCCGCGTCGATAGTTTTTTATGTGTCTGCAAAATGATTTGAAATAAGCATAAGAAATCATCCCCCGTATATGTAGAAATTAATGTAACCCGCCTCTTACGGGCGGGGCTAATATTGTTAATCCTAATTTTTAATAATTTTTATTTAGTATAAGTTTAGAGCGCAGTATAGAAACATCAACTATCTGTTGCCGTTATATTCACCATATTTTCTTATAATATATATTAATTATCAAACGTCGCATTTTATTTAAATAATCACAGATCACACCAAGAGTTCTATTATACAATAGAACAAATTTAAAGGTGAAGTGTTTAGATAATTAAATCGACAACACCCTGTTAGACGTCGAAGTAAAATTTAAGCTTCGCGCCTTAACAAACTTGATATATAAAATTTGGTATTTTTTGAATGGCATATAGTTCCACTGTACTATGATGAATTTTATAATATAGGTACTCTCAGGGATCGACCAGTAGGTGCTAGTCACTGTTCTGATGCCGGATGGCAGAGCACCGGAACGGACTGGCAGGCGTTAGACATTCTCCGGGGCCTGTTTCGCCCAGAGTGTCACCAGCACCGGCACCAGTCAGCAAAGTGTGCAGAACGCCTTCTGCATAACAGGTATCGTATCGGAGAGAGAAAGCCAATAATTTATTAGAATATAAATAATCAAATCATTTGCACCCAAGTAATTACCGAATAAGCCGAATTTTGCGATGATCATTAGTAGTTTTTAATAGCTTGTTAACAATATATCGAATGGTTGCAAAATAGAGTGGTGTTGAACATTTGATTTATTCATTTACATTTTGTTTGAACGTACTATCTGTTGGACATGAATAGTTTAAGGGGGTATTCTAGTGTAGAAATTCAAAAAATCTTTTTTTTTTATTTCATATTTTTAAAGTTAAACTATCTAAGAATATGGGTACGAGAAGGTTTTTGAAAATTTGAATTATTTTCGTAGATATAGGCATTTTACTGACTCGGTCTCCATACTGGTTTGGCTTCACGCAAAACTTTAAATGCGTTTTTCTCAGAACAGACTTTTTCAGTACTGTTGACACGATTTATCGAGTTCTACTCGACCGATTCATTTGAAATGTTCAGAAAGTCTTGTTTATAGACCTATCTATTGCCTGAACTAGGATTATCCCCAAATTCCAATTTTTACTATTTTTAAAAAATTCGAGAATCCCAAAAAAACAGTAAAAAAACACTTTTTTTTCAAACAATCGCCAATTTGTGAAAACACATTTTTTTTACTCATCGCTAGTTCAGGCGATTGCGACATCATTGTAGATTAATAATATTTTTATTTTTTGCATTTCCGATGGCTAGGATGGCTGAAATCATGTCAAGACTGAGGTGCCAATTTTTTGAGACCACCCACTTCATCAGCTTCCAGCTTTTACAATTTTCAACTTTTTTATTTTTTAATTTTTGTTTTGTATTTTAATAATATTAATAAACAAGTGGTAAAAAATGGATAGTAAAAGCATTAATTTCTTTTTTTTTACGACACTTTAAAAATGACCTAAAATTCATCGCTCTACACTAGAATACTACCCTATACTAAAATAATAGTTTGGCAAATAAGTTTGTTTAACCAGTTTTTACTATTATAAGCAGATATTAAAATTTTATGCACGAGTAACAAACATTCATTTAATTTAAACCTCCTGAGTGTTTTTTTCAAAATTTAACCCTCATCTTTGGGTCAATGCACTGGACATCAGAATTCATTTGGGCACGGTTCCTTCAGCAAATTAACTTATTTTGATCTCTAGTATCCAAAAATCATATGTGTCTAAGTGACCTTAAAATCGATCCGCCCTAATATATATATATATATATATATATATATATAATCCATCCCACTATCTATCTTCATTTCTCGTTTTCCCCAAAAGTTTTGACGATGACGATGAAGTTCAAGTTGTAAATCGACCAAGTACGAGTCGCAGACCATTAGCGGCGCCTCCATCTATTCTCGAGAGCCCCCCGCGCATACACAAACTTTGCCTCCAATTTGCGAGGGACAATTGTTAACGAAGCGTATAAACGTCATAATAATAAGTCTCTCGGGGCTGATGGCGACCATTGTGTCGAACTAATATCGATATTATAAACTTTGATAAAGACACCAGGTGATACAAAATATATTCCACAAATCTCTCGATTAGAGTTTGAACGCGCTTTCCAAAAGCATTAAAAGAGTGTTCAATGGCACAGGCATTACATATGCAACTCCGATAATTTTTTGCTGTATTGTTCCTATTACGCTCTTCATAAAATCATATCACTCGAATGCCATTGATTTTTTATTGAAATTTAATATTTTTCTCCAGAATAAATATTATTATCGCAATAGATTTATAAAAATACAGTCGTTTGAGACCCAATAACTTCAAAATTTATACCGCTTGTCAATGAATCTTTGCAACGCACTATTTTTCTTGTCATACCTTAGTCATTACTCTAATTTTGTTGATTAACGAAATTTAATATTTTGTAACAAATAATAATGATTTCAAAATTAGGCCAATGATTTAAAAATACTCTCAAGTTTTTATAAATTTAAATTTCCAATTGAAAGTAGTGTACCTCTCATTTATATTAAAGTAAAATTAAAAGGTAAATATATATACAGTCCTGATTTCAATATTTTATTAAAACATAACATAGCACATTCATTGAATATAAAAAATAATAGATTTAAAATAAAATTAGTAATTAATTTTACATTTTGGACATAACAATTTGTAGCCATATGTGTACATATACATGTATATATATATATATATATATATATATATGTATAAATGTTTATATATATATATATATATATATATATATATATATATATATATGTGTGTGCGTGTGTATAAATGTTTTCAATTAAATATCCAACAAATGATATATTGTGCTAAAGTAAACATTGTTGGAAAACATATTTGCTTTTGAAACATTATTAATAACAACTATATTTACACACACACATACATATATATATACGAGTATATATATATATATATATATATATATATATATATAACACGTTTCCATATCTTTAGAGTTAAATCTAATGACTTTCTAATTAATTTCGCAATTTTCCAGGCTCTCATTATCACTAATGACAAAACAATAATTCGTCTTTTCAAAGTGCTTCTGAAGAAATTATAATATAATTACACTAATTCCATATGAAAAACGTTCTAGACTTATTGATGAGATCGATAATGAATTCTTTAAATTACAAGTGGAAATTTTCAATTTAAACACACACACACACACATATATATATATATATATATATATATATATATGTATATATATACATATATATGTATGTTTGTATATTATATAAATGTATGTTTATTTGTGAAATGAAAGTCATCAAAGTGTTTCTGCAATTCGGATTTCTGCAGAGGTTAGTGTAAATATTTGTTTATGTATGTAATTTTACGTCAAATATATTTTTGGATATAAAATCCTTTTCCATGATGAATATTTTTCCGAAATATATATAAAATAACTAGGTAACAAAAAATCTATATAAAAGTAAATTAAATTAAAATATCCATTCATATTTAATTGAATTTGATTGTTTATTGAATGTTTTTAATTAATTTTGTTTTGATTTACTTCTGTTACTAAAGTATGAATTTTTATTTTATAATTTTTTTATTTTGTAAATTAACTTGTTCAGTTTTTATAAATAAATAATAATATTTATGTTTGTAAACAAATCTTTAACAAAATAAAGCGAAACCTAAGAAAGTATAACTTACACGTGAGCAAATGTCAAAATTCACATTTGCAAGTTTAATGATTTTTAACTTCCCGTAGGGTAAGTTATTGTAATGGGCCGAAAATCGGAATTGAAAATTTTTACATTTCTCGACGTTTTGAAGGTTTCTGAACGTTTTGGCATACCTCAGAAAAAATGGATGTGTGTGTGTGTGTGTGTATGTATGTATGGATACAAATTTCCAGTCACGTTTTAGGGCGCACGGATCAACCGATTTGAATGGTTCAGAAAACATTCGATTTCTATTGATAGGGAAAAGAGCTGATTAGTTTTTGGCAAAGGCAGGTCCAGCCGTTTCGGAGATACGGAGCAAAGAGTGCAGAAAATAGAAATCAAATTTTTGAGAGAACGGAGTATCCGATTTGAATGATCTAAAAAACATTCAATTAGTAATGATTGGGAGAAGTGTTTAGTAGTTTTTGGCAAAGGCAGGCCCAGCCATTTTGAAGATACGGAGCTAGATATGTAAAAAATGGCAGTTTTTGAGAGAACTAAGCGTCCGATTTAAATGATTCAAAGAACTTTCTGCTTGTCTTAACAAAATAATTGATTTTGGAAAAAAAAAAATTCCCATTTTTTTTTTTTTTTTTTTTAGTTATTTGTATATCGAAAATATTTCATATTTTATTTTTAATTCTGACTATAGTTGTAATATACTTTAAACAAATAATTTCAACTCTGCAATTCAGTTTATATAATTCTTATAAATATTAGACGGCAATGTTACAATATTTATAATAATCCTCGAACATTTCGTTACGGTACGGGAAGTTCCAGCAATTTGCCTTAAGGCACGATGCCACCCACCCCACTAGTTAAAATATAATTTTGCTCTAAATAATATAATCTTAATGTTTGTTTAATGATATTTAATAGTGTATATGCATTAAACTTAAATTTAACAGAATAACGCAAAATATAAAATAATGTACATCAATTGCAATCTTGCAATGTCCGAAAACTAAACCAAATACATTTTCAAGCTAAACTTTATTAGTTGCTATACGCAGTCTTATAAATAATAATATGACTTTCTCAATGGCACGAAAAATAAATGCAAAAATACAATGACATTTTCTCCAATACCAAAATGTATTTACCATTTGGCTGACATTTGTCGTGCGCGATCTGAATCATGTGTATCTTTGTAAATAACTAAATGTAAAATTTTTATATATACATATATAGATCAGAATACATACAATCAGAGGTCAAGTTGAAGGAAAATTGATAAAATTATTTTTATTTTCCTGAACCGTCACCGTCGGCACCACCACTTAGTTAGTAATCCGCTTCTAGGTAAATTTCTCGTATAATTTTCATCCCATTTACATAGGCGTCGTCCTAAGTAATTAACAATCCGCGAAAACATTTGTTTAGGGTAAATGATACTGTATCCTAATATACATACACACATACCTATATATGATATATTCACATTCATAAATATAAATATTCGCATTTAAAAAAGGTCGAACTAAGCAAATGTTATTGATTTATTTGCAAAGCTTACGTTTTGCTAGACTTCCATATTTCTATTGCTTCATGATTTTTGTTATAAAAAGTTTTTATACACACACACACACACACACATATATATATATATATATATATATATATATATATTTATATATGACTGTGTGTGTATTTTAACTTTAAAGGATAAACTACTAATTCGAATAATTGTATGAAAAAATTGTTAAAGAAAAGATATATATTGCACGTTGACGAGAGAACAATTATTTGTTTTGTTCTCGACAACTTTTAATTGTTCTATTATCTATGAATGGCGTACACATTAAATTTGTTAACGATTTAGCAATTTACAACAATTCTAATACAACAACAATTTTGAACAACTTTGTATATTCATAAAGCTGCTTGACAGAAAAATTACCAAAAGCACATTTATCCATATTTGTTCGTATTTAGGAACTATAAATAGTATGTTTGAATAATTAATTTAAAATTAAATATGCTATATTATTGTCTAATATTATAATCCGATTTAATAATAATAAATATTTAAGTATAATAAAACTAATTTATCGTCGGTTTATTTTTTTTTCACGTTGGAGACTCTCGCCCTGTAAAATAATTTATGTTTTGAATAATTTATTCGAGGCTAATTAAAAACACGAGAGAAAATGCTATCTAGAAGAATAACTGGTTGCTGGAATATATATATATATATATATATATAAATTTCTAAAAGCTTTTCAAAGAATTAAGCAACTAAAACTGTGTCCATCCACGCAACGTTTCATCATAATTTATAAAACTTAGTTTTAACATTTCTTGCTTCCATGGGTCAGTTGTCAGTCAGAGCTTTCGAGCTTAATACGAGCTTTTGCAGACACGAAAGCTCCATATATATATATATATATATATATATATATATATATATATATATTACACCTGTAATTTATCTGCAGGTTTAACCGCCCACCGTTGGGAATTTAGGGTACGATAGAACGATTGGGTAGAACGGCGGGAAAATCATTTAGACATGGATGAAAATTTATTATTTTATTATATTGATTCTTGTGGTAAAGATTTTTGAAGCTCGTATTAAGTATGATGAAGTAAGCGGTATTTATTTATGATTATACATACATATATTTTAGTAATAAAGAAAGACTTCTATGAACATATAACCTTATTCTTCTTTATAAGGGAAAATATGTCGATTTTACAAACTTCGTGGAATCTTGGTGTAATAATTTAAATTCAGTGTTAATAAACGTCGTTTGTCTTCTTTACTTTTCGACGGTTATCAAAGTTGGTTATGCTTCATATATCTGATTTTTTTTAATATTTAATGATATGTTTTCACTTTCTTTTCACGTTTTGGTTTTTTGATGCTTTGGGCTGTCAATATCAATTTATATAAGTTACTTGAGTCACTTAGATCTGTCATACACGGTTTGTTATTGTTTCTTATTTAAAAACAAAGATAAATGAAAGTTTTCTTCCTGTAGCATTATATTAATTCTATTTTTTATAGTTACTGAATTCATTCTATATTTTGCATTAATTTTATCGAAATGATGACACGGATCTGGTGTTGAAAAGTATGAATAAATAATATATTTATTTATTTATTTCAATTCAAATTGATAGTGTAATCATTACAAGTATATATTTCATTTTCATTAGTCGGGTTGTTTAAGAGCATTAAAATGTGCAATGAATTATACATATATATCAATTCTCAATTCATGTTCATTTTACCCCACATTACCCTATGTTCGAGTGTCCACGTACACAAAAGGACCTAAAGGCATTAGTTTTCTTTATATAATACATAACATTGTGGGAGTACATTATATTAATTAGTATAATATCAGGACGTACAAAACAACAAAAATGAAACAGTTCGACGAAGAGATAGGAATGGAAGTATTCATTTAACTAATTTAATTTATTTAAATAATTTAACTGTTTTAAAATTATTTATGATTAAATTTAATCCATAAAATTTGAGATTTAAAAGAAGAGATACTTCTATATGGTGCACCTTTAGTTGCAAGTCGCTCATTGTAAAATGAACTTTTTAATTATTTTCTAACAAACTTTTCCGGACGTAACGTCATTGTCCAACTTTCCTTTAATAAAGTATATTGCTTATTATTGAAGTTTTCAATTGTAAGCCTTATTTGGTATAAATTAAATTTCTAAATGAAAATAAAATATATTTTACATTGATTTGTGCGAGTATACTAGAAAATCCGGAGTAAGTTTCTAACTAAATCAGATTTTGAAAACCGGGAAACTGTGGTAACAGTATCGACATTTGCCGGCAGATGTCTACGTTCACTAGGTAACTGACTTCCGGTTGAAGGTGTTGGGATCAAACCAGTGGTCGACACCAAAACTCATAGTTAGTCAACTTGAAATATATATATATATATATATATATATATATATTAATTTAAAAATATGAACAAATAACACTCTTTTTTGCACTAATTTATTGAATAATAATTTTACAATCGTTTTGAGACTAGGTTTGTCTCATCATCAGTGTGTTATATTCTAAAATCAAAAATATGGAAATCTAAATTAGCATTATGTGTTATCCGTTACAAGTCGTTTCTTCTACTGCCATACTTACGATCGTCGGAGTCTGAATTTTCTATCCAAGGTCAACTAGGTGAGTCACGAAATATCAAATAGAAAAGAGAAGGAATAGGACCCAGTTGAAAAATAAATGTCAACCTAGTCTCAAAACGTTTGTAAAATTATTATTCAATAAATTAGTGCAAAAAAGAGTGTTGTTTGTTCATATTTCTCAATTAATATCTATCCGCTCAGAAAACATTTGTTATATATATATATATATATATATATATATATAAAATGCATCAGTAAAAAAATTAAGTTCAGGATTTTTTATCATAATTTATGTTGAATAATATTAAATATATATATAAATAAAGATATAACAATCATAACTAAACGACGTCGTTCGTTAAGTCATTCATAATATTGTTTTAGACACTGGCAATTGATTAAATTGACAAATTAACTGAACTGATTTCATGATAAAGAAAGATTTTCTCGTTTTTTTTTTTATTTATCAGAGTTGTTTGACGAATCATGTCTAATATATTTTAGCAATATAATAAATGAACAAAAAAATTCTCATTTTTTTAAATAGTATAATTTTAATTTAGTAAGTTTTATTTAGAAATTTGTTATGTTTTTGCAGAATATGTATTGATCTTAACATCACAATTTTATTTATTTTTATTATCAAAAAACACTAGAACGAATTAATAGCATGTGTTTATATGGAAAAAAATATTTCGAGATACGAGCTATTTGACATTCGAGCGGGGTTGCGAAACGAATTAAGCTCATATGTATGTGTACCACTGTATATATATATATATATATATATATATATATATATATATGTATGTATATGTCTGCGTGTGTAATGTATACCATTTTACATGATATAATTTGTTTATTTGCATATAATGTCGAATATAGTTTTTAGAATAACATATAGTAAAATATTTATTTAACTTGCGCAAAAATTTTCATGCATAGGTGTTTTGCGTAAGTCCATTTTTATGCAATTGATCTAAAAACGTTCATACAACTTTATTGATGATTTTAGTTACTTTATTAGAAAAATACCACTAATTTACAGACTAACATGTCTAACTATAGTACAGTAATTATTTTGTCTATTATATTTTTTGTTTCTGCAAAAAATGTGCAAGAACAAAAACTATCCATCGCTCGCAGCAAATTTTTATTCCAAGAACGCTCGCGTGCCATGGGCAGCAGCATTGTTTTGAATAAAATGGAACAAGTTGCAAATAGATTCCTGATGAAAATTAAATTGGAGGAGTTGCAGCAAGGTTTTGACGAGCCGACAAAGTTTATACCGGCTAGAAGTTTCCTGGAAGCCGTCGAAGACATGAAGAAGTCGAAAGTTTTTAGATTGTTGAAGGCGCTGCCCAAAGGTGCGGTTTTGCATGGACATGATTCAGCGCTCATCAGTTCCGAGTTTTTGTTCAAAATGACTTACGCTAAAAATCTTTGGGTAAAAGTGAATGATAAGAATGAATTTCAGGAGTTTAAGTTTGCTAAAGAGAAGCCTGGGATTGATGGAAATGATAAATGTCAAAGTTGCCAGTGGAACAATCTAGTGCAATTGCGGGATACCAACACAAGTACGAAAGTTGATGAATGGTTGAAACCACAAATGAGTCTGAATAGCCAGCATGCAGGTATGGATGTCAACACTATTTGGAAGCGTTTTATGCTCCAGTTCAAAGTGGTATCACCTTTAGTGACCTATAAACCGGCCTGGTGGTATATTTTATACAATACTTTCAAAGAATTTTATGAAGACAATGTCAGTTACATGGAAATCCGTGGACGTTTTAAAGAGCTGCGTGATCTGAACAGTAGGACCATGGAGTCTCTACAAGTAGCCAGATTTAACCGGGCGGTTCTGAAATCTTTTCAAAAACGTCATCGAGACTTCTATGGAGCCAGATTTATCTACTCACCCTTGCGGTTCTTGAATGAAACCACATTCGAACCACACTCAGTTTTATTACGGAAACTCTTGCGCCATTATCCCGATTTTGTGGCAGGTTTTGATCTAGTTGGTCAGGAGGACATCGGCTCTACTTTAAAGAATTTGACGAGGAGCATCTTGAAGGAAAAGGGAAGAACTAAGTTCTACTTTCATGCCGGCGAGACAAATTGGAGCGGTTTTCATTCCGATGAGAATTTGGTGGACGCGTTGTTGTTGGGCGCGAAAAGGATTGGGCACGGGTATGCAGTCACAAAGCATCCAAAGGTAAACAATTAGTATGTAGAAATGCTTGAAATAGTATTAAGTATTTGAAAATTGTATCATTTTTTCTCTTTGGTACGTTCGTCATATATATCAATCTCAATGCAAAAATATAGTGTTCTCCCTCATTGAAATTTTCTTTTACAATGACTAAAGAAAATAATATCTGTCAATTTAATGAAAAAATATCATTGCGCATCGTTTATTATTTATTATGCTTCACATTCACTTTTATATTCTCCAAGGAAACGTAAACATGATAAAAATAATCGAAAAATGTCATCTCGCGCCGGGTTTTTGCATAACGTCGGAGAGATCGAGAGAATTAGATGGAAATAACAGTAGAGACGTTCTATTTATTATCATTGTTTCCTTTTATATTGTTATGTTATTATGGAAGCGTGTTTCTGGGTCTTTATTGGGTCATTTGTATGCACCTGAGTGTTTATTTTCTCCCTCGCAAGCTGTTTATATGACTTTTGAACTCTTTGTTTTTTATTACGTATAAGCATTTTTATTATAAATATTTTTTATTCAAATGGTTCAATATGTTATGTAACTTAATAATGTCGGTTAGTATTTGTGCAATTTAAAATTAAGTTTAATGAATCATGTACACAAATTATAGTGCTCTAGAATGAATATATTTTCAATTCTGTGTTTTCAAAACGATTAAGACATTTAAAATTAAAACCGTAGTAGATTTTAATGGAATATTTTACAATTTTTTTGTTTTAATTTTTTTAAATAAGGTAAGATATCACAATTAAAAACAAACTTTTTTTAAAAAGCTATGACATTTTTTACAAAATTTCTTATAACGCAAATTTGTTGTAAAATACTCATTCAAATCAGTAGTTGTTGTCATAATAGATACTTTGAAAAATGCTATATTTGAATTTCAATTTACTAGTAAAAGCTGTAAGATTTGCAGAACACTTGATAAATTATTTAAAATGTATTATTTTGCAAAACTTATAATTTTAAAACTACGGAAAATGACATACTCAAAATTTTATTATAATATAAGAGAAAAAGGATATCCGAAAATTGTTATGAAGCTGCATTGCTTAATTTCTATAAATTTGCTGACCAGAAATAATTTAAAACTTGCACAATAAATTAAAATGTTTATTTAATATTTGACGCAAATTTGCAGTTATTTATGTAACGTCATTTTGATGCAATTTCATATTTCGCAATTGTGGATCGCAGATGATTTTGGCGATGGAAATTCTTTTTAATGGTGGCAACGTGGGATTGTTTAGTACATACGGCAATTCCATGCGTCAACAATGCTAAAATTAATACAACTCTTTTTTATTATTAATATTTCATCAACTATTTATTGTCATCACGATGAAGTTATAAGATTATCTCGTAGAAGACATGATTTTCTATCCGATGAGCGAAACCGCGCACTAGGAAGTCGCCTGCTCTTGTCAAAAAGTGAACAAAAAGCAAATAAATATTTGATGAAATTAAAATTCGAGATTCTGCAAAAGGGTTTTGTAGATCCTTTAAATTTCAGCCCAGCCAGAAATTTTTTGCTGGCTAAGGACAATATTAAACAATGTCCTTTATTCAGGCTATTACGTAGGATGCCTAAAGGTGCCGTTTTACATGGACACGATGTCGCACTTGCCAGTAAGGACTTTGTTTTATATAATTTAACTTATAGAGACAACGTTTATGCAAAAATAGATAAAAGTAATGATAAACTCTTGGAACTACGGTTTTCTGCGCGAAAACCTGGCGAGTGCAAGGGCTGTCGCTGGAGGAATCTCAATTACTTGAGGAAAAAATATTCAACAAATTTGGTCGATGCGTGGTTGGAACCACAACTTAGTCTGAACCCGGATGATGCCGGATTAGATGTCAATTCCATATGGAACAGGTTTATGGAACAATTTGGCAGACTGACGCCGCTAATAACGTATAAACAAGCTTGGAAGGACTACTTTTACCAAACTTTGTTGGAATTTCATGAAGACAACATTAGTTATTTGGAATTTCGTGGACTCTTGAATGACGTATACGACTTGTCTGGAAATTGGTTTAGTGGTGTGCAGGTTGCTAAATTATACGTCGACACGTTGACCAAGTTCAAAGGGCATCATCCTGGATTTTATGATGCCAAATTCATCTATGCACCCTTAAGATTTGTCAACGATACAACATTTAAACCATATTTGAGCACTTTGCGCCAGCTTTTAAAGCAGTATCCAGGATTTGTTGCGGGTTTTGATCTGGTGGGTCAAGAAGATATAGGTACGACTTTGAAGAATTTGTCTAGAAGTTTGTTAAAGGTGAAGAGCATGATTGGGTTGTCTCTTCACGCCGGTGAAACTAATTGGAACGGTTTTCATTCCGATGACAACCTTATCGACGCCGTTTTATTAGGAACCAAAAGGATTGGACACGGGTACGCCATTACTAAACATCCAAAGGTTTGTCAAGGGACATTAGAACTATAGACTACTACCTCTTGAAAATGTGAACTATATATTACTACCTCTTGAAATTACTACCTCTGTGAATTATCGAATTTTTTTTTACAAAAATCAATTTTCTTATGTCTTGTTTTTTTTCAATTTAGTTGATACATTTTTTTAAGGTTGCAGAATACATAAAGAGAAAAAGAATAGGAATCGAACTGTGTCCCATCTCTAACCAAGTCTTGGGTTTAGTGAAGGACATGAGGAATCATCCGGCGGCAGCAATGTTCACCGACGACTATCCGATCGTCATAGCGCCGGACGACCCGGGATTCTGGGGAGCCAAAGGAGTCACATACGATTGGTAACTTATAATAGCGCATACACACACACGCACACACACATATATACGTATATATATATATATATATATATATATATATATCTTTTAGGTACGAAGCGTTTATGGGTCTTGCAGCCAGGTGGCAAGACCTTCGATTGCTCAAGCAGCTGGCATTGAATTCCATCGAGCAAACTTCTCTAAACCGAAAACAAAAATACGAACTGTGGAGATTATGGAATAAGAAATGGAATAGATTCATTCATGATGTCATCAGGTACAAAGGAATCTTTCCTGAAGAAAAGAAACCGAAGAAGAATGCAATTCCGAAGTATGTGAAGGCATTGGGAGAATAAAACGGATTTGGTATTATAAAAGGTAAATATGATAGGAAATAATAGGTATATTGTTGCTAGTTTATTTGGTTGATTAAATAAAAGTGTCATTGATACGTTTATTAATTTAATATGTTTTTTTCTTGGGTTTAATTAAATTTTCTGGGACCGATCGACAAAATTGGATCCCCCCATGATGAATTGCCACTGAGCACTTTTGTGTTGTTTAGGAAGCGTGGGCGGGGTGGCGATCGCTTTCAATCACTCAAAGGGGGACACTAAGAAATATTAGGTAATCGTTGTAAGACGACCCTCGAGAAAAAGGGGCCTTTGTGAGATTTTTGGCAAATATTTGTATTTGTTCGGGTTATACGAATATATATATATATATATATATATATATATATATATATGCACTCGAACTCACACACATAAATATGGAGAGAGAACTAAATGTACACAAATTTGGGATCAAAAGACGACTTTTTTATTATTTTTATCGGTTACGGTGAAACAAGATTTTTTCTTTGAACAATATTATATATATATATATATATATATAATATATAATATATATATATATATATATATATGTATATGTATATCATAAATATTAATATTAAATGTCGTATTTTTCTGAAATTCGTTCGTTGTAAGAGATACGTATTTGTTTCAAAAAATGTTCATAATGTTTGCTTCGGTATTGAATAGTTTAGTTTATGATTTTTGTAATTCAAAATTATGTTTAAGGCCAAAATTACCAAAATTAAAATTACAGACGTTTGAAATTTTATTTTGTTACTTAAAAGTGTTAGTATTTTTAAATTTAAAATAATATTTAAGGTGCATTACATATACATAGCATACTAATATAAATATATTTCAATAACTATATACTTAAACATGAATATATCAAATTAAAGCCGCGATCTCGAATTGCGTGCAATGTTCTTTTATGGACATTGAAGATACATGTGTCTTATAAAAAAGTATACAAATCTAATCTTTTGCAAAAGGAAGAGTAGAGATTGTTATATTGTTAATGAACATACATTTGTATATATATATATATATATATATATATATATATATTTATATATATGTAATACATATATATATATATATATATATATATATATATATATATAATATACAAAATTCTACTTTTGTCTCGTACATAAAATCACGTTATCGTCATTTTTTGTATTTCTCCTATCTACTACGTTTTATTAGATTTCTTCACTCTATAGAAAAGTCGATTAAAGTTAAGAATTGTGAAGCTTCCGCATTTATATATATTTATATATATATATATATATATATATATATATATATATGAATTATGGATTTTAATGCATTTTATTTAGAGAGCTCGTAATATATTGCATTATATGACATAAATATTTACAGAACGCACTATTTGAATTACGATTTTTGTATTTTAGTTACATTATATTTTAAGGAAATATAAAATACTAAAATCAATATTTTTTACAGTAACTTTGATTTAAAGAAGCGATTTTTAATAACAAGCTCTTAATAAGACTACATTAATCATTAGTGATTCGTTGAACGAGCAGCACAGGACGCATTGCTAATTAAAATTATTATTATTACAAGCAAAAATTTTGAAATTGATTAGTTTTGTAGTAAGAACTTAAATGTAGAAAATCGTGATTTATATTATATAATCTACTTCGGACACTAATATAATATATACTACATAATTTCCGATCCGTTTATAGACTCAGTCTGCGTTTGAGTATGCAATATCTTAAACCTAACCTCATGCACTTTCATTCAAGTCTTATTATTTTAGTAACTCTAAACTTAATGGTAATTTAATTAATTTAATGATATTATTCATTCACCAGCCCCTGTTCTAGAATCATGATGTGTCTATAAGTCAATTTTATCATGTAGACACATAAAGGAAATGATCAATATGGAATTAATTGTTCCACCTGTTCCATTGACATGTCGAAAAGGCCTTGTGGCCTCTATTGTGCATTTGACTGCAAACATACACACACACTCACAAACATATATATATATATATATATATATATATATATATATATACTCGGGTGTATGCTCTCGATATTCAATATGCCGAACCGCAATTGAACTTTGCCTTCTACGATATCTCATAGCATTCTCATTAATGTATTCTCTACAGCAAAAGCGGACGAATAACCGCAAATTCCAAATTTCAGATAAATTTATATATAGGTACATATCTACATATATATTATACACATTTCTGTATAAGCATTATTTATGTTTTTCGAACTCGAAGTGTTTGCATTTGTGATATTTCCCAATAACTATACGCACAAATTGCATAGAAACTTTGTCATATAAGCTTATGACTCTAAATAAGTCTTATAAAGTACAATAAAGCGCGAGAGTTCGAGTTTTATTGACATTATTGCTTTTATTGATAATCTATTAATTTTAGCATTTGTTTTGAAAAATGGCTCTTGGAAGAATAATATATCGGAATTACATAGATGTAGCATAAAAAGTCCTTAGTGTATAAATCCCAGAGTAATTTGGCCTCTGAGTTATCTGAAGATTATCGTTCATAATCACACTTGAGTTTACATTCGTATAAAATCTATTACAACTGGAAATGTTGTTAGAAAATATATTAAAATTAGTATTTGCGGTTACGTTACACACTTTGAGGAATGCCATGTTATAATTACGAGGTTGTAGTATGGATGGTGGGTGCGTCGAGAAGAGCTCTTAGAAATATAAACCATGGCAGAGTCATTTTATATCAGATGTTTCATATTTCTGATTATATGTATAATTAAAAAGCTGTTAGAAAAACTTATGGGTTTTTGTATTCGTTATTATAATAGACATCTTGGAAAATGTCATACTCAAAATACATTTTTGTAGTACTAATGGCATGCTATGTAGATCTCTATAAATATGATAACTCAAAAGTTTAAGGTATTACTTATTGAGTATTACAAAAATTATTTTAAGAAATAGTATTTTCGATATGCGAAGTTGTAGTACAAACAGTGCCTCCTACAGAGCTTTTTGAAAATGTCAATTGTTTGAGGAATTAAAATCAGCGTTTCTCTACAATGTTTTTGAACTCAAAATGTTGTTTACACAATCAAGAAAAATTGTATTTCATGTCAGATATTTTATTTAAATTAACAAACATTGAAAAAATGGTCTATTATCAAATATTTTTTAATATATTTATACTTAAAACACTGTATGAAAGTAATTAGGTATTAGACTGATTAGTCACAGTGACGGTTTTTGTTCCATTTATACAGGAACCACAAACATAAAATGTATATTTATTATTGTTAATAATTTTTATTTATTTAAATTATGCAATGGATAATTCATTTAATAAATAAAAAACTATTTGGCCAATTAATACAACAGGACTACGTTTCACGAAATTGGCTTCCCCTCCTTCCTGACTTATCAACATACATTACCCATGGGCCATTATCGATTTATATATATATATATATATATATATATATATATATATATATATATATAAACACTTTGTGTGCCCCCGCCTTCGAATAATGGAGATATAATTATCTGCCTACACTGCGCCCCCTTGTGTGAATTTTAGTATTAGAACGCTAGATTTCTATAAATGTATTATATAATAGTTTGCAGGCTATAAAAATTTTCGGAAAAGACGACAAGTGGTGGTTTGGGTTGACGATGGGGTTTGGAAATAGGTCGATCTGGATGGATGACCTTAACCCGATGAAGTCGGTAGGCGTCGAGGGGTTTTAGAAAATGAAATAGAGATTTCTAGGGTTATATATATATATATATATATATATATATATATATATATTAAAAAGACTTCGACGATATAACTTGAAGAGCAAAAATAAATTAGAATGGACACGCATTGGGAAAACAATTGAATTGATTCTTTTCATTATCCATCTCTCCATTCTTCTATATTTCTAATTTTTTTTACTACTAATTTTCATATGATCATATTTTATTTTGTATTTGCATCAGCTTTCTATCTTAATCTCCTAGGTGTCTAATTTTCTATATCTCACAATTTCAATATTTTATATTTTTTAACTTTCTTTCTAAAAAAGCTATTTTTTCAACTGTTATTATCGTTTTAATTTTTCATATTTCTTTAAAATATTTCTTACTCTGTATTTTTTCATCTTATCTATCTACTTACCTGTAGAGCATCCTCTCTTGTCTATCCGCCTCACGATAGATCCTGTAGTACATGTAGATCATGACCACTCCTGGGAACCAGAAACTGACGGTGGAAGAAATCAGGGCGTATGTCTTGTTGACGGTGAAGGAGCAGTGCTCCTGATTTCTGCTCCTGGCAGACAGGTGCTCGCTGGTTGTGTACCAACCGGTGAAGATCGGCAAGAAGGACATAAGGGCTGGACAGAGCCAGGCTGCTGCCAGCATCGAGGAGGTGCGTCCGTTGGTCATTATCAAGGGGTAGTCGAGAGGGCGCACGATAGCGTAGTATCTAAAAAGGAGACAACAGGGGTTGGATGTGGTAAATTGTGCTTAATTGAAGTTGACTACATACCTGTCTACTGATATGCAGCAGAGATGCAAAATCGAGGCGGTCGAGAAGTACACGTCCATCGAGTTCCATACGTCGCACATGAGACTCCCGAAAAGCCATCGCCCCCTCATCACCTCCGTTAGAAAATTGAACAGCATGGCTCCCAGGACCACAAGCATGTCCGCCAGGGCTAGGGAGACCACAAACCGGTTTGCGATGTCCTTAGTTTGCGATGCCTGGCGACTGCCACTATCACGAGGAGGTTCCCTAAGAGAGCGCCCGCGATTATCGATAGCATGATGCATGATTTAATGACCAACAGCGCCAGGTCGACGACGGTGTCAGGGTGAACCACCTCCTCCTCTTCGCCCATGCATCCGTCAGGTGAAGGAGAGGATGAAGGCAGTGGTGAGGGCGCTGAGGGCGGCGGTCGGCGGTCGTGGCTATTTGATATCCATGTTCATGCCGTAGGAACTGAAACCAGAAAAAAACATAATAATAATAATGATATACATAATAAATATTTAGCCTTTTTTATTAAAATCTATTCGAAAGGTACCAAGATTATACTAGAATTTAGTTAGATCAACGTTTGTTTCTAGATGTTAGAAAATCAACGTCATATTGTATGAGCGATTTATTTCCGAATTGGTATGGAACCTTCGAAAGAGTATATATTATATATGCTTATCATAGACTCACTAAGTCCTTTTTAAGCTCCGTTGCTGAATTTCCTAAATCCTACCTTGAGTCTTATTATTTCTTTCGACGATTCCAGGGCCGGATTAAGCGTTTCGTCCTTGCAGAGTCACTTGAATTATTCATTTTTCGACATGATGCACTTTCGTGCAATACTTACAAGTTGCAGTTGCAGTTGTTAAATCCGAGGCTGAGTGAATGAAATTTTAATTATTTATCGATTTGCAGTCAAATTAAAGAAGGAACTATTGTCGAAGTGGCACGTTTTATTATAATAATTGTTTTAGAATAATAAATGAACTTGTTTCAAAATTAATAATATGATAATTTGATAACGTCTAATATTATAAAAGCAATAAAAACTAGATACAAGTGCATTTATTTTCTTATAACATTCGGAATATTTAACCCATTCGATTGGCATAAATCTGGTGGTTAGATTGAAATTAATTATTGATAGTAAGTATATATTTAAAATTGAAAAAATGGGCAATTTGTTCCGTTTTGTTAACTTTTACAAGTTTACCGTAAATACGGCCTGGCCGCCTGCACGATCAACCTGGATTAAGACTTTGCGTCGGGTTGAATTTAGTAGAGGCAAAAACGGCGCGGAAAAACTTCACAATACAATTAAAAGATAACGTCAACTACATTACAAGATACATGTGAATCATTCAATTAAATTTATTTACATTATATATATATATATATATATATATATATATATATATATAATATTTATCTTTGTCTATCGTCTTCGTTTTCTCCGAATGCGATATCAGTTCTGAATGAAGTATCGATCGCCCGTCGGGCTTTTGTACCGAAACCAAGCCATTTATATTATTTAAACCTGAATATGAGGCCAAGACTGGAAAATAGGTTACTTCGTAGTTGTACACGTATTATTAGATGCATTAAATATTGAAGAATGGGTCGAAAGGACCACCCTATTGCATATGAATACGATGCACCACGGATCACTAACAAGGAATAGACATATTTGTAATGATTGGTGGGAGTATTTAAGAAGCTCCACAGGACGCACTGTTTGTGCTACCTATTTGTAATTTTAAAATATAGTTACTATTATAAAAACAATAAATACTCAAATTAATTAATTTTTTGACAAAATTTTTAGAACCGGTACTTTTTAATGAGAAACACTAAGAAATACATTCTTCAAAACACTGTTGATACTATATAACTTTGTAAAATTGATATATGCTATTGCTTTAGAAGTCTAATATTATAATGACATACACTAAAATCAATTTAAAATGTTTGGTATTAATAATTTTCTGTATATGTTATAGTTGTTATGTTCTCTAAACAATGTATTTGAGGACAATGCGTTTCCAAAGGGCTCATCAGGATGCACTGTTTATACTACAATTAATTTTATAGTTTGAAAATGCAAATATAAATTGGTTATGGATTATAAATAACAATTGGCGATTTTCAACTTTTGAAATATTTAGTTTTCTTGGAGAAGTTTTAGGAGATAGAATCCTCTTGCCGATTTCGTTTCTGAATAACGGTATTTGTTTTTTAAGGAAATAAGTTGACTGGATTTAATAAAGTCTTACTTGTATTGAGAATCATTTTTATTTCAAATATTGGATATAGAAACATGTTGCAAGTTTAAAATTACTTTATAGTGTCACACGTGGTAGCTTTGGAACGTAGAATATAAGTTAATACATTGAATATTAATTTACTTAAAGATATGAGACTAGTGTAATAAGATTAAAATTCATTAAATCATCTTCATTGCATCATACTTAGCTCGAGGAACCACAAAGGACAAATTAATACACTGGAGATAGTATATATTATTACAGGATTGATAATAATTGAGTAAGCTGTCTTGTAACTACATTTCATTTGATAGTTAGTAAACCATAAATTAATTGAGAATTCTCTTTATAAAGTAACTCAGTTTAATATTAAACACAAAGAGATTACTTTAGAAGCACGTTTAATATATGATCACAAAGTTTTGCAACTAAATATGCATGCTCCTTAATATTAACTTTGTGTGATAAGTCAATTATTGAAAAATATTAATAATCTATCGTTAATAGTGAATAATGTATATTTAATTGTTGTTTATTTTTTTAAATATACTTTATAAATAATATATTAAATGAATGTTATTGAAAAGTATATCAAACTTTATATTTATTAATCAATACTTTTATTTTTTTCAGGCTTTTCAAGGATGTTATTCAAACAGTTAGTTTGGAATTGCTGAATTTCATTACAAAATGTACAATACGTAGGTTGTTTATCAAATAGGTCTTGTCCACAAAAGCGTAATTGCAATAGATAAATATTTGTTCAAGATTATTGCCAATCGATGGAAAATTCACACACAATACTCATGAAGGAAGCAATATGTTTTTCATTGAGGTAAAACAAAAACATATATATATATATATATATACATATATATATACTTATATATATATATATATATACACATATATTCATACATCTTTGGACTTTGTAGCTAATTAAAATCACAAGTTACTCAAGCGTTTATTAACTTTTGTCTTGTGATCCGTGTAACTTGTCAATTTACAAATATTCTAATGAACATTCACAAAATAAAAGCACGACGTTAATTAATCAAAAACGTGCAGTCAATATAAAAATTATCCCTTTTTCTCTTTGCTTTTCTCCATATTGTATATATACAAACATTTTATATAGTATGTACGAATATTAATCATTTTGCTGTATATGTGAAATATGATGAATGAGCTCTCAACGTTTACAGTGATGATTGATTATTATAATATTGTAAAATTTGACACCATTTTCAGATTAAATCATTATAGGATAAAGGATTGTGCATATAGTTAAATATACAAAATTGATTTTAACACACTGCGTGCATATCGGATAAATGATTTATTTCTTGTATACATAATAAATAAATTTAAATAAAAAAAATATTTACAAAACTATTAAATAAATTGTAGAATATTTCTCATAAAAGCAAAATAATGACTAATTTTTTACATATATAAACAGTAAAACAACTTCAAACAAAATAATTATTTTATTATTTTATAACATACAAAAATAAAAATACTTTATAAATAAATAATAACTATAATATTTTTTAAACTAACATTACTCTTATAAATTAGTATTTATCATTAAATTCAACAAAAGAACAAATTATATACTTATCAAATATTAAACAAATCATTTAGTAAAAACCATAAACAAAATTTGTATTGTATTTATATTGTATTGTAAAATAGATTGTATTAGTAACAAGTATAATAAATTTATCTAAAATGTATTCATCATATAATTTGTAATATATTTTAAAACTATAATCAATAATTTAAAAAAATTAAACTAAAAATATTGTTAATTATACAAATAATTATATAATTTACAAATATAATATAATTAAATATATTAAATAATTGTGCATATATTAATAATCATTTTATGAACAATAATATATTATAATAACATTGGAAAAGATTTTAGTTAAGTCATCATTTAATTTTGATAATTTGAAAATAATCATTATATAAATTTAAAAAATCATGATTAAGCCAGTAAAGTCATCAATAAGCAATTATAGCAATAAAATTCAGAAAATAGAATGTTGTATTAATTGAATTAATATTAATTTGTAATATTTCAGTTGTAAAATGAAAAAGTAAGTATAATTTAGAAAAAAAAATTCCTTTGAAAACTATAATATGTATCAAATAAATATAATATAAACAGCATATAATATAAACAGCAGTTAAAACAAAACACTATTAATGTATAATTATTTGTGAAATGAAAAGCACATAAAATCTACATATGATATCATAACATAAATAATATAACTTAAACTTATATTAAACTTTAGAAAAATAATATTATTTTCTAATAATTTTATTTGTTTCACAAAGAATAAAAAAACAATTTCAAAAAACGATTTGTTCTAATTGTAATTTTACAAAAACAATTCCATTATCTTACTGGGACTTAAAAAGTAATGAAACTTAAATATATTTGTTAATTTAGTTTAAACAGAATTCAATTAGAAAAAAAAATTAATTAGTATATATATATATATATATATATATATATATATATATTTAATTCAAATATAATATTTGTATGGTAAAAATTTAGAATTTTAAAAGAATGTGATTTACTAACTAGAAACAATTTATGAAAAGTGTTTTTGGGTTTGAAAATAAAATAATTAAATTAATATATAACTTTTTAAGTATAATATCTATGATAATAATAAATATAAATAACAAAATAATATAAATTATAAGTATAAACACGTAAATTTAATTTTCTTTTCAAATGCCTTTCAATGAAAAATTTTAATTAGCATTAATATTTTTATTTATTTCAAATATAATATTTGTATAGTAAAAATATATAATTTTAAAAGAATGTCATTCACTAACTATAAACAATTTATGAAAAGTTTTTTGAGTTTGAAAATATAATAATTACATTAATATATAACTTTTTAAATACAGCATCTATGTACATAATAAATATAAATAACAAAATAATATAAATTATATGTATAAAAATGTAAATTGAATTCTCTTTTCAAATGTCTGAAAAAAGCAAGCATAGCAAAACAATGATTTTAACATAAACAAACTTGCACAAAATATAATAAACAATGTATATAGCATATGTATTTATAAATTATAACTTTTAACTTACATTTTCTAACGACCATGTTCACATATTCAAACACCTACCACCACACATCAATTCCAATAAACGCCTCTCGCACGCATGTTCGATTTTTTTTGTTTTTATTTTGTTCTAGGGTTTTCTTAATTTCTACACCAGAACTTATATTGTACGACACACGAATAATTCAGCAAACACTATATTTGATTTTAAAATAATATTTAACGTAATAGTGGACACGTGTTTCTTGTTTTTATTGTAAAGTCTGCTATAAAATAACCAGAGGTCCTACTCGCGCGACGGTCGGAGGACATCTGGCGTAGCGGGCGCTTACGACCCCTATGCGGGGGTAGCGACACATACGAAGGGAAATCGAAACATAAATACAAATATATATATATATATATATATATATATACATACAAAAGGTGTATATTTATTCGTGTGTGCGTAGATGTGCTTATGTATCAGTTTACCTTAGATTCCTCAGAGGTGTAAATGTATATAGTTAGCAATCAACTTGAAGCCTTAGTAATAAAATTGTATTTTGCAATTAAATCCTCAACAGGTCGTCAATTTGATTTTATGTATATATATATATATATATATATATATATATATATATACACTTATCTCACGTTTTACATGGTACTCGTTTTACACGTTTTCGATCTTACACGGTTTTTAGCGATTTTTTTAACTTCCCGTAAGGTTATAGTAATCGCAAAAATAATCGAAAATGAAAATTTTTGCATATCTTTATGTTTTGAAGGTTTCTGCACATTTTGGTATACCTTAGAAAATGAGTGTGTGTATGGTCGGGTGCACTAATCAACCGATTTGAATGATTCAAAAAAAAAATCGATTCCTAGTGATGAGAAGACGTGCTGATTAGTTTTTGGTGAAGACAGGTCCAGCCGTTTCAAAGATACGGAGCAAAAAGTGCCAAAAATGGTATTTCAGTTTTTGAGAGAGAGAAGTACTTGATTCGAATTATTCAAAAATCATTTTACTTGTATTGACGAAATGAAGAATTGGTAAAATTTTTGGTAAGGCGGTTAGCGGTTTCGGAGATACAGAGGAAAAAGTAAAAAGAAAAGATATTGGGCGGTCAAAAATGATTAGACATATGCACATCAAATTATCAGATATCTTTTAGAGATTTTAAACATGACTGACTGACTGACAAAACGAGTTTCTTATAGTGATTTTCTTTTAGGTTTTTCCATATAAAATTGAATTTTTCGAGTTACACTTTTTTTTATTGAACATATCTTCCCTATGTAATTGGGGATAGGTGTATATTTATTATTAGAGTATAATTTATTTTAAAATCTGTACGTTTCGTATGTAATCCTATCCATCATTCAGTGTAGAATTCGCTTATCCTGATAATAGGTTGTCAAAAAAGCGGAAAAGGGAAATATTTGACAACCTAATATTAATATTATAAATAACAATAACTTATTGTATGAAGATATGGTATAAATTTATAATAAAGAGATCCAAAATAATTTTATGAATAATAATATTGTTATACGAGGTCTGTTCAAAAAGTACCCGGAATTTTCGTTTTTTCAAAAAAATATTTATTTATTCGTCTACATTAATGTGGTCCCCTTCAAAGTAGTCCCCCCCAGATATAATACACTTATGCCAGCGTTTTTTCCAATTTTCGAAGCACCCTTGATATTCACTTTTTGATATGTCCTTGAGCAGTCTCAGCGATTTTCTTCAATCGAGGAAAACCGCCGTCCTTTCATGGGTCTCTTCAACTTTGGGAATAGGAAAACGTCACACGGAGCCATATCTGGTGAATTTTTGCACTTTGCAACACTTTATTTCATTTTTTACGCAAAATTTAATACAAATTCTTTGACTTTTCAATTCTTCCATTGTAAAAATCGCCGAGCTCAGAAAAACACGTCGAACCTTAGCGACTACCACAGACAAAGTAAACAGTGAATATAGCTGAAAATTTCATCATACTTTAGGGGCATGTATACCAACACAATAAAAAAAAAATTTTGACAATCAGACACTCCAGACCCGCGAAATTTAATTATTAGTAATTCCGGGTACTTTTTGAACACACCTCGTATTTATTTAAAAAGATACTAAAGTTTACTGTTTGGACACCAATTCTTTCTGAAAAAGTTAGTTTTATATCTAGGAGCGTTCATTAATCACGATCATTCAGTGATCGATTTTTACAAAACTTGCAGCAAATTTTAAAAATTGACTCCGTTTTCTTGAAAAAAAAAACCAGAACGGTTTTGGATTATTTAAAAACAGTTGAAAAGATATCAGTTGGGAATCTAGCTTAGATTAGTTTGTTGTCCAATAATTTTATAAACAAGTAAAGAAATATAATAAATCACATTTTAAAATAAAATATTTTTATTGGTCCAACAAACATTATAAATATATTACATATAAATATAAAATAATTGTACTATATTAATAATACATAAGAGTGATTTCATATATTTTCTTCCATATCTGAGGTAGTCGTTTGAAAGGCCTTTTGTACAAGTTTTATTTGATCCCAAAATACAAGAACAAGCACCGTATGAGGACCAAGTCTCAAATAAGACGGCCAGAAACCTTTATAAAATCCATATATGCCTTCAGTTTTACACATTTTGTAAATACAATCCAATATTCCATTGTAGAGAAGTGGTCTTCCGTGTGCATCCAAACCTAAATTGGACAAAAATCATAATACAAAATTATGTTTGTGTTTATGTGTGTTGTAATAATCAAACCTTGATTATATAATCTGGTAGCTATAACATCGAATGGTGTCATGGCTAGAGACATGAGGGTTCCGCCCATCATACTAGCCACAAAAGATATCATCAACGGTGAATCATTTAAAATCTAGAATATACCTAACATTGTAACAATATAACATAAATATGCATTTATTTCAAATAATGTCTTACATTATTATCTCTTAATATTTCTTTACTTTTAGCAAATGTGACCAATTGAACACTTGAACCAACAGCTGCTCTTGGAATGGCCGAGCTAACACCACGGTAAAGACCTACAAAGGAAAAATTAATATACCTTGAATAGCAAAGAACTTTAATATTGATTTACCAATTATTCCAGATTGTTTAAAAATTTTATACAAAGCTGAAGTCATGTTTTCATGAGAGTGTTGATGACCGACAGCAATTTGAGCTGCTGCTTTTGATTGCAATTGGGTTTTAATCTACAATAAGGAGATGGTGCTTATTGTTGGAATTAAGAAGAAGATGAGGTATACATACTAAGTAAAAAGGACTTCCTGATGATGCTCCAATGGCACCACCAAGTGCACCAATTGCCATTGATCGAATAACTGATGAATTACCATTTTTGTCCTTGGTTAAACCGTGAGTGTCACAGATTTGGTAAGTTCCTAGTCTATAAAATACTTAGTGATATATATATATATATATATATATATATAAATTATAATTATAACATGCCTGAAACCATTAAGAAATAGTTGAAACCATAGAGCAGGAACAAGTCCATTTTGCAAAGCCAAAACTCCATCAGTTTTAGCAATTGTTATAAAGGCATGTGCAAAATTTTTGTAATGTATTGCATGACTTCCTCGTGCATGTAACTCTCCTTGTAGTTGCATACGAGTTTTTACTACCTACAAGTATAAAAAAACATTTATTAAATGCCAATAAGAAAAGTTCTTGATGTAAATGGAGATGGAATAAGGAAAGATGATCCTAATAAGAATTTAGAGTGGAATCCAATATGAATCTAATGAGAGGAACGAATTGCTGAGAAATGACATTGTGCAATAGTTGTAATGAATAAATAAGATAAATATTCTATTTTGAACAATTTTCTATCCATCTCCCTAACCTCAAGAGGATTTGTAAATAAACAAGCCCCCATGGCTGCAATACCTCCTAAAGCGAAATCCATTGTTATTCCATTGATTGTTTAACCATTACTAATAAAAACAACATTATATAAGTCCCTAGACATTATAATTCACTAATTGCTATCAAAATTACGTTTTTTATTCGAATGACATTGGAATCTAATTTGACAGTTTTGAAATCTGTGCGCCATCTTACCTTTTAGTTCACACCGGAAGTTCGAACCAGGATAAAAGGATACTAATATTTATTTTTAATAATAATAAACATATGAATTAAAATATTAATTGAGCCTGTAAATTTATTTAAGGCATTATTAGTCCATGGTTGGTTGGATGATTTTATTTATCCAGAACTGTTGAATAAAAAATACCTAATATTTCCATCATGTCACCTCAATCCTCTTCTTCATCTGTTGACAAATAAAATTATGTTTGATTTTCGTATCAATCTCTCAAAACATCTCTTCCACAAGAGTCGTTTACACGTTGCCCCCTCCATTCATCAGACACACTTGTCACCTACTTAAAATTCACCTGATAAATCTTTTCTAGTTGTTTTTTTGCATTTGGTGTCAATCAACTACTAAACCAGTGTAATTGTTCTTTGAGTAAAAAAATTAAAACACTGTCTTTTGTTTTACAAATTATTTACAATAAGTTCAAAATTTCAAATTTACAAAATGAAAATAGGAAATAGGGACAAAAATATGATTTGAGTATTTTGTGATTGTTTCTTGAGAAGAGAAGAGGATTTTTCTTTAAAAACTGGTGAGTTTTTAATTCAATGATGAAATTGACATTGAAATTTATATTAAAAGGTGATAACGAGCCTGTAAATGAAATCTGGATCATATTTATTTGATAATTAAATATCTAATTGATAAGATATTTTAAAATAATCAATTTCACTAAAACACTCGTATTTTTTCTCTTGTAATTAATAAAAAGTTATTTTAAATTTTAAACAAAGTGTAATATATTATTAACAGGCATTGTTATAATAATAATATTATATATATATATATAATAAAATAATTTTAATTTGAACAATGGTTATCAATTTAAAGAAAATCCTTAAAACAAAACAGGTAAACCTTTTCATCTAAAAAACTAATTTAAATATTTTATAAATTATCCTTATATATATATATATATATATATATATATATATATAATTAACAAGTCATATTATGGTAGATATAATATTTCTACTTCCATTAATGAATCTCCAAAGTTGTTGTAGGGTCTTCGTGCATTAGAGAATATTATTTTTCATCAAATTAACTGAAATTCAAACTAACTGAAATTCAAATAGTTTGAAAGTTATTTAATATTTAGTGGATTAATGTATTTTTGTAAAAAAATATTTTAACCTGTTTTTAATTACTTTTGTGGAACAAACTCGGTTTAAAAGTTATGGCCAGTGAATAAAAGTGTGTGCATTTTGTCACAAGACAATTTTGATTTTAAAGTTTGCAGAGTTGCTCTACGAATTTTTATTTATTGATAGTATTATAAATTCTTTAATCTTGTACAAGTTTGTTTAATATTTTATTAATATTAGAAAACATTTTAAAAGTAACAAGATATATAACGAATGTATGTCAAGAATTTTGAATCTGTGTTCAAAATAATTAATTATCTCTACCATTTATTCCTCTTTTCCAAATTTTTTTTCTTACTTCTTGGGTGCTCCGCCCCTGTTTTTCATCGTGCAGAGTCTCTACTATCAACAATAAAAATTTTGTCGAAAATCTTTTTCTTTTGTCGTCAAAAATAGTGCTTGCGTAAGTCTGGTAGGTCTTCTTGTTTGTCATATATTTACGAAATATAAAATTTGTTAATTGAATTTTTCTCTCTCTTCTTCTTCATTGACGTCGTACGTCCATGTTTACTTTTGTAATGAAAAAAGCACATGGTTTATTGATATATGATTATATATAAGATATATAAGGATGTATATATGTATATATAATTGTATTTGTGGATGAAAACATGTCCACAAAATTCCGTGTGATAATGCAAATTATTCGAGTATTAGTACTAATTAGGAGACGTTTGTTCTGCGAACGTGTTTGTACGGTGAAGCATGTGATTTTAGTTAATACGAGAGATAAGCTGATTCTAACGTTGTATATAACATACACGCATTTTTAAAATAACTAACAGTCCATTGGCAAAAATACACATCCATATTTACTGGTAACAAATCATTTAACCAAATATATCCTGCGTTGGGCGAAATACCGTATATACGTTGTATAATCCTTTTTTAATAATAATCAGAACATTTGTTATATTTTATGAGCTGGTTGGCAATAATAATATTTAATTATATGAAGTAGTGGATATGTACCCAGTGGATATGTACTATTTGATGCAGATTTACTAGATTCAGTTACCCACCTTAAAGAGGGCATTTATATCTTCTATAATATTGTTCTATTAATTAACTATTTAGTTTAATTTTTCTTTAGATGTCTTTAACTTTTACAATTGATGTTTAGATGTCCAAGAATATTATAGAAGATATATTGGGTTGTTCGGAAAGTAACATCGTTTTTATAGACATTTTGGCACGTAATTTTCGTGCAATAAACAAATACTTTAATATTTATGTATTGGCAGTTTTGATTGAACATCTTTTGTCATATTTTTGGTATTAGCATAATTCCGAGATCATAAATTTGTTGGGCGTTATTGGCAAAAAACTGATCAAAGTGCTTCTTGACATGCTGATTTGAGGTATAGGTCTTATTGCCTTATTTTGTAGCCGGAACAAATAATGGTCCGATGATAGCAGGTCTGGAGAATATGATGAATGTGTCATTGGGTGTCATTCAAGCTACAAAAGCTTTGGGCGATTGACCATATGTGTCATTAAAATTATATTTGTACAAACACATTGGTGACTCACGACGATGGAGATGAAGATAAAGGAGTTTTATTTTTCGAAGATTTAAGAAAAATTGATTTTGACGCAGCACCATAATCACTGGTCTTCAGTGACGACCTATAAGGTATGTCCAGTCCAATCCATCATAGTTAACGCACTTACTATCTGGATCAGACTTCCGAGGTTACTCATTTGGTATACCCAGACCTCAATGTTATTGCTGACAGAAAAAAATAATTTGGAGCCTGAACTTTTCATTGGAATGCAATTCAACCTCTCTTTCTCTGTTAACTCAACAAATCGTCTTATAATGCTACCTCCTATTATCGGTGACAACGACGAATCAAAACAAAATTTGACATAATTTATTGGATTCCACAATTCTGGACTCTTATGTCAAAGAAACCAATGATCCTGATTTGGATAAAGAGCCACTTCTTTTCTCTGATCGGAACTCATCAGATACGAATGCGCAACGCTTGCAGAAATGGAAACTGTACCCATAAATTATGCTTCTAAACATTAAGTTATTCTGATATAACTAATACCCATTAGATCGAGAACATTATGCAGAATATGGAGTTGATGGCAGGTCAAATCACCACATACGGTGGATCTGCTGACGAACATGGAATTTGTAATTGACCAGTATTACAACACTGGTCTGCTATAATCTGCTTTCCCACCACATTTTATAACGTGTTTCCCTGTATTTTTTTTTAAACTGTGAGATCACACTGGGCAGGGAGTGTGTGGCGATATCAAGCAGGCTTTTTTTTATTTGTAAAAACAATCGGACATGTCATGTATATTTTGATATCAAAATATTTTTACAGTTAATAAATTTATATTTTTTTTATTATGTTGGGAGTTTCTAATTTAATATATTGTCATAATCATCACAACTCCCACAACTTTTCTGAGGTCTTGCGTCGTCTTGATCCAGACTATACCTTGCTTGTGGATTAATTCTGACCTTTTCTATTGAAGTACATCATTTAGTTCATCCAGCTGATGACATAAGGTATCCGAATTACCCGTTATGTTATCCTGGAAAAGCTGAAAAATGAACAACTTCTTTAAAATCTTACCAAACATACTGCATCACCTTTTTCTGGCAAATTTCAGCTTTGCACCTGTATTGAGAAGGTTCTTCTTTTTTGTTTTATGGGCAATTGCGTGTATTGTATTCTTTACATTTACACCCCATTTGACATTCTTAGTAACAATTTGCTACAAAAACTGATAATTTCCAAGACTTTTCAAATGGGAATTGCGGACGCCAGTACGACGACACAAGTTTTTTCCATGAGAATCATATATTGAGTTTCGAGCAAAAACTCAGACCTTTTGAGTGGCCATGAACTTTTAAATATGATAAATTTCAACTCAATGGGATTTTATGTATTGATATTTGCCGGTTTGCACCAACTAATGCCTTTCTCGCGTCTTTATCAGCTTCAACCGCATTTCTTGGACTTGGTGCATCTTGGACATCAAAGTACCAGGAATGAAATTTAGCAAACCAATTTTGGCACTGTCGTACTATCAACACGTCATTTCCGTACATATCGATCAATTATTTCATTTTCAATAATTTCTTTTCGGCTTAAACAGTTTCTATAGCAAAAGAGTAAGACATGCCGAAAACGCTGCTTAATTCTTTCCGTATTCAAAGTGGCATCATCCAAAACTGTTGCATATAATTGATTAGAACTATTTACACAAAATATAATAATATTTTGGCCCTAAAACATAAGTTTTCAAATCATAATAATTATAGGGCTTAGTGCGATGTTAGGTTAAAAAAATAGAGCTAAATTATGGTGATAAAAAACGAATTGACTTTCCGAACAACCTTATAAATATGCCACTTTAGTAAACAAAAACGTTTGACAGACTAATAATTAAATTAAATTAATTAATTAATAATTTATTGTTATTTTATATAAAATCGCCTTAAGCAGATTTTATATTTATAGTTTTTCGTAACAATCGTACAATAAAGCTTCAATGTTAAGATTTTCAATTAAACTAGATTGTATATACCTGTTACTCTATAATCACGAAATTTAAGTTACAAATTCCAAAATACTATAAATTGGTTAATAATATATATTCATAATAGATGTAGGAACGAAATCCTTGGTTTAATTAAATATATTTTTTATTAAAAAATATAATTTCTAGATAAAGCTGTCGTTGCATTCAATTCATAGACTTGTTTTTTCGAAATACAACTTGATGTATTATTTGTTCACAAAATATTCATCTCTACAATGAAATTATTCCTTCTATCCATTTTAATGCGAAACATCTGCAAAAGCAAACAATCACATGAGTTACGTATTGTGTGTATTAAAACAAACAATGTAGTTTGCTGTTTACTGAAAACATTATTCTAAACACAAAACTCTATTTAAACTTACATTAGTATTCACAAATGGACAGGTAGATAGATTTTTGTTTCATTTTGCCATTACCGTTTACTGGTTAATTAAGGAAAGAATTTGAAATTTAAAAACTATAACGACAGGATATGAGATATCTTTGAATTGTCAATGGCGAACGGAAGCACCAACATTGGCAAGGGAAAAAACCTAAAATAAGTAATAATGGAAATTTTAAATGGATAAAGAAATGTAAAGCTTTTTTACCTTTAAAAGTGTAATCAAAGCATAAGTATATATTTAATTATAATATATTTCTAAATGCATTTTTACAAGATTGTAATAGTGTCATTAGTTGTGTATGACTTTGCCATAACTGTAATGGACGAAGCAATATATAATATTGGAAAACAAAAGCATAAAAAAAATGAAATAAATGATATATATATATATATATATATATATATATATATACATTAATCTTCTTGTAACATTGTCTTGTAAATTCATCTCATTTATTAATAATTGAAATTAATTATGATACATTTCTTAATAGTTTTTATGTATCTGAAGTAGTCGTCAGTTTTGGCTGTAATGGACGACAAAACATGGCAGTTTGGTCAAATATTTAAAAATTTATTTCACGTGTTTTACGTGATTAAATTACATAAAAATGTAATTAATCACTTTACACTATTCTGTTAGTTAATAATCTTATATACGTTTTATAGCATGTAATTGCACAATTATCTACAAGAGTGTCAATGTTGATTTTATGGACGTTGAATTATTTTAATATGTATT
>NW_020536999.1:25337143-25553672 GCF_003426905.1 Ctenocephalides felis
CTCAGACTTGAATTTAATTTGAAAGCTCGGTCGGACTCAATGTTAGTTGGCTGGCTCATGCCAGGAATTTATATTATATATATATATTATAATATATATTATATATATATATATATTATGCATTTGTATGTCGTAAGGCTCACCTATTGGTCGACCAAATAATTACAAATTACAAATAAAAAAACTCCATAGAGTGAATTAATGAATATTTCAACTATCTCAAAAATAATCAATTAAAAATGTATTATTTATCTATTTTATAAAATAAATAAAAATAAATATTCTCTGCAGTGTTGCTTATTCATACAGTCTATGAAATCAGAAAAAATCCTGGCTGGCTATGAAATCAGAAAAAAATCCTGGCTGGAAAATATTAGATGGCAAAATGTCATGCAAATATATATATATATATATATATATATATATAATCTATAATTTATAATTCCGTTTGCATTGCATGCATGTTGCACCACACAAAATTTGAGTCGGTCGGAACTAAATCAATAGTCGTCTAAACTGGAAGCGGAAGAGAAATTCTTAGTCGGAAGTAAATCTAATACAAGTCATAATTTAAATCAAATTAATTTAAATCAGAATTAATTTAAATCAGAATTAATTTCAATAATCAACAAAGGCATGAGAATCAACATAGCTAAATTCTAGTTGCTTAGTTCGACACTATTTAATTTGTGGTCAATGTACCCATCCAATGCACTATATCCCGCTTTCAAACGCATACACATTTTATAATTAATAAAATATATAATTATAAATATATTATTACTTTTATTACTATAATAATTTTTTCATCATACATTTCTTCGACCCCTCTCTACTGGTCCTCCGCCTCCGCCCAAGACCAAAAATTAAACGTAAATTTCCCCTAGAACTTTTTCATTATCGACACTTCGGGAAAACTGTTCTTTTTCCTCGAGGGTGGAAGACGAAGGCGGTAGCGAAAAGTTTTTCAAGAGAAAAGAGAAAAAGTTGTCCAGGTGGTACATATGTGCAAATGGAGCAAACTTTTTGTCGTCAGTGGTTGGTAATTAATAAAGTGGGTTGTAACAAATTAAGGGGTGTCCCAGGAAATTGTATTAGTTTTGTTCTGATGATTTAAACACATCCAGGGCAAGCGGCGAGGACTAATGAATTTATTTTATATATGAAATGCATTATTTATGAACCATTATTGTGGTAACATAGCAGACATACGACATACAATATTAACAATAATATTTTTCAGATAATAATAGACTAAAAAATGATAGTGCTTGAAATAAAAAATGATAGAAAATTTATAAGACGTAGATTATTATAAGCAATAGTGAAATAAATAAAATAGATAATGATATTTAAAGTAATCAATACTCAACTGAGATCTATCAAACAGTTTTCTTCAAAATCTGTTTAGATTTTTTCGAAAGCGTGCTCAGCTTTGAAAATTCTGGAAAACGACTTGGATGAACGTTTTGCGAAACTAATCAACGTGAATTCTAATCGAGTTTTGCTTTTAAAACTTTTGAAATAGGTTCAAAAAAAAACGTTAAAGAAAAACCAAAGTTCGGCTTCTTTATATAAATCCTCTATATACATTTCATTCTCAAACGATCAACTTATCAAAAACGTAAAATTAACAAGTCGGATTTTCTGGCAAAAACAATAACATGAGAGTTTTCTTCGAGTAGTTGATAAATACTATAAATTTATATTTATAAAAATATTAAATTTTGTATCTCTTAAATTATTGTATTTTCAGAAAACCATGTGGGTCCTCTGTTAACATTTTAATCAAAAAGTATCCCAAGTCTTAAACCAAAACGACAAAACTTATTGAAAATTCAAATAAAATCATTGTTTGATCAAATAATTAATTATAAAAGTATAAAATATAATATTAGAATAGTTAGAGAAGTAATATGGATAAAAATTTGCAACCTATTCCTCGTGCAATATTTCAAATTTTAATAATTTTAATAGTAAATTATACATATAAGTTGATAAATAATTAGTAGAAGTATTTATATATTATATTCATGTTTATACAGATAAAAATAATATTTTAAATATTAATAAGTATATTTTGTATAACTGAATGAAAAACTTTATCAAATTATTATTTCAGCAAACTGTGGTGCCCAATTTATTTATCAGTTGAATTATCTACAAAATTTTAAAGAGAGGGCATTGATATATATATATATATATATATATATATATATATATATAAATTTATTTATAAAATGTGTTAATAACAATTTGTTTGTTTTGAGGTTATGTGCTTGTAAATATGTAATGAACGTCACAAGTTGTAAATATATTTAACACAAGTTATACGTGAAATATAATGTAAATTTCTTGAAAAAACTGGTTTTTATCTGAATGCCGACAAACAAATAAAATGTGAAATATTTTCCTTTCACTCTGTTGCAATTGTGCAATCAATTATTTCACAAACATTGTTACATCAAACAACTTGAAACAATCTTTTGAACAAAATCTATTTATAAAGCAAAAACTACAATCTGGGAAGTACTTATAGTACATTTTCCTTCAATTTCTCTTTATCTAAAGTAAATACTGTTGAAGTGCACAATGTCATATTGATAACTCAACAGCTGTGCAAAAAACATTCGAGTGGTGATAAAAAGTTTAAAATCAATAAATAAATATGAGTGGTGATAATAAATATATATGTGGAGTGGAAGGGTATGTAATGGCATTGTGAAAATAAATATTTAATTTACAAGTCTAGCCATAAATTTTTTGCAACATAGTTTTGTTACTCGAAGGTAATCTGTAGTATTATATCATTCATATTTTACATACAAATAAAACAAGCAATAAATAAATAATATATATATATATATATATATATATATATATATATAGAAAATATTGGTATACTGTATTGCAAGAACGAATAAAAAGTGAGTTCCAAAAATTATTTTCTAGACTTCTAAATATATTTTGTTAAATTATGAATATACATTTGTGTCTTCCAATAAGACTCTTATTAAAATTTTTGTCCAGAAAATAGTTGATTTAAATTTATTTTGAATATCTAAATAAGCTTCTATAAAATTTTATTGAAATCAATTTCCTGTTCACACCTTTCGTTTTCTTATTTGCAATTCATCATATCAGCTATACTTATCATATTTTTTTAATGATAACAACCGTGATAATAAATTTCATACCAAATAGAATTTTTGTTAAATGTTGCATCATTTTGATAAAAATTAATCTTACTGATCATGATTCAATCAAATATTTGATGAGTAATTTCATTGAATGAATCATGAAGATATGGTCAACTGAATAATGAAATTTAATTATAACATGCATGCAATTACCGATTTCATTAAAGTTTTTAAACAACAGAGGCGGAACACGTTCCAATTTATTAATATGCGACCTGAATCAAACGATTATGGTAAATATAGCTGGTCCCGGAACCAACCACTGGATTTTAGGTAGACAAGAATGTGCACGAAGAATTGTCGACATGGTAAACAAAGTAAGTGATATATAATATAATTTTGAACTAATTAACTCAATTTTTTATAACCATGTGTCTCCCTTTAAGGGTAAAGAAGAAGCAAAAATCAATCAAAATCAACCATTAGCTTGTCTGAGTTTATGTCTCAGTGGTTGTGAAGAAAAAGAATCAAATGATTTGCTAGAAAAAGAAATACGAAGTTTGTGCCCCCAGCTTATGGAGCTTTGCGTAATTCACAGCGATACATTTGGAAGTATATCTGCTGCTACTGATGCAGGAGGCATGGTTTTGATATCAGGTAATTAACTAATATCAAGAAAACCAAGCGAATTCATATTATATATGATTATTCCATATTTGAACATCATCCATTTATTCTTGGAAGTCTGTTATCCACCTGAAAATATGGAATCTCTTTTTGGAATTGCATTCATAAGTTATGATGTATTCCTGGAAATAAATGCAAGCAATCAATATACATCAGGCACTTGCCAAAAATTTTTAGATTCTTCAAATATTGATTAAAAGTTTCAGAACTTGCATCGGAATAAAGTTCTTAATTCATAGTAATAAGGATTTGCATTAACAAATATGCCATTTACAGAAAAAATTAAGAATTGACAGAGATAATGAATATGAATGATACATGAAAAGTATCGAGAAATCAGCAAATAGCTAAGAATGTGGGACATTAAATACTTGGTAAACTTACATGATAATTTACTTTCGACAGGATCATAAGCATTTTCCTGTTCAATATGAATATCTATACATCATAGTAAATATCAAGGTAAAATGTAAAGGTAATTGCAGTGCATTACAATCATTCCAGTATACATCTAGGCAGTCGAATCAAAAGCTATTTTAAAATGCATTTTCCAGAATTACCTGAACAAAATATTTGCATTATTTAATTATCACATTGGTGATGTTGCATATGATTAACTAGTCGTATTATGATAAGAACCCAATACCATTATTGGGAAGGTCCTATATTCAGCAATACTATTGTACAAGACATTGTACAAAGTAGTACAAACTTTAATTGCCATGTTTTAATTATGTGTACATCTGATATAGATTAACAACAACTTGTTGAATAAACCTATATCCATACATAAAAGACAAATTAGTAGTAGATTTAGTATTTAACTAAGACTCATTTAACAAAATTTCAATAAGAGGATCGCCATATTTTTTGTCAACTTATTAGATGACTGCGGACAAGAATAGCGAATTGTTTAAATGTTTATAAAGCAAAAGAAACACATTTATTTAATAGATATACTGTATATGCCAATCAAGCAAATGTCAAAAATTATTAAAGAATATTATAATTTTGCACTAACCTGTATTAAGCACATGCCATTGTTTACTTCCATTCCATGACCGAATTTAATAACGTCATTTTTAACTATTTTACAACGTAACTAATCAAAACTACTATGTAAATCATTAAGCGCACAATTTAAAAAGATATTTACTACATTTTTGTACTAAATCAACACTGTTTTCGCATTGAAATCATATAAAACACTGGCAGCATGTTAAGGAAGATCATTGCTTTCCGCCATTTTTTTTTAAACAACAAATCGAAACATGATCGAAACCGATCGGGAGCAATTGATATTTTAGATTCATATAAAAAAAACTGTTTAATTGTTTGAACAAATAGTGAATTAATGTCAGTAAATTTTGTAATATAACTTATTCAAATGGCTTATATATTGTTAAATTATGGTTTTGAATAGTATTGCATTACAAACCATTATTGGAAAGATCAAAGAGTGTGGTAGCGGAATTTATCGATATTTTTAATCACCCGTTTTCCTCAAAAAATGTCATATTCATAATTATTTTAACAAATTATATGGAAATCATAATTAAGTATGTATTTAGAACTTGCCCTAATTTATGTTATTGACCTCCACGATTTTAAATTAATTTTGATCAACGGTTCTAATTAACGGTTTCTATGTCGCAATGAAAACTATTGAAATTTGATATAAAACTGATGCAAATGTTATAAAATTACTGAACCATTTATTTATTCAATAATTTATTAAATATTTATTAACAATAGTATCTCTATTTTATAATTTTTTTAACGGATTCATGAGCATAAGGGTCCTCGTAGACGATGATTGTAGTCGTGGAGATAATTGCAAATTCATTTGTTGCAAAATTAATAATTAATATGACTGATGTTATTAATAGATAATAGATTAATAGATAATTATTATAAATTAATAAATATTGTCTATTTGGTATTTGTAATATATTTGATTTTATCATCTTAATAACAGTCATGCAATAATTCTAAGGATGTGGGCAGGACGAGGTTTTTTGTCAAGTGACTATAAATGATTTATATATTAACCCTTTCGACTCGGATGCCGCCGCTCCGGCAGCAAAATACACATACATTTCAGAATTTGCGAGTGGAAAGGATTAATAATAATAAATATTAGTCTGCGTCTGTCCGAAGGCAGGTCCATGGTATGAGAGCACAGTAAATCAACGAATCAATGATTACATTTCTATACTTTTTTATTATTCCCATCAGCGTTAAACTGCCTTTGTTCACTTTTTTATACACTTTCATGCATTTCCCTTTCCTTGCTTCCGCTTCCATACTTCCTCATCCTGCGCTTCAGCTTTCAGTTGTATTTTCTCTTTTTAACAATTTATTAATATCTTCACTTTAAAACTATTTTCATTATATACTTATTTACTTTTTACTTAAAGGTACTGGTTCCAATGGTATTTTACGCAACCCAGATGGAAAACAATACAATTGCGGGGGCTGGGGTCACTTATTAGGCGAGAAAGGAAGTGGTTAGTTTTTTAAGATGTTATTTAATAATAATTTAAATTAATTGTGATATTTTAACAGCCTGGTGGATTAGTAGTACAGCTATTGTGACTGTTATTGATGAACAAGATGAATATTCATCCAGCCCCTATAGTATAAATAATGTTTGGGAGGATATAAAGGAATATTTTAATATTGAACGAAGAGTTGAATTATTGGATCATTTTTATGGAAAGTTTGAGAAGAATAAAATAGCTGGTACACTACACTATACTGATTTAGCTTGGCCATGCCTATAAGTATTTATACAGATTAAATATTTTATTCCCCACAGGGCTTTGTGAAAAGTTATGCGAATCTGCAGATTCAGGAGACGAGTTGAGTAAATCTATTTTCAAAGAAGCTGGACGATCCTTAGGGAGACACGTTACAGCTTTATTGCCAAAGGCGGACCAGAAGCTTTTAGAGGAACCATTGACAGTTGTTTGCGTGGGTTCTGTTTGGAAAAGTTGGAGACATCTAAAACCAGGATTTGTCGAAGTCTTAGAACAATTCAGAGGTGTTGAAAGTCGTTTCGAGTTAAATTTAGTCCAATTGAGAGAAGTTGGAAGTATAGGAGCTCTGTATATTGCGGCTGATGAAATCAAAATGGACATGAAAAAGGATTATAAAAACAATTATAGATCATTTTTCGTATTTTGTAAAAACTGATTAATGATACTTAGATAGAATAAAATTATTTTTATACATTCCTCCTACTAAAATACTTAATTTGTTGATTAATAAATTTATAATAAATATTAAAAATTTGTTAATTGAAATAAAATTTAGGTTATTCATTTCATTCTTTATATTATAAACAAATATTTTTATTTATACATATATATAAGTTCAGATTAGATTATCCAAACGCAACACACTTAAAATTCACTCCAAAATTAGTAAATAAATTGTACATAAGAAATGCACTCACATTCTGGAATTACTTCTAAGCACAGACTATTTAACCCGTTAAGGCACCACATAAAAATAATAATTACATGAATAACTATTTACACAAATCATATAAAAATAAAATAGTGGTGCTTTTAAAATTTGAGCTAATACTTCGCTATTAACTATACATCAATTTACAAAGGCTAATCGCGGTCTGTGCCTTTGAATAATGTAACAAATTCAAGTGATTCACATAAATTATTATAATAATCTAAATATACTAATAACATTATTTCATTGCCTTTTTCAACTATAGTAGATATAAAGATATGTCTTCAATTAAAATTCATAATAAACATATACATAAAAACTCATTATGAAAAATTCTCTTTAACAAAAGATACATTATAACAGTTAAAAATTATTTAACAACTAGTGATGACGTTACTTTAAAACCAGCACAAGTGTAAAAGACCCCAAAATAAACAAATCGGGCAGGATACTTCTAACATCAGACTATAAGTTTCATTTTTCTTCATTGTCAATCAACATAGAAATTTTATTTATAAACTAAACTTTATATTGCATTGATATATACACAGATTTAGTGTCACGTCTCAGCATTAAATTTTTACGCTTTTTTCGCAGACTTTTTGAAGTCCGTGAACAATATTCTCATATCAGCCAAAGCTTTCTCAATTTGTTGTGCAAACTTGTTTGAATTCTGAAGTATTAAAAAGAACATCTTAGGTATAGTTCAATAAACATATAATAATTATTTTATATACCACTTACCGTTTGAGGTGAACTATTTTTACTACTGATATGGAAAAATATCAAATCCTCCCCTGCGATTATATATGAAACTCCATACCCATCATCAGCAACTGGCCCAAAACCACCGCCTGCACTAATACAATTTGGATATTTCTTTAAATCCATTTTGTTTGTCTGTCCATGCGGTGTTTGTGAAGTTGACAAACGCCAAGGCTCACTCAAAACTTCTTTCAGGAAGGGTGAATCTACTTCTAGGTATTTTGAAACTACATACAGACAGAAAAGATGTCGATCTATACCTTTTCCGCACATAGCATCTTGGTAACCAAGTTGGTGCTGCTTGCAAGCTGCATAGAGGAGTTTAACTCTTTCTTCAGTCTAAAGAAAAAAATAATAATTAAATAAAGAATGCATAAATATATAAAAATCCATCACCATGCCTTACAGTTTTAGTTGCGTCTTCCATAGATTTAACCCACGCGGCGGATTCTATAGTACAAGGTCTCACAGTTTCAGTTCTTCCCTCTCTGTATAATCTGGTCATAGAAGCCTCGTACGTCAGACTGAATTTACCAAAATCTCTATAATAAGCTAACTGTAAAGCCATCTGGATGTAGGCATCCGGTGAAACCCTACAGGTCTTCATAAAACCTAAATGATAACAGGTATGTAATACAGTTTTGATAATAATATTGGTTATTGTTGTTATACCTTTTCCATAATTATCGTGGACATATATCCTTAAATCCACATCATTCAATAGGCTCTGGGCTGCCAAATATGATGCTTCTATTGTTTTTTGACACTCGTCACTTTTCAGATCCCATTGAAGACGAACTGGAGTTGGTGGCTCAAAACCAATTTCACCTTTTGTGTTACCATTTGCATCATATCTGAAGAAAATTATATATACATAAGATAATACAAAGTAAATCCGTAAAAAATATAAAAATATTGATACAAAAATTGAGAAAAGTAATAAAATTAAGCTTCAAATTTCTATTTACTGTTGAATTATGCAAATATACTTGTAACAAAATAGCCCTAACCCTCCCCACTTGACTTTTATATTTTGATTATTATTTTAGTATAATTTACTAATTAAAAGCTTATTCAAACCAGAACCTAAGGCTTTTAATATAATTGAAAGCTGAATTAAATTGGGATTGTTTTATTAGTACTAACCAAACCATTTCTGTTAAATACAAATGATAATAAATAATTTTTGAGAAAGTTTTTAGTAAAAGCATAGTAAAGCTTTTATTACTTTGAGCTATATATAATTGTGATTGTAATAATTATTGGCAACAAAAGTTACACCTTATAATCTTTATTAATTAATTAAGTGATCATTCTATTTACCCTTCAACCAACTCATCTCCGATGATGCACTCCCAAAGATGTCCCATGATCGGAGCATCAGCCCTGTGACAAAAACCACAACCGTACTAAATATTTACAATTAATGATTGCAATTGCAACATTGGAAAATCATATTAAATAATACAATATCATCATATAATAAATAATCTGTCGACAGCTACACTACTGCACATCATGCCTAAATTTGCTGCAAATAATAACAATTATAAAAGAGGACTTAAGATGTATTTTGTTGCAAATTTATTAATTATGAATCTGATTGTGATTGGTTTTTATAAATATGCAAAAAATACCTCTACCAAAGCCCTAAAATGATACAAGCAAGACCGTATTCAGAATATTATTGAACTAATAACGCACAACAATTTTAAATAAAATTCAAAGCATAAATAATATAAGATAATATCTCCGCTTACGATCTTTTATATACATGCTATTGATACATGGTGTTTTGTTTCTAAATTATGAACAATATGCTCTTATCAACAAAACATCATATATCATTTATTGGTAACTATTCTAAAACCAAAGAATTCCAAGACCTAGAAAAAATACATAAGTTCATTAATCCATTAAAAGGTGCCAGACATAAAAATGAGGTGAGCAGTGCAAATAGACTTCTACTTTTTGGAATTTTTCAATGTTTTAATTACCCTTCGGACATCATGGCTTCCTCTGTAATGACAAGTTCCCAAATATGTGAAAGTACAGCTGCGTCGGCCCTATAAAATTTTATTCAGGCAAAACATTTGTTTTAATTAGTCATAATTTACTCACAAATATATTTAAACAAAGACTGTTAGAGAAACTTATTTCTTATACTTACAAATATCCAACGGCTTATTTTATTTCGAGCAAACTATTTTATAAAGTTCTAAACATCTATCATGACACTATAATCTAGTGACTGATGATTGTGAAAATTTGGAATAAAGTTTTACTTATTTTCCGTGACCATGCTGGACAAGGTTTGATAAACAAAATAAGCTCGTGATATCTAAATATCGTATCAGTGATAAACATAATGGCATAAACAAACCTATACTGCCTGGACTGAATATAAAATTCATATCATAGAAATAGTATCCACAAAATTGTCATTCAATAATCCAGTCCAGAAATATAGATTTATAATTGCATATACAATGTGCATTACATAAACTAACAATTCAAATTATAAGAAATTAACTAAAATAGAACATACCATGTGTGCTCAGCATTAAATCCAACCTGAAACATTACAAATAATTAATTTCACATGAATTGTAATTATAAAAAATCTGATTATATTCACATACCCGTCCATTGCTTCCAATACATAATGTGAATGATTTATCAAACCATCTGTTATGCCCATTTCCATGCAGCAATATCCTTCCATACCTGTCCAGTTTCTCTGGTTGTTTCTGATCAAATTCATAAGGCTCATCATCTAAAGCGACTACAAAAGCAGACTTCTCTATTAAATCTAAAGATACCTGATAAAACAATCAGAAATTTAAATTTGCTTTAATATAAAATTAGAGTTTGCAATGATTATTTACTTTATTAGGTCCTTTACTAAATAATTTCATTCTTGCATTCGCCCAATGTGTTCTATCTCCTGCCGTAAGTGCAGCAACTCTTTCCTCACCAGGAAGAGCCTCTGATTTATCAGCTAAAATTTGTTCTATTTGTCTAAAAGTAAAGTAGGATAATGAATTTCAGCATGGTATAAATATTAAAAATTAATTATTCTTACACTTGTATTTCACATGCATTCAGAATTCTGCCTTTGTGATAAATCATAACTTTGAAATAACGCCCTTTGTGATAGACAACAATGTGATTGCTGTCTGCATAGTGGACAATACGATCAGTTTCCACTCCTGGCTGACGAACCGTGTTGAAAATACGTTCATATTGCCATGAACACAAAGGAACAATGCCCTGGACCATTATCTGGAAATAAATAATAGACTGAGTCTAAGAACTAGACTAAAATTTAGACTAAAACATGTAGCAAAGTTTGAAAAAAAAAATAAATAGTGTAAAATATTTATAACAGGTTATTTCCTGAACAAATAGTGACCTACAGGTTCCAACTCTTGTCTCTCAACCAGCCTTCTCAATTTCAAACAGAGCGAAATTACTTGTGCAGCCCTCGCAGCCTGCACTTGTGTTGGATGCATCATGATAGCATCAATTCCATAGAAATTAGAATTCACCATTAAGGCTCCTCTCCCTCTCAAATAAACATATTCCTCCCACCAATCTGAGACATAGTTGCTCGACCACCAGGATTTCAGAAGGAGATATCTTTGCAGTTTCACTGCAATGCCTTTTTTGAATTCTTCAGTCAGACCTTCCATGCGCTTGTAACTGGCATCATCCAATAAGGGACGGACACTTCTAAGATACTAAAAAGAAACACAGCACAGTGAAGATTGATCTTAAGAAAATATCAGTTTTTCTCTTACTCTTTTGGTTGTGTCTTCAACCGATGGTAAAGGCAGTCTTGGCAGTGATCCTTGATAACTGTACAATCCTGGTTTGTTCCAACCGGACATGATTTTGACTAGCACAAGCCAAATCTTTGTCTAAAATATTAGTCACAACAATTATAAACCAATGCATATAATAAATACAATGAATTCTTTCAAATGCTTTACCGGTAACGAAACAGAAGTCCCTTTCCCTCTGGCCTCATACATCCATCCTTTGTACATCAGTAACAATTTAAATGTGTATCTTAAAACGAAAATTATAGTTAACCATAGACAAAGTGCCATTATGGCACATCCTGTTAGCTGCCAGCCTGTGGTAGACCTTGAACAATATAAAAGAAGTCACAATACATTTTTCTGAATTAATTTCACTGTCGGTAGATACTATAATTTATTCAACTTACCCTGGTAATAATGGTACAATTTTATTTACAAAATCATACGGCACCCTGTGTCCTGTGAAATGAATCGCTGCAATAATTGTGAAGAATATCCAGAGACTTTCAGTGTGCGCTGGATATACTCCATTGTGTATACTATTCTGTAAAATAAGAAATTAAGAAAATAAAAAACTTGATATATAAATATAAATATTATTATTACTGAAAGATAAATATTGGTGACGGATTTTAATTTCATAATAAATAATAATGCATAATAATTTATTGAGATGTTATAATTATGCCATAAATATATTTTTAAATGTTTTACACATTTATTTTATTATGAATTGATTATTATGTAAATAATTCCGTTATGAAAAAGTATAAACAAAAGTTGTTTAATAAATAAGTTCGTGAACTAATCAACAATAGAAGTCAGCTGGTGTCGACAGGAAAACAATGCCGGTAAGTTCAACAAGTCAAACGATCGAAATTAATCATTCAAAATGAAAACAAAAACGTCATAAGCAGAGTAATGAAAACAATATTTAATTTGGAGAGTTAATAGGAAATAAATAAAGAATAATAAATATATTGCCATATTTTTAGATTATAAAATTTTTTCCGCGGGCTGAGTTCAGTTAATTTTTTGTTATTGGCTGCATTGGCGTCTTAGATGAATTTATGCCAAAGCACCATTTGCCATGAAGTTAGTTGGAATGGTTTGACAGATTATTAATAACTATATACGGCCATTTAATAAACTTTACGTTATTTATATTTCTAATTTATTGTTTATTAATATCTCAATTTAAATCTAAATGAACCAAAGCAAGTTTCAAATTAATGGCTCAAGTGTTTTCAAAAGTCAAGCAATGTTTCATTTATTACTATATATATTATCATTCATATTAAATTTTACTGTGATATCTTACCAAATGTCAACAGGAAGTGTACAAAAAATGAAGCAAATTTTTGGGTATGTTTAGTCTATTAAATTGTTATTCTTCTACGTTATTAAGCCTATTCTTGGATTAGTTTATCCTGCTATCTTACAGTAAAATAAAAAAAAACGTGAATAAAAAAAAATATTTCAATTTTTTTATTAAGATTTTTATATTAGACTGATTCTGGAATCAAAGCAAATTTTATGTTACGATAAGAAAGTAGTAAGAATAAGTAAAAGCTCATTTAAGAATAGGCATATATTTTTCAGATATCGATAAGTTTATTATGAGTATTATATAGAGTACTATGTCATGTATGCTATAAATAACTCGTTTATGCTAATAATAAGTTAGCATAAGTAAGTGCAGATAATAAAGCGACTATTTGTTATTGCATTCAATGAATATAGAAAAACTTCAAATGTTATTAACACTTTACAGGCATGTATCACATAATCGATAAATGCACTTCTTAAAAGAAATATATTCTATATACATTAGAGAAAAAGTTGATGATTTGAATGCTATGACTAGCTAGTACAGTTGGCATAAATGTGTCAACTTAATTTCATTACCAAATTGAATGTGTTAATAAACAAACATGTTTACAAATCTGCAAAACGTAAAATCGTCCTTGAACAATTCGCGATAATTCAATCCGCAAAGATAAAACACGCGATTTAAATTCTTTCGTTTAATTCCTGTTGCGAGGTTATCGACCTAATCGTTTATATATTCATTAATTATATCACCTGTAAATTTTAATTTGTTAATTTAATATAATTAAAATGTTAGACAATTTGTTATAATTAATTGTACAAATTATTCTAACATCATACAATCCTACAACAACTTATTGCACTTTAAAATCACATTTCAAAATACAAAATCAACATATATTTTTTCTATTCTTTGAAAATTATCTTTTTCTATTCTATTGAAAATTATCTAACCAGTTTTATAATCAGATTAATTTATTGCAGATGTGCTTTAGAAATTGCTAACAAACAAAACTGTATATTAGATATATCGATCTTGCCAATTTTCAGTTCAGTTTTCTTTGTCAAATGAGATTAAAATTTTAGTCATTTTGCCCAGCATAATTTGTACATAATTTCATTGCTTTTATCCAAAGTTAGCAATCTGAACTTAGTATACCAAAAGTCAATTTGGTAAATTTGTGTACCAGAAAACATCAATTTGGTAAATTCGTGCATCAAAAGTCACCAAGAATATTGGAAAAAGAATTTTACTAATTCATAGCTGTTGTTAAATTAACATATTAAATGAATCTCAGAAACATGCTTTTCCGCAAATCCCTTTGTTGGTTCCAAACCAAAAACAATACAGATCCAATCTTAATTTCCTTCCCTTACCCTGAATCTGGCCAGCCGCTTCTTCCACGACCTGACACCAGACTCCCAGACCAGGTGAAGAACCTCACGATCAAAATTGACGTCCCATCCCTCGTGGGTGATTGCAAACGAGAAGGCGACAGCCGAATGGGCTTCAGCCATCTCGGTACTATTTGTAGCCTTTCTTTTAGAATTTGTGGATCCTCGTAGGAAATCCTCTTTGGAGGCGAAGAAGTCCTTGAACTTGTCTTTGGTGTCGGTTTCCGACCTCGGATGATGTCTGGAAAAAGGAAGAGATTATGATAAAGATCTACTTTAACTTTTTATAAAAATATATACCAGGAAAAAGTGCTGAATAAAGTGGGAGGAGAAAAAACTTTATTGAGCACGATCATGAAAAGGAAATAAACTGGATCAGATCCATATTGTAAAAATTGTCTGCTGCAAAAATAGAAGGAGTTGAAGGACTAAAAAAATGAATGCAGATGTTTGATGATTTACAAGAGAGGAGAATGTATAGAGAATCAAGTTAGGTAATGTGAATAATAATATTAATACTAATAGCAATATTAACATAGAGGTGAAGGAAACGAAGTCAATGGTGTTTGGTGTTCTTTCACCTTGTAATACTATATATTACACGATACTAGTCCATTATTTTACTACCAAGTACGTAATTTCACTCAAGTTACCATTTTTGATCGCATCGAGAACATTTTTGCATTTCTATAATCATTATGAGTATGCGTAATTGTTGCAGAGTTCTGTTAGACGTACACTATAAAACTTTGTACAATTTTATAAGTTACAAGTTAAGAGGTAAAATAAACTAATGTTTTCAAAAATATGCCAACCTGTTGAATATGTAAGAAAACATTATGTCACACACTGGAACTTTCACTAACTGTTTATTTTTCTTAATTATTAACAAATTCACCACAACTATTTAGTTAATTGTAAGTTCAAACAATTATTTAACTGAAAATTTACTAATAATACAATTAAATATTGACTTGAGCTTGGTATTAGTTATTTAACTAAGGTAAAGCCGGCCACAGACGTAACTGTATACTTGCGCAACCTGCGACTTGTGCATGTATTCTCTAGCGTCTGTGGGGTGTTTTTTGCGCAACTTGACAGACTGGTGCAAGCGAGTAGGCATGAGCACTTTTTCATTATTTTAATTGCGCATTTATTCATGTCGGCAAGTTCATTCGTCGGCCGCGTGTGGCAGCACATATCCCGTTTTTATTTTACTTTGTAGCAAATTCATAATACAAGTTTATGAAGTTATCGACAATTAAAAGTTATTAAATTAGCCCTCTGAACACTTTGAATTCTCTTCTGATGCTGTAAATACATAAATTAATAAAAAAGATATATTTTTAGGTTATGTTTTGACATTTATTATTTGACATTTGTGATATGCTTGCGCAAGTACTTGAACATAAACTTGAACCGTCTGTGGGCGCTGTGAAAATACGCCTGGTTGCGCATTCATTCAGTTGCGCAAGTATACAGTTACGTCTGTGGCCGGCTTAACAATCATTCAATTATTTATTTCAACAAACAATTTATACGTTATTAAGTGTAATATAAACAATACTTGTTTATCAAAAGTATTTAATTCATTAAATCGTTTATTTTTCCGTTTTCAACAGTATCTACTACTCATTGGTGATGACAACGATAGCCATAGTCCTCTTTATGTTTACTATTACAACAACAAATAAAAACCAGTTTAATTATTGTAATTATATAAAATTGCATGTAATACAATAATTAAAGTTAATAAGAAGATGATCAACTTGCTGGTGTAGACCAGACGTTGTCAAGCAGGAAGAAAAGAAGATGTGGGAAAAATAGTAAATAGTGAAAGTCACCACAACTATTGATTGTGTGATTTTTGTCACAGGGATATTGATTTATCTATTGAAAATTATCTAACCAGTTTTATAATCAGATTGATTTATTGCAGATGTGCTTTAGCAATTGTTAAAAAGAAAACTGTATATTAGATAAATCGATCTTGCCAATTTTCAGTTCAGTTTTCTTTGTCAAATGAGATTAAAATTTTAGTCATTTTGCCCAACATAATTTCTACATATTTTCATTGCTTTTACCCATAGTTAGCAATCTGAATTTTGTATACCATAAGTCAATTTGGTAAATTTGTGTACCAAAGAACATCAATTTGGTAAATTCGTGCATCAGAAGTCACCAATTTGGTAAATTTGCATAACAGAAGCTCGTAATCTGGTAATTTTGAGCACCAGAGATAAACAATTTATACATTTGTGCAAAAGAATTTAGCAAGCTTATAATTTGTGCAACAGATGAAAGCAAATTGATATTTTTTATACGAGAAATACTGAAAATGAAATCTGATGCACTAGGAATCAGCAAAGTGGTAGTTCTGTGCACCAGGAGTTAGCAAACTAGGAATTCTTTTGAAAAATAATTAGCTTGCAAATTGTTTTATAAAAAATGTATATTCATCAATTTGTTTACCAAAAATAATGGATGTAGCAATGTTATTAACCAGTAAACATCAATCTGGATATTTTTGTCCGAAAAAAATTAAAGCTGGCAAAGTAGAAATAATCTATTGATTTGATGTAACAATTAGCACATATATAATTCAAGACACAAAACAGAAGATCATCCTTTATCAAAGAAAATCACATTTTAAGACACAAGACACAAAATCTTTTTAATTGACCAAATAATGATATTTTTCATATAACCCACATCAATGCACACACAATGCCACTAAAGGTACTAATTTACTTGTCCATGAAGCGGAGCGCCCAAAATTTGGGGCAACACTCAGCACCATCGAGGTCAGAGGCAATAAATAAAAATTAGAAAGTGAAGTGAGACATCTGTTACGACATCAATGTATTAAAATAAATACCATAATACCACGAGACCGCAAAGTAGTGTTCGTGTATTGAATGCACTTTGATTGAAATGCATCATGGAAAAAAATTAAATAAGTATACTTGTAGAAAAACCTGTAATTGACTAATTACCATCGACGTCGCATAAAAGTCTAAGAAGACGTCAGAAAATAATAATAAACATAAATCCAACACTTGCGGATTTGATGGAAGAAGAAAGTATCTGATGTTAAATGATAGGTACTTATCATTAGTAAAGTAATTTATAAAGGCAAATTTTATTTTGAGGAATCTTGATAGGTTAGACAACGTTATAGATGATTTGATTTTAAATCAAATTTTCTAATAAAACTCTTAATACTTTTTTTTAACAATTTTCATCTCTTGTTGCCCTTTATGAGTGTAAAGAGTAATTTACGATTTTTGATGTTAGACAAATTTGTTAAATATTCAATACATTACAATTTTGTTTAGCACATCATCTATGCATATCTAATCATCTAGAATTTAGAAACGAGATAAAGAATAATTGCACTTCCAGCACAGACATAAGAAATATTAAAATCACATATTCAACAAATTCATGAATAACCTTAAAGTTTTTAACTTTTAACAACAGTTGCAGTTTGCAACAGTTCAGAAATTAATCGTACTATATAAAGTTCACAAATTTAATCAAGTCCTATTCGACGGTCTTGTAATTTACGACTGAACTTCCTATTTGATAATTATTGAATCGCAAAATGAAAATATTCTAAATGAATATTTAATCGAAGAGGGAGTAAAGTACAAAGACAAAAACAATGCACTTGCCCTCCCTTCCCGTTGATCAATTAATTAATAATTAACTATGCATTATTATCATACTATATAAACATAAACAATGATGAGAGATCAATATATTGAAAATCAATATTTATTCAAAGACGATTTTAGAGTCTTTAGGGCCTTGTATAATTCCGCACTATAAACAGTACAGCGTCTAAAACCACATTTAATAAGTCCTTTATGTTACCTACATTGTCACCCCAAAAACCTTAAAGAGTCCAACAGCGTAACCCAAGTACGTCCTGAACAAAAAAATTGCTTGCTCCATCATTTTTTATCACCACCACCACTTCCACAAAAAGTCCTTGATCACAAAAAACTTCCATAAAACACCAAAAATTAGATTTTATTAACTTCTCTGGGGGATTGCTTAAGTCAAAATGTGAAAAACCAGGTATGGTCTCTTCCTTCAACCGAGTCCCCCACTTCCATGAATTGGTAGAAGAGTAAACAAGTAATGTGGAAATTTTTTTTGCATAATTTCGAAAAACAATTGGATTAAAATGACTAGTGATGGATGAAGGTGATTCGTATAAAATATGCAGAAATAATTTAAAAAAAATAAAAAGGAAGAAGTGCATTTTTAGACGGACTGGAATATCCGGTTCTTGCTTAGCGAGATTATTTTAAATTTTTTGCTAAACAAATAAATTCTCTTTTGGATAACTATCAATAAGCAGAAGAAGGAGGAGATACATGTTCTTGTACAGGTTTGTGAAAACTTATTACAGAAGTTCATAAAATATTAATTCAGGTCAGGGCTACATATTTACATAATCATAATTACATAAGAATTAGTCAACTTCGAAATCAGCTGAGAAGGATCTGATTGTTTTTGAGATTTTAAAGTATACTGAGTTAATGTATAGTGTAAATATATTAGACAATATTATAGATAATTTAATTTTGTATAACTTTTCCGAATACATCATTTAAATCGAAAGATATAAATGGTTTCTAACACAACTGACAAAGTCGACAAAAATACTCAAATGCGCCAGGATCAATGGCCTGATTGTGAGTTCAATGGCGATTTTAGAGTGTAGAGTATTTAGAGAGTTGCTACATAATGTAAGACAATATTATAAATCATTTAATTTTGTACAAATTTCGAATGCAGAATTCATATCAATCGAATGCTTCAAAAGTTGCAAGAAAATGAAAATTGCATCGTGTGGCTGTGCCTAATTTCTCTAAAGCAATATAGCGTAAAAGTTAAATTCATATTGAATATTAAGTATATATATTTTTATATTTAAAATATTATTATAAAGCGAGACTTTAGGCCTGTCCTTACAGTGTGAATCATATTGTCCTATACCCCAATTTTGGCCTAAAACTCTTTTTGGGTCTGGTTCCTTCCTAAGAATCGTTTTGAAGTGATTTCCTGTATGTATATATATGCCTAGAACATAGCTCTGGACGGATCAGAAACATGGACTCTGAGAAAGCCCACAAGAACTATCTGTAGAGTTTTGAATAATGGTGTTGGAGGCGAATGGAGAAGATAAAGTGGACTGACAAGGTAACAAATGAAGTCCTAAGAAAAGTGGGCGAAGGAAGGACTCTACTGAGCACGATCCTGAAAAGAAAAGGAAACTGAATCGGACCCATTCTGCAAAAAGAGCGCCTCTTGCATGACGTCGTTGAAGGCAAAATAGAAGGACTGTAAAGATTGGGAAGAAGAAGAATGCAGATGATTGGCGACTTCCGCGAGAAGGGAGATAAGAAAAACTAGGAAGCACAAGTTTGGAAAGAAAAATTCATAAAAACAAATATAAAGTGATTAATGATCATTAACTAATGGTAATAAAATGGTAATGGGAATAATAAACAAGGCAGGGGAAGAAAATCATTGATTTTGTGGCGCTCTCATACCATGGACCTGCCTTCGGGCAGACTACTATTTATTATATATATATATATTTATATACATATATATTATAAAATCCAGTTCTCTTTTATTAAAATTTTAACCCAGACCTACTTTTATTTTCGTTGTTGTTTTGTTTTGCATTTTTATTTCGTAAACTTTTAAGAATGAATATTTAAAAATCCGGTTATTTTCTGGACATTTCATTACAATGGATACAAAGTCCGGTCAAAAAACTCCATATTCTAATTTTATTTGTTTATATTGATGGAATTGTTTTCATAAATATATTAGAAATGAAATTAAAATCGAATAGAAGACAATAAAGCAGCCGGGTGATCATATTTTGAAATTATAATTAAAATATGTATTAAAACCTAGATTATATTATATTAAATATATATATATATATATATATATATATATATAACCTTCGACGGTGTTTATCAAGCCGAACATTATTTTCCTTTACACATTATTAAATTCTAATGCGAAATGTAAATGATTCGTATTATTGTTATTGAAGACGACCTTACTGCTTTTTATGTCTATTTATAATATGATTTTATTACTCATTTATTCTTTTTGGAAATTCAATAACTAAATAATCAAAACATAAATTAGTATAAAATAGTATAATACATATTAATTGATTTGCCAACAGTGTCATATTCGATGAACTCTATTATTGGAAGCACCTTTTGTATTACAACTTTGTAATTTATTGTGTTATATTTCTAGATATTTATTGCAACAATAAATAATAATTTTGTTAACTTGTGCAACAAAATGGCGGTATCCGAGTGGAAAGGGTTTTAACTGAGTTGCCTATTGTAACAGCAAATACTAAAATTAATGTGAATGTACAAGTTACATTAACTTCACTAAAATGTTTGTGAAATTGTTTCCACACATTTCTTATTTATATTATTGATGCTTAAATATTCATTGCTTTATATCAATCTAAAATACCTGTAAGTATTACGTTTTTTTTCGTAATATGTGGACTTTGTACTAGAGAACGATAACATGTTGGCAATCGATTTTTTTTAGAATTCCGCAAAAATCTGCTTCGAACTGGTTAATGAATCGCGAATTGTATTTGTAAATATTGCGCGCGAATTTTTTTGGCAACTATTAGTCATTTTGGAATATGATATCAGAGAACTAAATAAATTAATAAATTATATATATATATATATATATATATATATAATAAATAAATTCACTAAATAAATCAAATATTGTGCTTTATTCAAGGAGCTCTTCAGAACGCGTATGTGCCTATGATAATTAAATTTTCAGAAAAACATAATAAATATGTTAAAATAAATAAAAAACATATATAAAAAAGATAAGAACATGACATATATAAATTAATATATATGTACACTTCATACATACATATATGCATATACAGTTGAGTAATTATGAAATGAAATTGCTGAACAAATTAAAGAGAGGGCGTGGTGCGAAAAAGGTTGGAAACCACTGCCTTAGGGTTAACTAGTCACGCAAAGCACCTTTACCTAAACAACATGCAACACTCTAATTTATATTAGTGCATTTATTCAGTAAATATCTTAACAATTCCATTGATGGAAAATGTGTGCTTGTTTAGTATCTGCAAGTTTTTAGAGCATTTCTAAAATCACTAAAACATAAAGACAAGACATACAAGTCCACAAACAATTTACTACAAAGTGCTTTTTTAATTTATGTGAAGTCGCTTTAGAGAGTAGAGCATAATAATATTAGTCATTATGAATTATTTCACAAATTTACCGAAGACTTCTCTCATACCTATCGAATTTGTTATTAATTGAAAGATTTAATAAAATAAAGTGCAAAGTTATTGCTCTAGAAACAGTATAAAAAGTAATAAATACAAATTTGAAGTTTAATATATATATATATATATATATATATATATATATATAAACTACACATAATGGTTAAAGACTTTGCACGTCTAGACGTCTAAATTGCATCCCAAAATAAAATACATATACTCCAAACAAATATAGGAGGAGAGGAACTTTTACGAATAGCACACAATGACTTATAAAATAAATATTGAATCACTGGATATACTGTATATTATATTTCATAAATGCAGTGAAGTCATTAATTTTTTAAATACTATCCACATAATCGTTAGTTATAAAAGTGAATCGCTACATTAAATGTACAAGATAAAAACGAATTCTGAGTTAACAAAGTCATTAAATTTTAGTATTTATTGTTAAATACATATATTGATAATATTATTAGTATGGAAGATTTGCCAGAAAAAGGGGTCATGCCCATGGTGAGCACCACATTTGAGCTGTGTACCCTTGTTTGTAGAGCACTTTTTACTTCTCTAACTTTACTTAACTGGACTTTAATTTCTTTGAAAGAGCATACTTTAAATTCATGCATGAGCATTAATTTACTTTTTGTCTCTGATCAGTAGAGCCATCTCCAAAGGTAGAATCTGATCCGTATATATATATATATATATATATATATATATATTTGTGTGTGTGTGTGTTATTATATAGATATAATAAATAATGCATTACAAAAGGTCATACGACCATTTACGTCAACCATTTGTATCGATATTGAACTTTCTCTATATAAAGAGTACTGCATTCATAATTAATACAATGTCGATACTAAAAATAGACATTTACACAATTAGAATTCATTAATTATTAATTTTAAATTCGTCCATTAAATTTAAAAATACAACATCAATAAAATAAGAATTACTAAGTTGCTTCCGCAAAGCTCCTTCGACCATATTTAATTTTATTCTGTATGTAAATCTAGAGAAGGCAAGTTCAATAAATAGCTAAGATAGTTTCAATCAGCGCCCGCACTATTTGATCGAATAACTTGTATTTTGCGCATTTGCCGCTTATATCAAGATTTAAATTTTGATTTATCATTTCCACGTGGAAGATAGTATTTTTTATTATTTCATAATTATGGCTTTGATAATATCTCATATAGTTCAAAATGTATAATTGGAAGCGAAGATGATAAGAGGCTCGGTCAAAGTTCTCAAGACGTCTGGGGAAATGTTTTCGAAATGATAAGATTAAAGGCAAAAAAATATAGAAATTTGGGGAAGTGATTCATAATTAGAATGAGATAATTATAATAAGAATTAAACTTAAATATAAAATATTGTTCCTTGTTATGTTCGTCATGACAAATAATAAAACTAAATGTGTTATTTAACCAAATTTTGTATCATCAGTATCTTTAATAATCTCCTAATATCAAATTTCAATTATTAAAAATTGAAAATTTGCAAGTTTAGCAAATTTATAAAACTTGATATGCAAAAACTTCAATGCACGTGTATGACAATAATAATAGTCATTGTTGCAATTTGAATATTTAAATATCGAACGTGATTTTCATATATACTTTTCATATTTAAATTTATAAATTTTTACAAAACTTATTAATCCCTATGTTGTTCGCTGGTGTATTTTCTTGTCCACTTGTTATCTCCACCAAACAATTAGTTGACCTTAATTAGATAATAGATAATATTTTATCCACATTTTATCCAACAAACAACTACTACTTCATACTTAATCCACCAGACATAAACTACTCATTCATGCTTCATCCGCAAGACAAATACTGATAAATATTACTTCCATCAGACAACTATTTATTTAACAATTCATTCCCAGACATAACCACAAAAAAATCATGAATATTGGAATCACTCTTTAATTCACTATTATCTATGACTTCCATTCATCGTACTACTTTCCCTAAATTTAGCTATCAATAAAACATCTATAGTACAACGTTTGACTCTTACTTTATCCATCAGACAGATCCACGTTAATTTCCTCCACGAAATTACCATTTACTCCTGAATTTTCACGTCAAGGTCGAGTTTCTAATTGCTCATTTCTCAAACTAAAATTAATTGGCGGAAATAAGCAATAAAAAAAGTTGAGCACCTTACTTGATTATGATGACGAGGATGATTAAGATAGATGGTTATATGTACATATATAAATATTTATAATCGTTCCGAATGATAAAACAAGGTCAAATAAATAGAAGAGACTCTCGTCCGCAAAGACCGCCACAAAGTGCTTATTTCGCAAATAAATATCGTCAAAACTGTAAAACCTCGCAGTTAGTTTATAGAAGATTGGATTGGATATGAATTTGAAGACATTTGATCGTAAAGGGTAGTCAGGAGGAATGAAACTTCTTGGATTCCCCTAGCCAAACCATCACCCAAGACCAAGTCATGATTTGGGACAAGGATTCTTCTAGGCAAGGAGTCATTCGTGACAAGAACTCTTCTAGCCAAGTCATCACTAGAAACAAGAATTCTTCTAGCCAAACCATGACTTGGAACAAGGATTCTTCTAGTCGAGGAGTCATTCGGGACAAAAATGCTTTTGAATTCAAGGAGTCATTCGAGACAAGAACTCTTCTGGCCAAGTCATGACATGGGACAAGGATTCTTCTAGTAGAAGGAGTCACACAGGACAAGAATGCTTTAGAATGCAAAGAATCATTCGAGACAAGGATTCTCCTGGTCTAAAAGTTATTGGATTATCTATTCATGAACCCAATGATTCGTGTGGTCAATAAACCAGAAGCCAATAGATCATAGTGTAGTCATCTCCTAAAGACATTACGGTCCGACCAAAATGTTCCAGAATCTGATAATACAAGACCTTTGGCGGTGGTGGTATCAATTTATCTGTTATATCCGCGAAATCAAATTTTGCTGCTAGACTTCGAGTATTGATACGTATCAATAAAAGTTTTAGAATCGCGGACGCAAACTTTGCCTTCGGGAGCGAAGATCCATATATGTTTATTTACTACGCACGAGGCACCAAATAGACAGGGCGCCGGAGACCTTTTAATATAAAAATAATTCTACATAACTTTTTTATTAATTTTCATTGATATTTTTTCAATATTTAATATCTATAATAACGACCTATTCTAGTAAAGTTAGATATTCTTCAAAGAATCTTATATTTTATGAAAAAGCAACATTTTTGGTAATGCGTTATTTTCTCAAAAAAAAAAAAAAAAAAAAAACAATTATACCTTATACATTGTTATGAAAAATTTATGAATAAAAATGTTGAAATGTTCTATTATATACAAATCGATGTTTTTTTTAACATAAATACAAATTATAAGCAAATGACGGATGAACTCTATTTTGAAAACATGCAATTTTTGATATATAGTATTTCTTATAATTTGCACCCTATTAATTTTATAAGCCCCCTTTCTTTTATTATTGTTTTTACTATTATTATTAATTATTGTTTGGGTACGTCTACAATATTATTATTTATCATTTTATCAAATACGCGCTCGCACTTCACGATGACGTCTGACCTACTTAATTTTTTTTAATTCAATTTACGATATGTTTTGGCTGCTAGGAAATGATATTTATCAAATAGTCAGGGATTAGAAACCTGGATAAAAGGCTTACTCCTAGGTACGTGCATAGGAACACGGTTGGATCTCGCAAAAAAAAATTAGTTAGAATTAGAATCTCGTGAAGTGGTGAATTAAAAAAATATATCTCTGATGTGGGGCTCTCTGTTATTTATGCACGAACTATATATAATTTATTTCTGTATGCTATTTATTTATTTAATCCTTATCAATAACAAAGTAAACAAAATGGCAAAATGTAGACGTATCACATTGCATAAAGATAATTGCTCAAGTGTCATGTGATGATATAAGACTCCTTTTTTATACACTAAGGTATGAAATTACTTGCAATTAATTAAACAGCATTAAAGAGACGCCTTTATAAAATAAAAAAGCATTTACGGAGCTTAAACACACAATCTAAAATTAATGTTAATTTTACATATTATCATGTCTGGTACGAATATTAATTATTAAAAATGTTTGTGTTTGACTAAAATTTAACATTAAATAATGCAAGATAATTTAATTAACATTAACAGCAATTAACTTTGGACAAACTACCAAACTTTTTAATCTAAAAATATGCATCTCGACTTAGCTGTATTATTACTATAACAAACTTTATTTTTTTTTTCGAAATGTAAATTTAAAATAAGTTACTTGTAATTAATATTTCTTTACTTGCAATTAATGTTACGGTCCTATATATGCAATCCAAAAACACCTGCATAAAAAATTGAGTCTTTTGCAAATCCGCTAGTTTATCATTATTATAATTATTATTATTACAAAATGCGGTTTCTGGTCGTATTAAGTTAATCTCTTTTGTATTGTGTTTTATGTGCTGATAAAAAGTAGGAAATCAATATTTTATCAGTATAAAAAATTAAATCCATTGCACCGTTAACTGATAAGCCAGCCATCAAAAATATTGATATTGGTTTGAAAAAATCTGTCGCTAACACCAGGAATTTACGAAGTGTTTATCCTTTAGAGATCTTTTAGTTTAAACTAAAAATGCACTTTAAGGGTAATTTGGTAATTTGATTTGATAAATATATGCTAAAATATAAAAAAACCTGTATTATTTGCAAGCTGTTTTAATGGTGTCTTGCATCGCCATGGCCCAACATGAACCAAAGTTCAAAATATGCCAACCTTTCAAAAAATAATAATATAGAAATAGAAATAACTTTCTCATTAATAATTTTTCATGCGCATTTTACAACCCGTCAACATTATACAACTTTTAAAATTAATAAATAAATATGAAAGCAACAAAAAAATGCATACCGATTTATTTTTCTCATAAAGATCTCAGAACAATAAATATGTATTCTATAAAAACACGCATAATTTATCCTTATTATTATAATTCCTTCCCAATTTTCAAAACAAAAAAATATACATGCATTCCATTCGCCAAATATATCAATCCTGGTCTATTTATTATTCCTTCCAAGTTGTTACATAAATATTTAGAAAGTCTATTAATATATTCCTAGTTGTGAAAGCAGGAAAAGCTGCCGGTTCGCTATTTTTCCACCATTGCAAATTGCATTCCATTCCGTTTAATATTTCTTCTACTAAAACAGGATTCATTAATGAACATTTTGTTATTTATTTATTTGACACACATAAAATAATCTCTAAATTAGAATTTACTTGGCAGAGGTCAAAATGCACCGTTTAAAAGTAGAGAGAGAGAGACTTTCACCAAGATTAGAAAGGGCTCCGGGGGAAATATAGTAAGAAATAAATAAAAGGTCGGACAAAATGTATGAATGAATAAATTTTGGAAAATAATATGCATGTAACATTCATAAGTAATTATAAAACGTGTCTAAAAGACATATTTGTAGAATATGTTGGTATAATAGACACTTTGAAAAATATTATGTGAAAATAACAAGGTTGTGAGTAACAAACAATTAATCCTGAGAGCTCTTTAAAAGAAAATCGGTTAAAATAGTCAAAAATGTGGGCGGCAATTTCATATAAAAAAATCTGTATAAACTTACAAGACTAATTTAGAATTAAAATATATTATTAATATATTCAATTTTATATCGTTTGCACCCTTAATAAAAATTTTGGAAGAGTATAAATATGTGAACAATATATATATATATATATATATATATATATAAATATATATGTAGTATTAAGAAGAATGTAGAATTCAAATATACTCAATTTTATATTTGGGGCTTTATATTCATATTTATATTCATTTCTTTTGAGTAAAATTCTACATCAGTGCTCCCACTATAGATTTATATACCTGTGTGAGTACTACACAGGTATAAAAACATGTATTTGCACAGAAACCTGTTCAAAGACTTAAAAACGTACAATTAAGTCTTCAAACTTAGTAATAATAGTTTTCATATGATTTTTATTACCAATTTAGAAGACATTTTAAACATGACCTACTTTTTCAACACTCAATGTTATTTATAATGTTACACTTTAAAAGATTGCACATGTGTTATGTAAACATTGTGAGGGTGTGTAAATAATTAAAAACACATGTTTTATTTGTAAATCGATGCAGATGTTTAAATAAAGACTAGGTAGAGATGGTATTGACTCGAGTAATGCCTTGTTGAGAAATATATGAAAAAAAGTAGAAATTAAGAGTTTTGTATATTTACTTCAATAAGTAAAAGATAATGTAATACATAGGATAAAGTTTTATAGGACAAAGCAGAGTACAACGAGTATACTAACAATAAGAGTAACAAATGTACTTAAAACAGTAATTATTAATTGCATTCAGTTCCTTTTCATATCCAGTGTTCTAGTTGTTAATCCAGTAATTTATAAAAGTTTTACTTGATTGAATTGAAGACAATGAGTAAAATGTATCCAAAAATACAAACTGCCTATATCATCGATTGCATATAATTTACTTTTCAAATATCATGTTCCAGTCTTCAAATCTAATGCTCCTCAATGTTACAATTTGAAGTAAGGATGCAACTTGCATTAAATTTAATAAATCCTTAGACCGACTACATGTTTCTGACCCGTACAGAAATAAGGCCACTTTACTTACAAGCCTATATTGTTGTATAAGTATTAAAAAAATTAAGGAATGATTAGTGTGATAATAAGATTTTTACACAGATGTGTTATAGTCAGTGATACATGTGTATATTTATTTCTATCACCACTTACCCTTAAGTAGGCCAAACTAATTGTATCCCTTCAGTCTGCTCGTGTGTCCCTAATTCTAATTAAACTTAAACCAACACTTTCAATATCGTCCAAAGTCTAAAATGCGTTCCTGCCATTCACTTTAACTAAACAACTGCGACTAGATCCAAATCTCTCAATGTGTAGTGTTTGTTGTTAGATTATCACAGAGCCGTTTCACGACCTTTGTACGCAATACGTCATGATGCTCTCTAATACATGCTAAATTATAAAATACATTTAAAAACTTTTTCAATTTGGCTACCTACGATCTATATGTGTACAAAAACGTTGCTAATTTTAATGTATTGCACAAGACAGACATGCGACTAGAGAAGTGGCTTGTCTTGTGTCTTGTGTTTAGCTTTGTGCTCGTCTTGGTCAACACCACGTGTCAGATGGGATAATGGACTGATAGATGGCAGGAGGATTAAATTAAGTACGAATTCAAAAAGTGACATTTTGGGATTTTCGATTTATTCATAAAGTTAGATAATTATGTATAATTGTTTTTGAATAATTTTAATAGTATAATATGGTACTTAATACTACTGAGTGAAGTTAGCAACAAATCAACAATTCTGCAATGATGACAACAAAAGGACTTCTAAACCTAATCCTTCAAATCCATAGATAAAAGAAGAGTTCAAATCCTTCGCAATAGTGGCGAAATGTTATATTACACATTCGTTTTTATATAGTTTATTATATAGTAGTGCAATGAATACATATGTAAATATTAAATATTCAAACAAAACAAAATAAATTTAGAATATAATTTTTTTCATCCACACTTTTATATTTGTAGCTGGCACCACTGACTCATGAACCAGTAAACAAATGGCGCACTTTTTTTATTAATTGGTGTTGTTTTAATTAACTATTCGTTATTTTAAATATGTTTGATTTTTATACATGATCGTGAAAATATATTGAACATATGTGACTTATATTTTAGTTGTTATAACAATGCATTGTTATCAAATACACTAATGAAATTGACAGAGCTGTTCTTAAGTCATATTTTAACCATTTCTTCAAATTTTCTGATAAAACTTACATTTTTCAGTATATATCAAGTATTTATTTGAAACTATGGACGAAAACTTCTTGAATATAGAATATTTGCTTTAATAATGGACAGATTAAGGAATTACATGATCTGGATGAGATATAAATATTTTATGGCATTTTCGGTAAGTTTATATAGATGGTAAAGTATATATTCATAATACTTTTGACTTTGCACAAAACTTTTGGATTATAAGTTGTATTCGTTTTTGTAATAGACGATAAAAGAATGATATGCCTAAATAACAAGCTTTAAATATTAGTTTCTTTGATAGTGTGCCTTTGTAATTTTTTTTATAAAGCTTTTCACATAAAATTAAACCGTTCAAACATATACGTTTCAATATTTCAATATTATAGATATATATATATATATATATATTTATATATTATATAATATATATAAATTAAAAAATATAATATTAACAGTTTATTGTATTTATCATAAATAGTACAATGTGCAATAATATTACTATAAAATATATAAATAAAATACAATATGTCAAGTAAAGTCTCATAAATTATCAATAAATATTTAATTTAGCAAGAAAAGTATAAGAATAATATAATAATAGCTAATATAATACTACTATCACTATAGAATAACTATATAATAATTAAATGTTGAGTTCTACATCGATATGATTCTCTTGCATATTAGACTTATATAAAAAAAAAACTTTATTCTAATGGCATCCACAGTGGCAGTGGTGTTTATGATCATCATATACATAAATATATTTATTGGCTTCCAGAGACAGTATGTCTTTTTCTAAAGTCCTCAATTGTATTTCCAGCATTGTTTTCTGATTGGCTTTACTGATGGTATCGACTAGCAGTGGCAGTTTATTGAATTGCTTCAACAATTCAATTCTGTTGTGCTTTAGTCCCTAAAAAATATATTTATATATAGTAATTTAGAAATGGGTAATATAAGTCCCATATAAATGGAATATATAATTTTATTCCTTCTTACATGTAACAATTCCTCTCTTTCCTCCTGAGACACATAACCATTTCTCGCTTGTCTCGATTTTCTCTCAGTCTCTTCATGCAGTTTCATCATTTCTGCATTTTCACGTTCCTTTTGAAACTTTTTTATGTACTTGGGTATTTTTCCATAATTTTTCTTGTAGATATATTTGGGAATCAAGCCTGAATTTTCCAACTCAAATGTATCACCTTTAGCACCATCAACAAATCTTGCTGGAGGAACATTTGGTTTCGATTTGACTGCTTTGCGAATATTGTGGGTTTTCCAGTTTTTTTCAAACTCTGTGAAACAATTTTCGCAAAGCCTCGTTCCTTTTTTACGGGGGGAACAGGATTTAGCTAAAAGGGGGGAATAAATATTTTATCAACAATGAAATTGCGAATTGCACTGCCTCTTGAGTATTTACATGTAACCAATCAAGACAAGCGTAAACTTTTTTAAATCGTTTGTAACATAACATTTTGTTATAAAACTAATCAGTTTTATTATTTGTGGTTTTAGTAGACCCTTTAGGGTACAGTATATTTCAATTACAAGACTGTTGAATATATATGACAAAATATATGGTAGTGGATGACAAATGGCGCGAGTTCCTATAAAACGTTCCGTTATCTTATATTTATCAGAAAACTTATTAATTTTAGAATTAGTGGATCAGTAGACACTCTAAGACATAACATAAATTAATAGTGCATTATGCACAACACATTAAAAAAACACAAATTAACTACACTATTACCTCTAGGTGGAACAGGAGCCCGTTTGCAATCCTCTCCAAGCAAACACTTTGGTTTTCGTCCTTCTTCATTGACAGGGGGCATCCTTGAATAATTACCGCCACCAACGCCTGCTCCTTGTCTCAGAAAACCTCTTGGGTCTGGAGGCGCTGTTTCCGGGCGACCCATTGTGCGATGAGTCGGTTTCCGGGAGGAAACTTCTTTTAAAATGGCACTTTTGTGCTGAGACTGATACCTGGAGGTAATAGAATGAAAACTTTATTAGTTTATTATCAATTAATATTTTTAATTGATAATAAACTAATATCATTATTAATTATAATTGTAATATTCTAGGTGTTAACATCTATCAATAATAAATAATTCATAAAAGATTGCTAAATAATAATAATAATATTATTATCATTTATTGTCTTATTACTTTTTTACCTATCAACATGATGATAAGTTTTATCAATGGTTTTCAAAATATCACAAATATTTTCTCCATGATCTAAGAAGTCGACGCACATTTTTGTAATTTTGCTCGTTTTAAATTTCTACAAAGTAATGTTTGTATTTTATAAATCGCTAAAAAAATGAAGTAAACAAAAAGAAGTTTGATCAATATTTTCAGAGCTGCAGGAATATCCATAGTAACATTTTGATAGATCAATAGAATAATGGTTTTCAATATTCAATTGTAATAATACTATAATAATAATACATAAGTAATAATAATATAATAATATATTTCTTACATATTAAATATGTAATTAATATTAATATTTATAATTTAATAATTTTTAATGATCATAAAATTATTTAAAGCTTTAAAAATTAAATAATTTTAAATCTGTGGTTCAAAACTTGACTAAAAAATTTTTTCTGTTTGGGGATATTATATATTTTTAAGGCGATTTTTGAATATACTAATTTATTATAGGGCCTTATGATATAAAATAAAATTATAATTCATTGAGTTTTGTACATTTTACTTCAAGTTTCAAATAATATATGTATTTAATTTTGTATCACGCTTGATACAAAACATACTGGAGTAGATTCAGTATAATATAAGAATTTTTAATATTGAAAATAAATAGTTAACTTTTACTTTCTAACCATCTTTGAAGACATATCATTATCAAATATATAGTTTAAAAGTTATAGAAGACACATAGGAAACATTTAAACTCCATTTCCATTTCAGAGTATATATTCCAATTGGCAAGAAGGTACAAAGTAAAAATTATTAAAAGAAAACTTATTATGCACTTGAACACAAAGATTGTGCTTTTCTACAAAGAAGATCCTCGGTAGAATAAACGAACACATATGTGTTATTATATACCAATAAGTGATACTGTATGCTTCTTCTTTGCAGTTATGCACTTAAAAAAAATATTAATCATTTGATACTGAATTCTTTTTTTAAGTTAAGATTACTCAACAGCAAGTTTACTGAAAGCCAATTCTTAACTTATACAAAAAAAATATCAGTGCACACTTAATTCTTTTTTTTATCATGTTTAATCTTTGAATTTTCTTTGATTTCATACAAACATCATGATTCTAAAAATCGTCATCAACAATTATTGCCAGTTTATTAACATTTTTTACCTGATTTAGGTTCAAGATTGATCCAGAAAGAAACAAAATTGATCTCCTGATCCATTGCAGAGAAGACAAGATGAATAATGGTGAATAAAATTTGAACTTGAAATTGAAAATAATAAATAATAATGAATCATAGAACATATTAATGCAAAGATGATCTACAAGTAAGAAAAAATGACTATACAAAGTAGAATTTAGAACATGAAAATCGAATTGCAAAGCTAAGCCATTGCAAATCACTTTTATAATTAACGCTTTGCAAAGTATTACAAATTTTTTAATGACTTTTAAAATTAAAAACTATTGTGTCATATTAAATTTAATTTTTGGAATTATTCTTATGGCAGTAGTTAACATTATATATTAAACTTAAAGAAAGAATTATTTGAATTAATGATTGATTTAAGCAACAATTGAATCTTTGTACAATGATGTGTATCTGTTCAGGTCTATGGTATTATATATCGTATTCTTAATCAACATTTGATGAAGGTATATAAAAATAATTGGAACTTGGTTATAACCTTAACTTTATAAAGTGATATTAAATGCATATATTTAGATTCATAATTCAACTATTAATGAAAATGGCTTATTGCAAAATACTTACTATTCCAGTATCCAGGTAGATATAAGTTCATAGTGATCGATTTGAATTTTCTGTAAATTGCGCTACACCTGTAGATATTATTTCCCTGACAAACTATTAGGCTTCAAATACATATATAATGAAACATGGTAATCATAACTAATATTATTGCTTATTAAGATTACATTTTTAGAATTGTTTGTTTGAATTTTTACTGGAAAAAATTATGTTCCTTTGCAATGAATTTCAACTAAATAAAATGACTTTTTGAAAACACAAATTTATTCACATGAAAAGCCTGTGAGCATGTAAAATTATTTACCTAAATACTCTTGTCAATGTAACACGAGAGTATTGATATATTTAAGTTATAAAGCCAAAGTATTTGGGTTAGGTGCAGAATGCTGACATTCGAGACATATTGGAAAGGATCGGGTCTGTATTTTAAAATATAAATAATAAATAAGAAATAAATTTTGAACTAGTGAATTAATTGAACAGTTATGTAATAGTAGCACAACAATAACTAATAATAAATGAAAGCAAAAATGAGATTGTAGGTTAATTTAATGTTCTATTTAAACTTATAATAAAGATATAAAGTATTGCATTTAAATTAAATTATATTATATACATATAACATATTCATTTATGGCCATTGTATATAAATATACTATTTTTAGAAAATCCAGAACCCAAAATTTAGATTCAGCTAGAAAAACTTCGTGTTGAGGATCTTAGATATTTATATAATTAGAATTTACTAGAACTACTTCTAAGCCACAACAACATTTCTTTAAATCTATTCTACTCACTAAAAATAAAGTTAATATAGTAAAAAACAATAGCCATTTTTAATTAAACTAAAACCACAATAATTAATATCAATTTCACAAAACTTTTCACTCAATCCAACTGATGATTTCTTTGCCAATGATAAAAGTTTAATGAGAATTATAAATGAAATTATGTATATTATATTAGTAAAAATAAAGTTAATATAGTAAAAAACCATAGCCACTTTTAACTAAACTAAAACCACAATAAATAATATCAATTTCACAAAACTTTTCACTAATTGTCAATTCAACTGATGATTTCTTTGCCAATGATAAAAGTTTAATGAGAATAATAAATGAAATTATGTATATTCTGATTTTAACTACTTGTTATAAATTGTATATTAAAATATCATTGTATATCATAATATAAATAAATAAACGTCAAAATTGAATCAATGACAGTTTGTTTCATCGTCTACATACGATATAAAACATGATTTTGGTCTCCAATTGGAACATTCTGATTCGTCCGACCGGCCGTCCCTCAACCAATAAGATATTACCTTTTGATACTCGGATGTGTCTGCTACCCTGGTATTTCATGTCGCTTTTGCACCGAAATTTGTTTGACTTATTGAACGACTTGTTTAGCATACATATATGAAAGACTTGCGTTCGGTAGGCAATTGAAACGCTTTGATTGGTCCAAGAGGACTTCCTAGAACCAATAAGAATAGCCGAAAATATCGCTAACAATTCTCTTCTTATACTCCGACGTGTCTGCTACCCTGGTATTTCATGCCGCTTTTGTACCGAAATTTGTTCGACTTTATGAGAAAAGCAATGTTATATGGATAGACTTAATGACCGGAGAGTGTCTGGGCTCCTGGTAGATTTTTCGATTCCGAAACGAAATAATTGCGCTGCAATTATCGCGGCTGATGGCACCAGTATTTTTAATATACTTTTTTTTTATTTCTGCTAATTTTAACAATTAGATTACAATACAATGTATTAAAATTAATGTTAAAAGTTATGATATTGAAAATCAAAATCAAGAAGAAAAAAAAATAGAATAAGAGGAATGTGATAAGAATAAGAAATATATACTTAATAATATATATTATTACGTTTATTGGTAATACATATTTTATCAAGCTAATATATTATTTATTGTAACTTTTGATATAATAATTTTAACAATTTTATAAAATTACATAATAATTACATAATAATTTAAAAAAATATAAAAATAAATGGTTAATTATAATGGACAATAAAATAAATGTTTTTCGTTTATATCATGAATATATTTCATTTACATATACACCTATACATAAAATGCAACTATGAACATTTTCTTATAATTTTTCGATTATATTACATCGTGTATTTATATATTATAATATATTGCATATGTATAAATAAATCAATATCGATGATGATTATGAGATGATGTCCTCTAAGCATATCCATATTCGGCGGCTCAGGTGATACTGAAATAAAACATAAATCTTATTATAAAAAATGTTAAATATAATATGTAGGTTGCTGTAGGTCATTATAATTAGAAAAGATGATAAAAGTGAAAATATTAGTGTATTTATTTTTTCTGAATCTTTTACATTATTAAAAATGATTTGAAACGTTAGTAAATAAATTTTGTTTTATATGGTATAGTGTATATTAGACAAAATTAAATTGTATACTGTAATTGTATAGTGTGTATCTATTATAATATATTATCCTTATACTTATAAAGGACACAGAATATAAAAATATACTTAACCAACGCCACTCATTTAAATCTCTAAAAACTTATAGAATAAAAATAAATGTAAATAATAAAAATAAAATTATATAATGAACAATATTGTCTAAAACCACAATGTTCTACAACATGTCAGTATACTCATAAATTGTATTTAACAATATCAAATTTTCAAAATATTAAATAAATGCATAAAAAAATTGCTAGAGTACTATAGACAGCATAGTGTGCTAATTATATATATATATTTTTATTAAATATTAATCCTTCAAAAGCTTTTTTTATTATCTAATCTCCTATATTACCGCCTAAATATTACACATTTGAATAAACCACTTAACTAATCAGCACTTCGGGGGGCTGATAAGGAAAAATGAAATTTATTGGATTTGTGAAAAACAAGAGAAGAGACAGAATCGCAATCGTTTAAATAAATACATAATTATTTATTTAAAAAATATATTTTTTAATCACTTAATAATTATTAATGTTCTTCAACATGTTCTAAAAAGTTTGTTCGAATAAAATCTTTTACTTGTATTTTTGTTAAAAAAAATAATTATAGTAAACTCATTAAATAATAATATATTAAAATTACAATGTAAACTAACGGTGCGTCCTGCACAGTTCTCTAAATATATTTTCAGATAGTATTTTCATATATTTCAATTACAATTTTACATAATAAACAGTGCATCCTGTAAATTTTCTTATAAATACATGGTAACGACCTGACAAAGAGTGCTAATTTATGAAACGTTTTATCACTCAAATTATTGATTGAAAACCCAATAATTTTAGTGTTTGTCATCATAATAGATTCATTGGATATTAACAGGTTCAAATCACAAGATCATAGTACTATGTGTCCTGGAGGGCTTCTTGAAACTATGTAAAATAATCAAACGTGCACCAGTCAAAGGTGCTTTTGAACAAAATTTCTCATAGATCAAAACTTTGTTGAAAAATGCATCCGTTTTAATATTTACCTATCGTAATAGAATCTATGAAAAATAACATTCAAAATTAGTAAGTATTTTTGAATGTACAACCATTTTCCACAAAACCTCACCTGGAGTACAAAAAATCCATTCGCAATAATAATTGCGGTACCTACAAAGAAAAATAATCATTAATTACGCAAATACGGTTCTGTACATTCTCACCTGTCCATATGAGATAAAAAGCTCCTGTAATAAATTTGTATGAAAGCACATTGATATTTTATTAATCAAGCAGAAATCCTCTAATTAAATTAAAAAAATAACAGTTATATATTTATATCATTATTATGACTATGGAAAACTCGATAAGGAAGAAATCATTCTCCGATTCCTTCAGAAATTCGATTAAATTGAAAGCTCGCAGGAGCAAAGCGAACGCCCGCGAACGGAACCGCATGCACGGACTGAACGCAGCCCTGGACCGATTAAGAAGGTACCTCCTAAAATTGGATTTAGAGCACTCTGAATTGCCCTGTTGTTATATGTTGTATGAAATAATTGTAAATTATTTAGTTTTAAATAAATGCATCCCATACATCATTCAAATTTAACGAGTGGTTTAGAATTTGTGAACAATGAGATGTTCTAGAGCAGCTTGATTTACTTTATAAACACAATTTAATATCGATACATAAACTTGATTCTTTGCCTTTTACATAACTTTTTATAAAAAAGATTAATAATTAAGATGCATTTGCATTTAACATATTTTCACAAAATTAAGTAATCTACAACTGTGACTAATTTAAAAAATGATAAGCAACTATTTATACATGAAATTTATGTATTTACTGAATCTTGGAATAACTAGATGAACTATGTATGTACTATAAAACCTGCATTAGAACAAATATGTACAAAATAAAATCAGCAATGACTTTATCTAACATCACAAAAGTCTCATAGCAGCTAATAATTTAACATTAAGATTATTACCTATCCATTACTATTATTACTATTTCTATTACAGGTGTATTCCTATCCAGACCCAAAATCTGAAGCTCTACAGCCCCCATTACAGCCAGACACAAAAACTATCAAAAATTGAGACACTACGATTGGCACGAAACTATATCACAGCTCTGACAACTATTTTGTCAAAAAATCGCAGTTTGCATCCTCAAGAATTTCTTCAAATTTTATCCCAAGACTTGAGTCAATCCACTAGCAATGTACTGGCAGCTTGCATTGGACAGAAAAATTATGAGATCTTGTATCGAGAGTTTGAAATTTGTGATTAATATGAAAGGGGTGGCGCATGCTGTGGTAATGAACATAAAATGTATAATTATAATTAAAATTGAAAATAAACTAAATCCCAATCTCATCAAGTACAATATAATTTATTTACGATTTTTTTTTTCATTTTGTTAAATAAGTATAATCATATGAAAATTCTCATAATAATAGTAATATCATTAACCTACATCAAAGGAAAAAAGAACAGTTGCAATAGGAACAAAATGACAATTTAGTAGACATTAGAATTTATCTTGGAAAAGATAGAGGTTATTAGTGGCAGCCACTGCAATTATATTCTCCGTTGGATGCCAAGCGGTGTGAAGTATTTTTTTATTGAAATCCAAACAATCAACAGAGATTTCATCCTTCTTCCGCTTGCCACCAACTCCAACCTTGCGAGGCTTAAGGATTGTCTTCGGCTTAGCAATGTCTCTGCAAGCCTCCAGAGTCACCTCTCGTCTAGTCTGACGATCAAACACACGGAAAAAGTTGTTGTAGGAACCAGTCATTATGGCAGAGTCATTGCCATTCCAACAGCACTCAAATTTATCAAAAATACAATCGTTTTCATATAATGAACACAGTTTTGCACGAAGATATTCATGTACCTGAAAAGTAAAAGTCACAGTAATATAAAAATATTTTTTTTGTCTCATTTTATTGTTTTGTGAGATAAATATTGTTTTCTCTTACCGGGTAAGTTTCTATAGGTTTGGTTTCCATGTGAAGATCCCATACTTTAACACTGAGATAATCTCGAGAGATCATATACCTGCCTGAATTACTAAGCTTTACATCACTTATGGAACTAATTATTTCACTAAAAAAACTTCTATTTGTTGGATCTTCAGGCTCTTCAAACATTTTAGCATGCCTATCACATAAGGCGCTGGCCCTCATATCACAAAGGCGTATTGTGCCTGAAGAAAGAACATTTATAAAACTTGTATAACAACAAAATCATTATTTCATATCAATAGGTCTTAGCATTACCTTTACTACTGGAATAAACAAAAAGATTACATTCGGTCGGATGAAACTCTGCGGCCGTAATGACCTCAGTCAGTTCCTCCATATTTGTGGGCTTAATGTCCACAATGTTAAAACTTTGATCTGTAATTTCCAGATTCCAAAGATTAATTCGGAGATCATCTGCTGATAAATAGGTTTCTTGATCGGAATTAACAGAAATTGAATTTATATGATAGGTGTGCGCATTAGCAAATATTCTACGGGGAGATGCTTCAACCATTAATTCCATAGGTTTAATAACTGGCACTCGGAGAGAGGTAATAAAGGTTGGGTCTCGGATTTGACCATTTTCCTCTTTAGTATTATAACCTGTGAATAAAATAGAAGTTAAAATCTATCCTTTGCATTTATAACTATCCTTTATAACTTTGTGTTTATGTTTACCTTCTATCCTCTTATCACGTTCAGACACTTTCCACAATTTAATAGTTTTATCATTGGTCGACAGAAGAAAGTGTGCCTGATTTTTTCTCCTGAGCCATCTAATTTTATTAATTTTCTCCTCAATTTCCAAACTTTTTAAATAATCAAACTCGGGTTCGTGAGATTGAAATGTTGAGTATACATTGTACTCACCACGACGGGGTATTGAAGTTTTTGAGACGGAATCTCTCTGAAAAGAAAAACAAATATAATGCTTTTAATTTTGCATAATTAAAATAAGTTTTTATATCTATCTATTAATAATCTTGTAATAATTCTTTGCCCATCATATTTTACAGCACTGACCTGGAATATAACAACTCGACCCCCTTTATCACCAGTGGCTAATAGTTCACCATCATGATTAAATTCAACGCAAGAAACAATATCTGCTTCAGTCACATCATCTTCTAGCGTTCCTTTAACTTGTGAAAAACACCACGACGTGTCTCCATTTCCTAAATAAAAAATAGAAGAAAACACATTAAAAACATTTGTTTTTATGCAGATTAATTATCCTTGTATCAATTGTTAAATAAAATAGATTTCTTACTTATCCAAAGGTACCATTGAATCATGCTTAACATCATGTACAACATAAATGTATTTTTTTTTTAAACAAAAGGACTTAAAGTACTTGATTATAATATTTTCCATATAATAATTGGAAACATTCATGAAATATTTGATGGTTTTCAAAATGTCAAATAGTTGACAGCCCAAAAGTTTTGCTTACTAATTTTTTAAATATGCCAAGAATTTATATATAAAATTCATGAAATATACCTTCCATGCACGTCCTCAACCAATAATAGATATTATTTTATTATTACTTAATTTAAAATAAGAAATTTCAGAAAAATGTACTTGAAAATTTTGAACTTGTTTGATTTTTGATAGAGGTTATAAAACAATATTTTTTGGTGGTACTGTTTTGTTTTTGGAATAAATGATGCAGGAGAAATAAAAGCATAACTAGATCGCTAAATTTATTATAAATATGTTGTTAATAAGAAATTTCGGTTGGGCATTTCAATTGCGCAAATTAGAACAATAACAGACGCTACATAACCAACAATCATTATACGTCAAAAATTATAAATTCGAAAGAATCTACGAGTATTTGTTTAATAATTGCACAACTATATTGTGAATGCATATTCAAAACTACACAAATTCCTAGTATTTTATCAAGTATCCATTATCCATTGTAAATTATGCGAAATAATCCCAAAAACGCATACAAACTCACCGGCCATATCAAATATTGTCACTTATATAACAGAAATTCATTAAAACTTTATCACACAATCAATTACACGCTAGGAATACGTTATTAGTTTTATCTCAATCATAAACTTAACATTAAAATTACAAACAATTGCCCGTAGAAAAAATGCAAAAAGGTGCAATGGCGACACTGACCAAAACGTGTGCGAGAGGAGGGGAAATTAGTTTCGTCCTTGCGAACCAGTTCATTAACCAGTGCTACCACCTGTATTGAGTGCGAATTATGAGTGGACCCGGAAGGTAATAGATGGCACCACAGAACAAGGATAATGAAAACAGATTTTATATTAGTGTCAAAATTTTTACAAAATAATGATCAAAATTTAACATAATCCTATTTGTTGAATTACAATTATATAAAGTCATGCTTTAAATGAACAACACTTGTAATTAGTCATCCAAGGCTAAAATTAACTAGGGGGGTGCATGGCACCATGCCTAAAGGCAAATTGCTGGAACGTCCTGTACCGTAATTAAAAATCTTGGTACGGAACTCAAAAAAATTTACACAAAATGTGTACACATTATTAAAATCTCTATACAATATCTGATAATTTGACGTACATAACCTCTATCTCAAGTCCATAACATCTGGACCTGCCTTTCCAAAAATTTACTCAGTTCTTTATCTTGTCAATACAAGTGAAATCTTTTTTGAATTATTAAAATCGAACGCTCCGTTCTCTTAAAAACAGAATTACCGTTTTTGGCACTTTTTGCCCCGAACGGCTAGACCTGCCTTTGCCAAAAACTAATCAGCACGTTTCCTGATCAATATGAATCGAATGATTTTTGAATTATTTAAATCGGTTGATCGGTGTTCCCGAAATTGTCGACGAAAATTTGTATTCGCACACACACACACATATACATACACATTTTTTAAGGTATGCCAAAATATTCAAAAACCTTTGAAACGTAAAGATATATAAAAATTTTCATTTTCGATTTTTTTGCGATTACTATAACTTACCTTACGGGCAGTTAACTAGTGGTGTATGGCATCGTGCCTTAAGGCAAATTGCTGGAACTTCCCGTACCGCAACGAAATGTTCGAGGAATATTAAATGTTTTCAAATAAATTAGATATACTGTAATAATGTCTAATACTTATTTATAAAAATTATATAAATTAAATAACAAGGTAAAAATTATTCATTTAAAGTTTATAAAAGAGCTTTAGAACTTTAGCCATAATTGAATTTGAAATTTGAATTATTTTCGATACACAAAAAAATTTTCAAAAAAATTCCGTACAATTTTTCAGAAGTTTTGCTATTTGTATTAAATCCGTTATAATTCAAAGTATAAAAACAATGACATGACATCTTCCTTCCACCAACCTTTACTTTTACTATGAACAGCCGTATTAATCATATGTCCTAATTTTGTAAAACTCGATTGTCTTGCAAAAGTGATATTATTCCTCGGCGGTAATGGAGGCGCCTGTGACGTCGAATCGTTTCCTTGTGGGGGCTTAGCCCCCTGCGGGGACCATAGGCCCGAGAAGACGCCTGGTTGCGGCGTTTTGGCAACTTCTCAGCCCTGTAAAGGAGATTGGAAATTTACAATTATAAATATACTTTGAATTCTCAATTATGTAGTTTTATATGAAATAATAATAGTTTCAAAAATAGAATTTTGTTCAATTCACTGAAATTTGTTCGATAGTTTCACAAGTCTGCATGCTGAGGTAATTAACACTAATAAACGCTAATAAGTTAAAAACTAATTAGCAACAAACTGAAACCAGCAGTAATATATCATATCTTGAATGTAATTTTGAATATATTCAACAGAAATATTAAATTATACTATAATAATACTTGACAAAAATATCAAAAATTATTAACTGAAACTTACCAAAACATTTATTATTTACTTAGTGATTTGATGAACTAATTAATTAACTAATTTTTTTTTATTTATATACAAACACATATTTTTATATAATTACTTAATATAGTCAAAATTAGTTAATTATTAACAGAATTCTTTAATTGATTATAATAAGCTGACATGTATATTTTTATATTTAAGGTAAGTATATTACTATATTATTATATTTATTTATATATTTTGTTTACCTATTAATAATAATTTTATATTTTATTAAAATTTATATCAGTTTTATTAAATACACCATAAAAAGGTTGTATGTTAGAACAATTTATTTATTAAAAAAAAAACAACTACTAAAGTTGGAAATGTGAGTAATTGAGGTTTAAAAATATAGTACAAATAACAAATCTTTTAGAAATGTAGTAGTTAAAAATTATAGAGAATGTGAGTATTTTGCTAATAGTTTCAATGCGGAATTAATTCAAGGGATAGATTAGAGTATTGTTCTATATATTTAGCGTTTATCCATGAATCCAAATGCTTTAAAAAATAATTTTAAATTTATAAATTTCATATATGTACATAATAGTTTTAGAATTGAATTTACAAAATTATTATTTATTAATTTAAATATATATATATATATATATATATTAGTTAAATATCTTTGATTGCTTATGGTAAACTGTGTAAATACATATTAAAATAATTCAACGTCCATAAAATCAACATTGACACTCTTGTAGATAATTGTGCAATTACATGCTATAAAACGTATATATAAGATTATTAACTAACAGAATAGTGTAAAGTGATTAATTACATTTTTATGTAATTAAATCGCGTAAAACACGTGAAATAAATTTTTAAATATTTGATCAAACTGCCATGTTTCGTCGTCCATTGTAAAACTGACGACAACTTCAGATACATAAAAACTATTAAGAAATGTATCATAATTAATTTTAATTATTAATAAATGAGATGAATTTACACAATGTTACAAGAGCAGTAATGTGTATATTTAATTTATTTTATATTTTTTATGCTTTCGTTTTTGAATATTATATATTGCCTCGTCCATTGCAGTTATTCTACAAGTAATGCCACTTTTACAAACTTGTAAAAATGCATTTAGTAATATATTATAATTAAATATATACTTATACTTTGTTTAGACTTTTATTGGTAAAATAGCTTTACATTTCATTATATTTTTAAAATTTTCATTATTACTTATTTTAGGTTTTTTCCCTCGCCAATGTTGGTGCTTCCGTTCGCCATTGACAATTCAAAGATATCTCATATCCTGTCGTTATAGTTTTTAAATTTCAAATTCTTTCCTTAATTAACCAGTAAACGGTAATGGCAAAATGAAACAAAAATCTATCTACCTGTCCATTTGTGAATACTAATGTAAGTTTAAATAGAGTTTTGTGTTTAGAATAATGTTTTCAGTAAACAGCAAACTACATTGTTTGTTTTAATACACACAATACGTAACCTCATGTGATTGTTTGCTTTTGCAGATGTTTCGCATTAAAATGGATAGAAGGAATAATTTCATTGTAGAGATGAATATTTTGTGTAACAAATAATAGATCAAGTTGTATTTCGAAAAAACAAGTCTATGAATTGAATGCAACGACAGCTTTATCTAGAAATTATATTTTTTAATAAAAAATATATTTAATTAAACCAAGGATTTCGTTCCTACATCTATTATGAATACAATATTATTAACCAAATTTATAGTATTTTGGAATTTGTAACTTAAATTTCGTGATTATAGAGTAACAGGTATATACAAATTTAGTTTAATTGAAAATCTTAACATTGAATCTTTATTGTACGATTGTTACGAAAAACTATAAATATAAAATCTGCTTAAGGCGATTTTATATAAAATAACAATAAATTATTAATTAATTTAATTTAATTTATTAGTCTGTCAAACGTTTTTTGTTTACTAAAGTGGCATATTTATAAGGTTGTTCGGAAAGTCAATTCGTTTTTTATCACCATAATTTAGCTCTATTTTTTTAACCTAACATCGCACTTAAGCCCTATAATTATTATGATTTGAAAACTTATGTTTTAAGGCCAAAATATTTTATTATTTTTGTGTAAATAGTTCTAATCAATTATATGCAATAGTTTTGGATGATGCCACTTTGAATACGGAAAGAATTAAGCAGCGTTTTCGGCATGTTTTACTCTTTTGCTATAGAAACTGTTTAAGCCGAAAAGAAATTATTGAAAATGAAATAATTGATCGATATGTACGAAAATGACGTGTTGATAGTACGACAGTGCCAAAATTGGTTTGCTAAATTTCATTCCTGGTACTTTGATGTCCAAGATGCACCAAGTCCAAGAAATGCGGTTGAAGCTGATAAAGACGCGAGAAAGGCATTAGTTGGTGCAAACCGGCAAAGATCAATACATAAAATCCATTTGAGTTAAAATTTATCATATTTAACAGTTCATGACCACTCAAAAGGTCTGGGATTGTCTTCGATACTCAATGTATGGTTCTCATAGAAAGAAACGCGTGTCCTCCGCGATTCGTCTCTGAAAAGTCCTGAAATTTATCAGGTTTTGTAGAATTGTGACTAGGAATGTCAAATGGAATGTAAATGTAAAGAATACAATACACGCAATAGCCCATGAAACAAAATAGAAGAATCTGCTCATAACAGATGCAAATTTGAAATTTGCCAGAAAAAGGTAGTATGTATGGTAAGATTTTAAAGAAGTTGTTCATTTTTCAGCTTTTCCAGGATAACATAACGATTAATTCGGATGCCTTATGTCATCAGCAGGATAACCTAAATGATATACTTCAATAGAAAAGTTCAGAATTAACCCACAAGCAAGGTATTGTACTGCATCAAGACGACACAAGACCTCACATATGTTTGGTCAATCGCCTAAAGCTTTGGAAGCTCGAATGGAACCCAAGGAAACATTCATCAGAATTGCCATCATCAGGCCATTATTTGTTCCGAGGCGGTAAAACTTAGACCTCAAATCAGCATGTCAAAAAGCACTTTGTTCAGTTTTTTGCCAATAACGACCAAAAAATTTCTAATATCTCGAAATTATGCTGAAACCAGAAAAATGACAAACAATGTTTATTCAAAACTGCCAATACATAATTATTAAAGTGTGTGTTTATTGCACGAAAATTACTTGCCAAATTGTCTATAAAAAACGAAGTTACTTTCCGAACAACCCAATATATCTTCTATAATATTCTTGGACATCTAAACATCAATTGTAAAAGTTAAAGACATGCAAAGAAAAATTAAACTAAATAGTTAAATATTATCAATAGAACAATATTATAGAAGATATGAATGCCCTCCTCAAGGTGGGTAACTTAATCTAGTAAAACTGCATCAAATACTCACTGGGGTAACTACTATACATAATTATAATTTATTAATGCCAACCATATAACTAAAGTTATGATTGTTATTATAAAAAAATAAGAAAATGATTGTACAACGTATTTACGGCATTTTGCCCAACGCAGGATACATTTGGTTAAATGATTTGTTACCAGTAAATATGGATATGTAATTTTGCCAATGGACTGTTAGATATTTTAAAAATGCGTGTATGTTATATTCAACGTTAGAATCAGCTTATCTCTCGTATTAACTAAAATCACATGCTTCACCGTACAAACACGTTCGCAGAACAAACGTCTCCTAATTAGTACTAATACTCGAATAATTTGCATTATCACACGGAATTTTGTGGACATGTTTTCATCCACAAATACAATTATAGAGATACATATATACATTCTTATATATCTTATATATATAATCATATATCAATAAACCATGTGCTTTTTTCATTACAAAAGTAAACATGGACGTACGACGTCAATGAGAAGAAGAGAGAGAAAAATTCAATTAACAAATTTTATATTTCGTAAATATATGACAAACAAGAAGACCTACCAGACTTACGCAAGCACTATTTTTGACGACAAAAGAAAAAGATTTTCGACAAAATATTTTATTGTTGATAGTAGAGACTCTGCACGATGAAAAACAGGGGCGGAGCACCCAAGAAGTAAGAAAAAAAATTTGGAAAAGAGGAATAAATGGTAGAGATAATTAATTATTTTGAACACAGATTCAAAATTCTTGACATACATTCGTTATATATCTTGTTACTTTCAAAATGTTTTCTGATATTATTAAAATATTAAACAAACTTGTACAAGATTAAAGAATTTATAATAATATCAATAAATAAAAATTCGTAGAGCAACTCTGCAAACTTTAAAATCAAAACTGTCTTGTGACAAAATGCACACACTTTTATTCACTGGCCATAACTTTTAAACCGAGTTTGTTCCACAAAAGTAATTAAAAACAGGTTAAAATATTTTTTTACAAAAATACGTTAATCCATTAAATATTAAATAACTTTCAAACTATTTGAATTTCAGTTAATTTGAATTTCAGTTAATTTGATGAAAAATAATATTCTCTAATGCATGAAGACCCTACAACAACTTTGGAGATTCATTAATGGAAGTAGAAATATTATATCTACCATAATATGACTTGTTAATTATATATATATATATATATATATATATATATATGTATATATATAAGGATAATTTATAAAATATTTAAATTAGTTTTTTAGATGAAAAGGTTTACCTGTTTTGTTTTAAGGATTTTCTTTAAATTGATAACCATTGTTCAAATTAAAATTATTTTATTATATATATATATAATATTATTATTATAACAATGCCTGTTAATAATATATTACACTTTGTTCAAAATTTAAAATAACTTTTTATTAATTACAAGAGAAAAAATACGAGTGTTTTAGTGAAAATTACTTGAACCACATTGATTATTTTAAAATATCTTATCAATTAGATATTTAATTATCAAATAAATATGATCCAGATTTCATTTACAGGCTCGTTATCACCTTTTAATATAAATTTCAATGTCAATTTCATCATTGAATTAAAAACTCACCAGTTTTTAAAGAAAAATCCTCTTCTCTTCTCAAGAAACAATCACAAAATACTCAAATCATATTTTTGTCCCTATTTCCTATTTTCATTTTGTAAATTTGAAATTTTGAACTTATTGTAAATAATTTGTAAAACAAAAGACAGTGTTTTAATTTTTTTACTCAAAGAACAATTACACTGGTTTAGTAGTTGATTGACACCAAATGCAAAAAAACAACTAGAAAAGATTTATCAGGTGAATTTTAAGTAGGTGACAAGTGTGTCTGATGAATGGAGGGGGCAACGTGTAAACGACTCTTGTGGAAGAGATGTTTTGAGAGATTGATACGAAAATCAAACATAATTTTATTTGTCAACAGATGAAGAAGAGGATTGAGGTGACATGATGGAAATATTAGGTATTTTTTATTCAACACTTCTGGATAATTAGAATTCAACTAACCATGGACTGAAAACACCTTAAAAAAATTACAAGCTCAATTAATATTTTAATTCATATGTTTATTATTATTAAAAATAAATATTAGTATCCTTTTATCCTGGTTCGAACTTCCGGTGTGAAACTAAAAGGTAAGATGGCGCACAGATTTCAAACTTGTCAAATTAGATTCCAATGTCATTCGAATAAAAAACGTAATTTTGATAGCAATTAGTGAATTATAATGTCTAGCGACTTATATAATGTTGTTTTTATTAGTAATGGTTAAACAATCAATGGAATAACAATGGATTTCGCTTTAGGAGGTATTGCAGCCATGGGGGCTTGTTTATTTACAAATCCTCTTGAGGTTAGGGAGATGGATAGAAAATTGTTCAAAATAGAATATTTGTCTTAAATATTCACTACAACTATTGCACAATGTCATTTCTCAACAATACGTTTCTCTCATTAGATTAATTTTGGATTCCACTCTAAATTCTTATTAGAATCATCTTTCCTTAATCCATCTCCATTTTCATAGAACTTTTCTTATTGTCATTTATTAATTGTTTTTTTATACTTGTAGGTGGTAAAGACTCGTATGCAACTACAAGGAGAGTTACATGCACGAGGAAGTCATGCAATACATTATAAAAATTTTGCACATGCCTTTATAACAATTGCTAAAACCGATGGTGTTTTGGCTTTGCAAAATGGACTTGTTCCTGCTCTATGGTTTCAACTGTTTCTTAATGGTTTTAGGCATGTTTTAATTATAATATATATATATATATATATATATATATATATATTAATAAGTGTTTTATAGACTAGGAACTTACCAAATCTGTGACACTCACGGTTTAACCAAGGACAAAAATGGTAATTCATCAGTTATTCGATCAATGGCAATTGGTGCACTTGGTGGAGCCATTGGAGCATCATCAGGAAGTCCTTTTTACTTAGTATGTATACCTCATCTTCTTCTTAATTCCAACAATAAGCACCATCTTCTTATTGTAGATTAAAACCCAATTGCAATCAAAAGCGGCAGCTCAAATTGCTGTCGGTCATCAACACTCTCATGAAAACATGACTTCAGCTTTGTATAAAATTTTTAAACAATCTGGAATAATAGGTAAATCAATATTAATTTTTTTTGCTAGTCAAGGGATACTAATTTTTGTTTTTATAGGTCTTTACCGTGGTGTTAGTTCGGCCATACCAAGAGCAGCTGTTGGATCAAGTGTTCAGTTGGTCACATTTGCTAAAAGTAAAGAAATATTAAGAAATAATAATGTAAGACATTATTTGTAATAAATGCATATTTATCTCATGATACTGTTACAATGTTACGTATATTCTAGATTTTAAATGATTCACCGTTGATGATATCTTTTGTGGCTAGTATGATGGGCGGAACCCTCATGTCTCTAGCCATGACACCATTCGATGTTATAGCTACCAGATTATATAATCAAGGTTTGATTATTACAACACACATAAACACAAACATAATTTTGTATTATGATTTTTTTCTAATTTAGGTTTGGATGCACACGGAAGACCTCTTCTCTACAATGGAATATTGGATTGTATTTACAAAATGTGTAAAACTGAAGGCATATATGGATTTTATAAAGGTTTCTGGCCGTCTTATTTGAGACTTGGTCCTCATACGGTGCTTGTTCTTGTATTTTGGGATCAAATAAAACTTGTACAAAAGGCCTTTCAAACGACTACCTCAGATATGGAAGAAAATATATGAAATCACTCTTATACATTATTAATATAGTACAATTATTTTATATTTATATGTAATATATTCATAATGTTTGTTGGACCAATAAAAATATTTTATTTTAAAATGTGATTTATTATATTTCTTGACTTGTTATAAAATTATTGGACCACAAACTAATCTAAGCTAGATTCCCAACTGATATCTTTTCAACTGTTTTTAAATAATCCAAAACGGTTCTGGTTTTTTGTTTAAGAAACGGAGTCAATTTTTAAAATGTCCTGCGCAAGTTTTGTAAAAATCGATCACGTGATTAATGAACGCCCTTAGATATAAAAACTAACTTTTTCAGAAAGAATTGGTGTCCAATCATTAAACTTTAGTATCTTTTTAAATAAATATAACAATATTATTATTTATAAAATTATTTTTGATCTTTTTATTATAAATTTTATTATATATTTATATATCTTCAAACAATAAGTTATTGTTATTTATAATATTAATATCAGGATAAGCGAATTCTACACTGAATGATGGATAGGATTACATACGAAACGTACAGATTTTAAAATAAATTATACTCTAATAATAAATATACACCTATCCCCAATTACATAGGGAAGATATGTTCCATAAAAAACCGTGTAACTCAAAAAATTCATTTTTATATGGAAAAACCTAAAAGAAAATCACTATAAGAAACTCGTTTTGCCAGTCGGTCAGTCATGTTTAAAATCTCTATAAGACATCTGATAATTTGATGTGCAAATGTCTAATAATCATTTTTGACCGCCCAATATTTTTTTTTTACTTTTACCTCTGTACCTCCGAAACCGCTAGACCTGCCTTGCCAAAAATTTTACCAATTCTTCATTTCATCAATACAAGTAGAATGTTTGATTTGAATAATTCGAATCAAGTACTTCTCTCTCTCAAAAACTGAAATACCATTTTTGGCACTTTTTGCACCGTATCTTCGAAACGGCTGGACCTGTCTTCACCAAAAACTAATCAGCACGTCTTCTCATCACTAGGAATCGAATGTTTTTTTGAATCATTCAAATCGGTTGATTCGTGCGCCTGAAATCGTGGACGAATAATTGTATCCAAACATACACACACACATGCATCCATTTTTTCTAAGGTATACCAAAATGTGCAGAAACCTTTGAAACGTAAAATTTTCATTCTCGATTTTTTTTGCGATTACTGTAACTTATCCTACGGTAAGTTAAAAAATCGCTAAACACCGTGTAAGATCGAAAACGTGTAAAACGAGTACCATGTAAAACGTGGGATAGGTGTATATAATATTATATATATATATATATATATATATATATACATAAAATCAAATTGACGACCTGTTGAGGATTTAATTGCAAAATACAATTTTATTACTAAGGCTTCAAGTTGATTGCTAACTATATACATTTACACCTCTGAGGAATCTAAGGTAAACTGATACATAAGCACATCTACGCACACACGAATAAATATACACCTTTTGTATGTATATATATATATATATATATATATATATATTTGTATTTATGTTTCGATTTCCCTTCGTATGTGTCGCTACCCCCGCATAGGGGTCGTAAGCGCCCGCTACGCCAGATGTCCTCCGACCGTCGCGCGAGTAGGACCTCTGGTTATTTTATAGTAGACTTTACAATAAAAACTAAAACACGTGTCCACTATTACGTTAAATATTAATTTAAAATCAAATATAGTGTTTGCTGAATTATTCGTGTGTCGTACATTATAAGTTCTGGTGTAGAAATTAAGAAAACCCCTAGAACAAAACAAAACAAAAAAAAAATCGAACATGCGTGCGAGAGGCGTTTATTGGAATTGATGTGTGGTAGTAGGTGTTTGAATATGTGAACATGGTCGTTAGAAAATGTAAGTTAAAAGTTATAATTTATAAATACATATACTATATGCAATGTTTATTATATTTTGTGCAAGTTTGTTTATGTTATAATCATTGTTTTGCTATGCTTGTTTTTTTCAGACATTTGAAAAGGGAATTGAATTTATATGTTTATACTTATAATTTATATTATTTTGTTATTTATATTTATTATTTACATAGATGTTCTATTTACAAAGTTATATATTAATTTAATTATTATATTATCAAACCCAAAAACACTTTTCATAAATTGTTTCTTGTTAGTAAATCACATTCTTTTAAAATTCTAAATTTTTACCAAACAAATATTATATTTGAATTAAATAAAAATATTAATGCTAATTAAATTTTTTCATTGAAAGGCATTTGAAAAGAAAATTAAATTTACGTGTTTATACTTATAATTTATATTATTTTGTTATTTATATTTATTATTTTCATAGATATTATATTTAAAAAGTTATATATTAATTTAATTATTTTATTTTCAAACCCAAAAACAGTTTTCATAAATTGTTTAGAGTTAGTAAATCACATTCTTTTAAAATTCTATATTTTTACTATACAAATATTATATTTGAATTAAATAAATATATATATATATATATACTAATTAATTTTTTTCTAACTAAATTCTGTTTAAATTAAATTAAGAAATATATTTAAGTTTCTTTACTTTTTAAGTCCCAGTAAGAAAATGGAATTGTTTTTGTAAAATTACAATTAGAACAAATTGTTTTTTGAAATTGTTTTTTAATTCTTTGTGAAACAAATAAAATTATTAGAAAATAATATTATTTTTCTTAAGTTTAATATAAGTTTAAGTTATATTATTGATGTTATGATATCATATATAGATTTTATGTGCTTTTTATTTCACAAATAATTATACATTAATAGTGTTTTGTTTTAACTGCTGTTTATATTATATGCTGTTTATATTATATTTATTTAATACATATTATAGTTTTCAAAGGATTTTTTTTTCTAAATTATACTTACTTTTTCATTTTACAACTAAAATATTACAAATTAATATTAATTCAATTGATACAACATTCTATTTTCTGAATTTTATTGCTATAATTGCTATAATTGCTTATTGATGACTTTACTGGCTTATTCATGATTTTTTAAATTTATATAATGATTATTTTCAAATTATCAAAATTAAATGATGACTTAACTAAAATCTTTTCCAATGTTATTATAATATATTATTGTTCATAAAATGATTATTAATATATGCACAATTATTTATTATATTTAATTATATTATATTTGTAAATTATATAATTATTTGTATAATTAACAATATTTTTAGTTTAATTTTTTAAATTATTGATTATAGTTTTAAAATATATTATAAATTATATGATGAATACATATTAGATAAATTTATTATACTTGTTACTAATACAATCTATTTTACAATACAATATAAATACAATACAAATTTTGTTTATTGTTTTTACTAAATAATTTGTTTAATATTTGATAAGTATATAATTTGTTCTTTTGTTGAATTTAATGATAAATACTAATTTATAAGAGTAATGTTAGTTTAAAAAATATTATAGTTATTATTTATTTATAAAGTATTTTTATTTTTGTATGTTATAAAATAATAAAATAATTATTTTGTTTGAAGTTGTTTTACTGTTTATATATCTAAAAAATTAGTCATTATTTTGCTTTTATGAGAAATATTCTACAATTTATTTAATAGTTTTGTAAATATTTTTTTTATTTAAACTTATTTATTATGTATACAAGAAATAAATCATTTATCCGATATGCACGCAGTGTGTTGAAATCAATTTTGTATATTTAACTATATGCACAATCCTTCATCCTATAATGATTTAATCTGAAAATGGTGTCAAATTTTACAATATTATAATAATCAATCATCACTGTAAACGTTGAGAGCTCATTCATCATATTTTACATATACAGCAAAATGATTAATATTCGTACATATTATATAAAATGTTTGTATATATACAATATGGAGAAAAGCAAAGAGAAAAAGGGATAATTTTTATATTGACTGCACGTTTTTGATTAATTAACGTCGTGCTTTTATTTTGTGAATGTTCATTAGAATATTTGTAAATTGACAAGTTACACGGATCACAAGACAAAAGTTAATAAACGCTTGAGTAACTTGTGATTTTAATTAGCTGCAAAATCCAAAGATGTATATATATATATATAAATATATATATATATATATATATATATATATATATTTATGTTTGTTTTTGTTTTACCTCAATGAAAAACATATTGCTTCCTTCATGAGTATTGTGTGTGAATTTTCCATCGATTGGCAATAATCTTGAACAAATATTTATCTATTGCAATTACGCTTTTGTGGACAAGACCTATTTGATAAACAACCTACGTATTGTACATTTTGTAATGAAATTCAGCAATTCCAAACTAACTGTTTGAATAACATCCTTGAAAAGCCTGAAAAAAATAAAAGTATTGGTTAATAAATATAAAGTTTGATATACTTTTCTATAACATTCATTTAATATATTATTTATAAAGTATATTTAAAAAAATAAACAACAATTAAATATACATTATTCACTATTAACAATAGATTATTAATATTTTTCAATAATTGACTTATCACACAAAATTAATATTAAGGATCATGCATATTTAGTTGCAAAACTTTGTGATCATATATTAAATGTGCTCCTAAAGTAATCTCTTTGTGTTTAATATTAAACTGAGTTACTTTATAAAGAGAATTCTCAATTAATTTATGGTTTACTAACTATAATATGAAATGTAGTTACAAGACAGCTTACTCAATTATTATCAATCCTGTAATAATATATACTATCTCCAGTGTATTAATTTGCCCTTTGTGGTTCCTCGAGCTAAGTATGATGCAATGAAGATGATTTAATGAATTATAATCTTATTACACTAGTCTCATACCTTTAAGTAAATTAATATTCAATGTATTGACTTATATTCTACGTTCCAAATCTACCACGTGTGACACTACAAAGTAATTTTAAACTTGCAACATGTTTCTATATCCAATATTTAAAATAAAAATGATTCTCAATACGAGTAAGACTTTATTAAATCCAGTCAACTTATTTCCTTAAAAAACAAATACCGTTATTCAGAACCGAAATCGGCAAGAGGATTCTATCTCCTAAAACTTCTCCAAGAAAACTAAATATTTCAAAAGTTGAAAATCGCCAATTGTTATTTATAACCCATAACCAATTTATATTTGCATTTTCAAACTATAAAGTTAATTGTAGTATAAACAGTGCATCCTGATGAGCCCTTTGGAAACGCATTGTCCTCAAATACTTTGTTTAGAGAACATAACAACTATAACATATACAGAAAATTATTAATACCAAACATTATAAATTGATTTTAGTGTATGTCATTATAATATTAGACTTCTAAAGCAATAGCATATATCAATTTTAGAAAGTTATATAGTACCAACAGTGTTTTGAAGAATGTATTTCTTAGTATTTCTCATTAAAAAGTACCGGCTCTAAAAATTTTGTTAAAAAATAAATTAATTTGAGTATTTATTGTTTTTATAGTAGAAACTACATTTTAAAATTACAAAGAGGTAGCACGACCAGTGCGTTCTGTGGAGCTTCTTTAATACTCCCACCAATCATTACAAATATGTCTATTCCTTGTTAGTGATCCGTGGTGCATCGTATTCATATGCAATAGGGTGGTCCTTTCGACCCATTCTTCAATATTTAATGCATCTAATAATACGTGTACAACTACGAAGTAACCTATTTTCCAGTCTTGGCCTCATATTCAGGTTTAAATAATATAAATGGCTTGGTTTCGGTACAAAAGCTCGACGGGCGATCGATACTTCATTCAGAACTGATATCGCATTCGGAGAAAACGAAGACGATAGACAAAGATAAATATTATATATATATATATATATATATATATATACATATATAATGTAAATAAATTTAATTGAATGATTCACATGTATCTTGTAATGTAGTTGACGTTATCTTTTAATTGTATTGTGAAGTTTTTCCGCGCCGTTTTTGCCTCTACTACATTCAACCCGACGCACAGTCTTAATCCAGGTTGATCGTGCAGGCGGCCAGGCCGTATTTGCTGTAAACTTGTAAAAGTTAACAAAACGGAACAAATTGCCCATTTTTTCAATTTTAAATATATACTTACTATCAATAATTAATTTCAATCTAACCAGATTTATGCCAATCGAATGGGTTAAATATTCCGAATGTTATGCACTTGTATCTAGTTTTTATTGCTTTTATAATATTAGACGTTATCAAATTATCATATTATTAATTTTGAAACAAGTTCATTAATTATTCTAAAATAATTATTATAATAAAACGTGCCACTTCGACAATCGTTCCTTATTTAATTTGACTGCAAATCGATAAATAATTAAAATTTCATTTACTCGGCCTCGGATTTAACAACTGCAACTGCAACTTGTAAGTATTGCACGAAAGTGCATCATGTCGAAAAATGAATAATTCAAGTGACTCTGCAAGGACGAAACGCTTAATCCGGCCCTGGAATCGTCGAAAGAAATAATAAGACTCAAGGCAGGATTTAGGGAATTCAGCAACGGGGCTTAAAGAGGACTTAGTGAGTCTATGATAAGCATATATAATATATACTCTTTCGAAGGTTCCATACCAATTCGGAAATAAATTGCTCATACAATATGACGTTGATTTTCTAACATCTAGAAACAAACGTTGATCTAACTAAATTTTAATATAATCTTGGTACCTTTTAAATAGATTTTATATGGAATATATAAATAAAAAATAATCTATTAATCTACTAATATCAATTTATCTTTTAATAAAAAATTCTAAATATTTATTATTTATATCCTTATAATTATTATGTTTTTTTCTGGTTTCAGTTCCTACGGCATGAACATGGACATCAAATAGCCACGACCGCCGACCGCCGCCCCCAGCGCCCTCACCACCGCCTTGATCCTCTCCTTCCCCTGACGGATGCATGGGCGAAGAGGAGGAGGTGGTTCACCCTGACACCGTCGTCGACCTGGCGCTGTTGGTCATTAAATCATGCATAATGCTATCGATAATCGCGGGCGCCCTCTTAGGGAACCTCCTCGTGATAGTGGCAGTCGCCAGGCACCGCAAACTACGAGACATCGCAAACCGGTTCGTCGTCTCCCTAGCCCTGGCGGACATGCTTGTGGTCCTGGGAGCCATGCTGTTCAATTTCCTAACGGAGGTGATGAGGGGGCGATGGCTGTTCGGGAGTCTCATGTGCGACGTATGGAACTCGATGGACGTGTACTTCTCGACCGCTTCGATTTTGCATCTCTGCTGCATATCAGTAGACAAGTATGTAGTCAACTTCAATTAAGCACAATTTACCACATCCAACCCCTGTTGTCTCCTTTTTAGATACTACGCTATCGTGCGGCCTCTCGACTACCCCTTGATAATGACCAACGGACGCACCTCCTCGATGCTGGCAGCAGCCTGGCTCTGTCCAGCCCTTATGTCCTTCTTGCCAATCTTCACCGGCTGGTACACAACCAGCGAGCACTTGTCTGCCAGGAGCAGAAATCAGGAGCACTGCTCCTTCACCGTCAACAAGACCTACGCCCTGATTTCTTCCACCGTCAGTTTCTGGTTCCCAGGAGTGGTCATGATCTACATGTACTACAGGATCTATCGTGAGGCGGATAGACAAGAGAGGATGCTCTACAGGTAAGTAGATAGATAAGATGAAAAAATACAGAGTAAGAAATATTTTAAAGAAATATGAAAAATTAAAACGATAATAACAGTTGAAAAAATAGCTTTTTTAGAAAGAAAGTTAAAAAATATAAAATATTGAAATTGTGAGATATAGAAAATTAGACACCTAGGAGATTAAGATAGAAAGCTGATGCAAATACAAAATAAAATATGATCATATGAAAATTAGTAGTAAAAAAAATTAGAAATATAGAAGAATGGAGAGATGGATAATGAAAAGAATCAATTCAATTGTTTTCCCAATGCGTGTCCATTCTAATTTATTTTTGCTCTTCAAGTTATATCGTCGAAGTCTTTTTAATATATATATATATATATATATATATATATATAACCCTAGAAATCTCTATTTCATTTTCTAAAACCCCTCGACGCCTACCGACTTCATCGGGTTAAGGTCATCCATCCAGATCGACCTATTTCCAAACCTCATCGTCAACCCAAACCACCACTTGTCGTCTTTTCCGAAAATTTTTATAGCCTGCAAACTATTATATAATACATTTATAGAAATCTAGCGTTCTAATACTAAAATTCACACAAGGGGGCGCAGTGTAGGCAGATAATTACATCTCCATTATTCGAAGGCGGGGGCACACAAAGTGTTTATATATATATATATATATATATATATATATATATATATATATATAAATCGATAATGGCCCATGGGTAATGTATGTTGATAAGTCAGGAAGGAGGGGAAGCCAATTTCGTGAAACGTAGTCCTGTTGTATTAATTGGCCAAATAGTTTTTTATTTTTTACATGAATTATCCATTGCATAATTTAAATTAATAAAAAATAATAATAATAATAATTATAATTTTTATGTTTATGGTTCCTGTATAAAAGGAACAAAAACCGTCACTGAGACAAATCAATCTCACAATACTAATTTGGTAATAGATATTTTTAATGCTTGTTAATTTAAATAAAATAACTGATATGAAATACAATTTTTCTTGATTGTGTAAACAACATTCAAAAGAAGTTGAAGTTGAGTTCAAAAACATTGTAGAGAAATGCAGATTTTAATTCCTCAAACAATTGACATTTTCAAAAAGCTCTGTAGGAGGCACTGTTTGTACTACAACTTCGCATATCGAAAATACTATTCCTTAAAATAATTTTTGTAATACTCAATAAGTAATACCTTAAACTTTTGAGTTATCATATTTATAGAGATCTACATAGCATGCCATTAGTACTACAAAAATGTATTTTGAGTATGACATTTTCCAAGATGTCTATTATAATAATGAATACAAATATCCATAAGTTTTTCTAACAGCTTTTTAATTAAACATATTGTCACAAATATATGTTCAAAGCATGAGTGAAATAAGAAACATCTAATATAAAATGGCTCTGCCATGGTTTATATTTCTAAGAGCTCTTCTGGACGCACCCACCATCCATACTACAACCTCGTAATTATAACATGGCATTCCTCAAAGTGTGTAACGTAACCGCAAATACTAATTTTAATATATTTTCTAACAACATTTCCAGTTGTAATAGATTTTATACGAATGTAAACTCAAGTGTGATTATGAACGATAATCTTCAGATAACTCAGAGGCCAAATTACTCTGGAATTTATACACTAAGGACTTTTTATGCTACAACTATGTAATTCCGATATATTATTCTTCCAAGAGCCATTTTTCAAAACAAATGCTAAAATTAATAGATTATCAATAAAAGCAATAATATCAATAAAACTCGAACTCTCGCGCTTTATTGTACTTTATAAGACTTATTTAGAGTCATAAGCTTATATGACAAAGTTTCTATGCAATTTGTGCGTATAGTTATTGGGAAATATTACAAATGCAAACACTTCGAGTTCGAAAAACATAAATAATGCTTATACAGAAATGTGTATAATATATATGTAGGTATGTACCTATATATAAATTTATCTGAAATTTGGAATTTGCGGTTATTCGTCCGCTTTTGCTGTGGAGAATACATTAATGAGAATGCTACGAGATATCGTAGAAGGCAAAGTTCAATTGCGGTTCGACATATTGAATATCGAGAGCATACACCCGAGTATATATATATATATATATATGTATATATATATATATGTACATATATATTTATATATATGTTTGTGAGTGTGTGTGTGTATGTTTGCAGTCAAATGCACAATAGAGGCCATAAGGCCTTTTCGACATGTCAATGGAACAGGTGGAACAATTAATTCCATATTGATCATTTCCTTTATGTGTCCACATGATAAAATTGACTTAAAGACACATCATGATTCTAGAACAGGGGCTGGTGAACGAATAATATCATTAAATTAATTGCAAGAAAACTGCAAATAACCTTTAAGTTTAGAGTTACTAAAATAATAAGACTTGAATAAAAGTGCATAAGATTAGGTTTAAGATATTGCATATTCAAATGCAGACTAAGTCGAAAAACGGTTTGAAAACTATGTCGCATATATTATATTATTGCCCAAAGTAGATTATATAAAAATCGTAATTCAAATAGTGCGTTCTGTAAATATTTATGTCATATAATGCAATGTATTACGAGCTCTCTAAATAAAATGCATTATAATCCATAATCCATATATATATATAAATATATATATATATATAAATATATATATATATATATATATATATATATATATATATAAATGCGGAAGCTTCACAATTCTTAACTTTAATCGACTTTTCTATAGAGTGAAGAAATCTAATAAAACGTAGTAGATGGGAGAAATACAAAAAATGACGATAACGTGATTTTATGTACGAGACAAAAGTAGAATTTTGTATATATATATATATATATACATATATATATATATATATATATATATATATATATATATATAGATAGATATTATATGCATATATATACAAATGTATGTTCATTAACAATATAAAATCTCTACTTTTCCTTTTGGAAAAAATAAGATTTGTATACATTTTCATAAGACACCCATATCCTCAATATCCAAAAAAACTAGTGGGGCGCATGGCATCGTGCCTTAAGGCAAATTGCTGGAACTTCCCGTACCAAAAATTATTTTTTTTTTGAAAAGATTAACATTTTTTAAAAAAATTTACTCTAAAAAAATAGATTTTTGAGGAACTATATAAATTTTTGACAAAAGTTTTTGTTGAAAAATTTATTTTGAAATATTTTGGAAATTTTGAACTTTTTTTCAAAGCAATCGTACTGCTTTAATGCATAGAGACTAAATATCGAAGCGCGTAAGCGCCGCGTCGCTGTCTAACGCATAAGCATTGGTACGGAACCCATAGGAATGTTAACAAAATGTATACTCATTGTTAAAATCTCTATAAAATATCTGATAATTTGATGTGCATATGTCTAATGTCTAATGATTATTGTTGACCGCCAAATGTTATTTTTTTTTACTTTTTTTACTAGATCTCCGAAACCGCTAGACCTAATTTCATAAAAATTTCATCAAATCTTCATCTTGATAATGCAAGTAAAATGTTTTTGAATTATTCAAATTGCTTCATCCCGATTCCCGAAATCGTCGACGAAAATTTGTATCTGAACACACACAAATGCACGCACACACACACATACACACACATACATCAATTTTCTCTAAGGTATGCCAATATATTCAGAAACCTTTGAAACGTAAAGATATATAAAAATTTTCATTTTCGATTTTTGTGCGATTACTATAACTTACCCTACGGAAAGTTAATTATAAATAAATCAATTTATCACCTCCAGAACATTAACAATCGTCATTTCATTTCGAATCAAATTTCAAAAAAAAAAAATAGTTGCCAAATTTCCACAAAATTGAAAAAGTGCTCCCGCATAGTCACAGTCTAAACGCATTTGCAAATAATTCTGTGCGATATTTTCACTTATACTGTGCTCAGCTTGGCGGCATTTTCACATTTTTCAATAATTTTCACAAAATTGGAAAAGTGCTCCAGTACACAAACAGTCTAAACGCACTTGGGTAAACATTTGTACCAGAGTGGCGCTTAGACTGTGCTTAGCTTGGGTGATTTTTTGAATTTTTAGTCCAAAATTACAAAAAAATTTTTTTGAAAAAAAATTAGAAACAAAATTTTTTTTTTTCCAAAATCAATTGTTTTGTTGAAAAAAGCAGAAAGTTCTTTGAATCATTTAAATCGGACGCTTAGTTCTCTCAAAAACAGCCATTTTTTTTAAATTTAGCTCTGTAACTCCGAAACCTCTGGGCCTACCTTTGCCAAAAACTAATCAGCACATCTCCCTATCAATAGGAATCGAGTGTTTTTTAAACCATTCAAATCGGTTGATCCGTTCTCTCAAAAATTCGCTTTCTATTTTTTGCACTCTTTGCTCCATATCTCCGTAACGGCTGGACCTGCCTTTGCCAAAAACTAATCAGCACATCTCCCTATCGATAGGAATCGAATGTTTTTTAAACCATTCAAATCGGTTGATCCGTGCGCCCGAAAACGTGGACGAAAAAAAGCGGACATACAAAACACACACACACACACACACACACACACACACACACACACACATCCATTTTTTCTGAAGTATGCCAAAATGTTCAGAAACCTTCAAAACGTCGAGAAATGTAAAAATTTTTGATTTCGATTTTTGGACGATTACTATAACTTACCCTACGGGAAGTTAAAAAACAATGCTCGCAAATCGAGATCGAGGCTTTGATTTTGATATCTTCATATTTAAGTATGTAGTTTTTGAGATATATTTAAGAATGCTATGTATGTAATGTACCTCATTTATTATTTTAAATTTAAAAAACACTAACACCATTTAGTAACAAAATGAAATTTCAAACGTCTGTAATTTTAATTTTGGTAATTTTGGCCTTAAACATAATTTTGTATTACAAAAATCTTAAACTAAAGTATTCAATATCGAAGCAAAAATTATGAACATTTTTTTGAAACAAATACATATCTTTTATAACGAATGAATTTCAGAAAAATACGTTATTTAATATTAATATTTATAATATATTATATATATATATATATATATATATATATATAATATTGTTCAAAGGAAAAACCTTGTTTCACCGTAACCGATAAAAATAATAAAAAAGTCGTCTTTTGATCCCAAATTTGTGTACATTTAGTTCTCCCTCCATATTTATGAGTGTGAGTTCGAGTGCATATATATATATATATATATATATATATATATATATATTCGTATAACCCGAACAAATACAAATATTTGCCAAAAATCTCACAAAGGCCCCTTTTTTCTCGAGGGTCGTCTTACAACGATTACCTAATATTTCTTAGTGTCCCCCTTTGAGTGATTGAAAGCGATCGCCACCCCGCCCACGCTTCCTAAACAACACAAAAGTGCTCAGTGGCAATTCATCATGGGGAGATCCAATTTTGTCGATCGGTCCCAGAAAATTTAATTAAACCCAAGAAAAAAACATATTAAATTAATAAACGTATCAATGATACTTTTATTTAATCAACCAATAAACTAGCAACAATATACCTATTATTTCCTATCAAATTTACCTTTTATAATACCAAATCCGTTCTATTCTCCCAATGCCTTTACATACTTCGGAATTGCATTCTTCTTCGGTTTCTTTTCTTCAGGAAAGATTCCCTTGTACCTGATGACATCATGAATGAATCTATTCCATTTCTTATTCCATAATCTCCACAGTTCGTATTTTTGTTTTCGGTTTAGAGAAGTTTGCTCGATGGAATTCAATGCCAGCTGCTTGAGCAATCGAAGGTCTTGCCACCTGGCTGCAAGACCCATAAACGCTTCGTACCTAAAAGATATATATATATATATATATATATATATATATATATATATATACGAGGTCTGTTCAAAAAGTTTCCGGAATTTTCGTTTTTTCAAAAAAATATTTATTTATTCGTCTACATTAATGTGGTCCCCTTCAAAGTAGTCCCCCCCAGATATAATACACTTATGCCAGCGTTTTTTCGAATTTTCGAAGCACCCTTGATATTCACTTTTTGATATGTCCTTGAGCACTCTCAGCGATTTTCTTCAATCGAGGAAAACCGCCGTCCTTTCATGGGTCTCTTCAACTTTGGGAATAGGAAAAAGTCACACGGAGCCATATCTGGTGAATTTTTGCACTTTGCAACACTTTATTTCATTTTTTACGCAAAATTTAATACAAATTCTTTGACTTTTCAATTCTTCCATTGTAAAAATCGCCGAGCTCAGAAAAACACGTCGAACCTTAGCGACTACCACAGACAAAGTAAACAGTGAATATAGCTGAAAATTTCATCATACTTTAGGGGCATGTATACCAACACAATAAAAAAAAAATTTTGACAATCAGACACTCCAGACCCGCGAAATTTAATTATTAGTAATTCCGGGTACTTTTTGAACAGACCTCGTATATATATATATATATATATATATATATATGTGTGTGTGTGTGTATGCGCTATTATAAGTTACCAATCGTATGTGACTCCTTTGGCTCCCCAGAATCCCGGGTCGTCTGGCGCTATGACGATCGGATAGTCGTCGGTGAACATTGCTGCCGCCGGATGATTCCTCATGTCCTTCACTAAACCCAAGACTTGGTTAGAGATGGGACACAGTTCGATTCCTATCCTTTTTCTCTTTATGTATTCTGCAACCTTAAAAAATGTATCAACTAAATTGAAAAAAAACAAGACATAAGAAAATTGATTTTTGTAAAAAAAATTCGATAATTCACAGAGATAGTAATTTCAAGAGGTAGTAATCTATAGTTCACATTTTCAAGAGGTAGTAATATAGTTCTAATGTCCCTGACAAACCTTTGGATGTTTAGTAATGGCGTACCCGTGTCCAATTCTCTTGGTTCCTAATAAAACGGCGTCGATAAGGTTGTCATCGGAATGAAAACCGTTCCAATTAGTTTCACCGGCGTGAAGATACAACCCAATCATGCTTTTCACCTTTAACAAACTTCTAGACAAATTCTTCAGAGTCGTTCCTATATCTTCTTGACCCACCAGATCAAAACCCGCAACAAATCCTGGATACTGCTTTAAAAGCTGGCGCAAAGTGCTCAAATATGGTTTAAATGTTGTATCGTTGACAAATCTTAAGGGTGCATAGATGAATTTGGCATCATAAAATCCAGGATGATGCTTTTTGAACTTGGTCAAGGTGTCGACGTATAATTTAGCAACCTGCACACCACTAAGCCAATTTCCAGACAAGTCGTATACGTCATTCAAGAGTCCACGAAATTCCAAATAACTAATGTTGTCTTCATGGAATTCTAACAAAGTTTGATAAAAGTAGTCCTTCCAAGCTTGTTTATACGTTATTAGCGGCGTCAGCCTGCCAAATTGTTCCATAAACCTGTTCCATATGGAATTGACATCTAATCCGGCATCATCGGGGTTCAGACTGAGTTGTGGTTCCAACCACGCATCGACCAAATTTGTTGAATATTTTTTCCTCAAGTAATTGAGATTCCTCCAGCGACAGCCCTTGCACTCACCAGGTTTTCGCGCAGAAAACCGTAGTTCCAAGAGTTTATCATTACTTTTATCTATTTTTGCATAGACGTTGTCTCTATAAGTTAAATTATATAAAACAAAGTCCTTACTGGCAAGTGCGACATCGTGTCCATGTAAAACGGCACCTTTAGGCATCCTACGTAATAGCCTGAATAAAGGACATTGTTTAATATTGTCCTTAGCCAGCAAAAAATTTCTGGCTGGGCTGAAATTTAAAGGATCTACAAAACCCTTTTGCAGAATCTCGAATTTTAATTTCATCAAATATTTATTTGCTTTTTGTTCACTTTTTGACAAGAGCAGGCGACTTCCTAGTGCGCGGTTTCGCTCATCGGATAGAAAATCATGTCTTCTACGAGATAATCTTATAACTTCATCGTGATGACAATAAATAGTTGATGAAATATTAATAATAAAAAAGAGTTGTATTAATTTTAGCATTGTTGACGCATGGAATTGCCGTATGTACTAAACAATCCCACGTTGCCACCATTAAAAAGAATTTCCATCGCCAAAATCATCTGCGATCCACAATTGCGAAATATGAAATTGCATCAAAATGACGTTACATAAATAACTGCAAATTTGCGTCAAATATTAAATAAACATTTTAATTTATTGTGCAAGTTTTAAATTATTTCTGGTCAGCAAATTTATAGAAATTAAGCAATGCAGCTTCATAACAATTTTCGGATATCCTTTTTCTCTTATATTATAATAAAATTTTGAGTATGTCATTTTCCGTAGTTTTAAAATTATAAGTTTTGCAAAATAATATATTGAAAATAATACATTTTAAATAATTTATCAAGTGTTCTGCAAATCTTACAGCTTTTACTAGTAAATTGAAATTCAAATATAGCATTTTTCAAAGTATCTATTATGACAACAACTACTGATTTGAATGAGTATTTTACAACAAATTTGCGTTATAAGAAATTTTGTAAAAAATGTCATAGCTTTTTAAAAAAAGTTTGTTTTTAATTGTGATATCTTACCTTATTTAAAAAAATTAAAACAAAAAAATTGTAAAATATTCCATTAAAATCTACTACGGTTTTAATTTTAAATGTCTTAATCGTTTTGAAAACACAGAATTGAAAATATATTCATTCTAGAGCACTATAATTTGTGTACATGATTCATTAAACTTAATTTTAAATTGCACAAATACTAACCGACATTATTAAGTTACATAACATATTGAACCATTTGAATAAAAAATATTTATAATAAAAATGCTTATACGTAATAAAAAACAAAGAGTTCAAAAGTCATATAAACAGCTTGCGAGGGAGAAAATAAACACTCAGGTGCATACAAATGACCCAATAAAGACCCAGAAACACGCTTCCATAATAACATAACAATATAAAAGGAAACAATGATAATAAATAGAACGTCTCTACTGTTATTTCCATCTAATTCTCTCGATCTCTCCGACGTTATGCAAAAACCCGGCGCGAGATGACATTTTTCGATTATTTTTATCATGTTTACGTTTCCTTGGAGAATATAAAAGTGAATGTGAAGCATAATAAATAATAAACGATGCGCAATGATATTTTTTCATTAAATTGACAGATATTATTTTCTTTAGTCATTGTAAAAGAAAATTTCAATGAGGGAGAACACTATATTTTTGCATTGAGATTGATATATATGACGAACGTACCAAAGAGAAAAAATGATACAATTTTCAAATACTTAATACTATTTCAAGCATTTCTACATACTAATTGTTTACCTTTGGATGCTTTGTGACTGCATACCCGTGCCCAATCCTTTTCGCGCCCAACAACAACGCGTCCACCAAATTCTCATCGGAATGAAAACCGCTCCAATTTGTCTCGCCGGCATGAAAGTAGAACTTAGTTCTTCCCTTTTCCTTCAAGATGCTCCTCGTCAAATTCTTTAAAGTAGAGCCGATGTCCTCCTGACCAACTAGATCAAAACCTGCCACAAAATCGGGATAATGGCGCAAGAGTTTCCGTAATAAAACTGAGTGTGGTTCGAATGTGGTTTCATTCAAGAACCGCAAGGGTGAGTAGATAAATCTGGCTCCATAGAAGTCTCGATGACGTTTTTGAAAAGATTTCAGAACCGCCCGGTTAAATCTGGCTACTTGTAGAGACTCCATGGTCCTACTGTTCAGATCACGCAGCTCTTTAAAACGTCCACGGATTTCCATGTAACTGACATTGTCTTCATAAAATTCTTTGAAAGTATTGTATAAAATATACCACCAGGCCGGTTTATAGGTCACTAAAGGTGATACCACTTTGAACTGGAGCATAAAACGCTTCCAAATAGTGTTGACATCCATACCTGCATGCTGGCTATTCAGACTCATTTGTGGTTTCAACCATTCATCAACTTTCGTACTTGTGTTGGTATCCCGCAATTGCACTAGATTGTTCCACTGGCAACTTTGACATTTATCATTTCCATCAATCCCAGGCTTCTCTTTAGCAAACTTAAACTCCTGAAATTCATTCTTATCATTCACTTTTACCCAAAGATTTTTAGCGTAAGTCATTTTGAACAAAAACTCGGAACTGATGAGCGCTGAATCATGTCCATGCAAAACCGCACCTTTGGGCAGCGCCTTCAACAATCTAAAAACTTTCGACTTCTTCATGTCTTCGACGGCTTCCAGGAAACTTCTAGCCGGTATAAACTTTGTCGGCTCGTCAAAACCTTGCTGCAACTCCTCTAATTTAATTTTCATCAGGAATCTATTTGCAACTTGTTCCATTTTATTCAAAACAATGCTGCTGCCCATGGCACGCGAGCGTTCTTGGAATAAAAATTTGCTGCGAGCGATGGATAGTTTTTGTTCTTGCACATTTTTTGCAGAAACAAAAAATATAATAGACAAAATAATTACTGTACTATAGTTAGACATGTTAGTCTGTAAATTAGTGGTATTTTTCTAATAAAGTAACTAAAATCATCAATAAAGTTGTATGAACGTTTTTAGATCAATTGCATAAAAATGGACTTACGCAAAACACCTATGCATGAAAATTTTTGCGCAAGTTAAATAAATATTTTACTATATGTTATTCTAAAAACTATATTCGACATTATATGCAAATAAACAAATTATATCATGTAAAATGGTATACATTACACACGCAGACATATACATACATATATATATATATATATATATATATATATATATATATATACAGTGGTACACATACATATGAGCTTAATTCGTTTCGCAACCCCGCTCGAATGTCAAATAGCTCGTATCTCGAAATATTTTTTTCCATATAAACACATGCTATTAATTCGTTCTAGTGTTTTTTGATAATAAAAATAAATAAAATTGTGATGTTAAGATCAATACATATTCTGCAAAAACATAACAAATTTCTAAATAAAACTTACTAAATTAAAATTATACTATTTAAAAAAATGAGAATTTTTTTGTTCATTTATTATATTGCTAAAATATATTAGACATGATTCGTCAAACAACTCTGATAAATAAAAAAAAAAACGAGAAAATCTTTCTTTATCATGAAATCAGTTCAGTTAATTTGTCAATTTAATCAATTGCCAGTGTCTAAAACAATATTATGAATGACTTAACGAACGACGTCGTTTAGTTATGATTGTTATATCTTTATTTATATATATATTTAATATTATTCAACATAAATTATGATAAAAAATCCTGAACTTAATTTTTTTACTGATGCATTTTATATATATATATATATATATATATAACAAATGTTTTCTGAGCGGATAGATATTAATTGAGAAATATGAACAAACAACACTCTTTTTTGCACTAATTTATTGAATAATAATTTTACAAACGTTTTGAGACTAGGTTGACATTTATTTTTCAACTGGGTCCTATTCCTTCTCTTTTCTATTTGATATTTCGTGACTCACCTAGTTGACCTTGGATAGAAAATTCAGACTCCGACGATCGTAAGTATGGCAGTAGAAGAAACGACTTGTAACGGATAACACATAATGCTAATTTAGATTTCCATATTTTTGATTTTAGAATATAACACACTGATGATGAGACAAACCTAGTCTCAAAACGATTGTAAAATTATTATTCAATAAATTAGTGCAAAAAAGAGTGTTATTTGTTCATATTTTTAAATTAATATATATATATATATATATATATATATATATATATATATTTCAAGTTGACTAACTATGAGTTTTGGTGTCGACCACTGGTTTGATCCCAACACCTTCAACCGGAAGTCAGTTACCTAGTGAACGTAGACATCTGCCGGCAAATGTCGATACTGTTACCACAGTTTCCCGGTTTTCAAAATCTGATTTAGTTAGAAACTTACTCCGGATTTTCTAGTATACTCGCACAAATCAATGTAAAATATATTTTATTTTCATTTAGAAATTTAATTTATACCAAATAAGGCTTACAATTGAAAACTTCAATAATAAGCAATATACTTTATTAAAGGAAAGTTGGACAATGACGTTACGTCCGGAAAAGTTTGTTAGAAAATAATTAAAAAGTTCATTTTACAATGAGCGACTTGCAACTAAAGGTGCACCATATAGAAGTATCTCTTCTTTTAAATCTCAAATTTTATGGATTAAATTTAATCATAAATAATTTTAAAACAGTTAAATTATTTAAATAAATTAAATTAGTTAAATGAATACTTCCATTCCTATCTCTTCGTCGAACTGTTTCATTTTTGTTGTTTTGTACGTCCTGATATTATACTAATTAATATAATGTACTCCCACAATGTTATGTATTATATAAAGAAAACTAATGCCTTTAGGTCCTTTTGTGTACGTGGACACTCGAACATAGGGTAATGTGGGGTAAAATGAACATGAATTGAGAATTGATATATATGTATAATTCATTGCACATTTTAATGCTCTTAAACAACCCGACTAATGAAAATGAAATATATACTTGTAATGATTACACTATCAATTTGAATTGAAATAAATAAATAAATATATTATTTATTCATACTTTTCAACACCAGATCCGTGTCATCATTTCGATAAAATTAATGCAAAATATAGAATGAATTCAGTAACTATAAAAAATAGAATTAATATAATGCTACAGGAAGAAAACTTTCATTTATTTTTGTTTTTAAATAAGAAACAATAACAAACCGTGTATGACAGATCTAAGTGACTCAAGTAACTTATATAAATTGAGATTGACAGCCCAAAGCATCAAAAAACCAAAACGTGAAAAGAAAGTGAAAACATATCATTAAATATTAAAAAATCAGATATATGAAGCATAACCAACTTTGATAACCGTCAAAAAGTAAAGAAGACAAACGACGTTTATTAACACTGAATTTAAATTATTACACCAAGATTCCACGAAGTTTGTAAAATCGACATATTTTCCCTTATAAAGAAGAATAAGGTTATATGTTCATAGAAGTCTTTCTTTATTACTAAAATATATGTATGTATAATCATAAATAAATACCGCTTACTTCATCATACTTAATACGAGCTTCAAAAATCTTTACCACAAGAATCAATATAATAAAATAATAAATTTTCATCCATGTCTAAATGATTTTTCCGCCGTTCTACCCAATCGTTCTATCGTACCCTAAATTCCCAACGGTGGGCGGTTAAACCTGCAGATAAATTACAGGTGTAATATATATATATATATATATATATATATATATATATATTATGGAGCTTTCGTGTCTGCAAAAGCTCGTATTAAGCTCGAAAGCTCTGACTGACAACTGACCCATGGAAGCAAGAAATGTTAAAACTAAGTTTTATAAATTATGATGAAACGTTGCGTGGATGGACACAGTTTTAGTTGCTTAATTCTTTGAAAAGCTTTTAGAAATTTATATATATATATATATATATATATATATATATTCCAGCAACCAGTTATTCTTCTAGATAGCATTTTCTCTCGTGTTTTTAATTAGCCTCGAATAAATTATTCAAAACATAAATTATTTTACAGGGCGAGAGTCTCCAACGTGAAAAAAAAATAAACCGACGATAAATTAGTTTTATTATACTTAAATATTTATTATTATTAAATCGGATTATAATATTAGACAATAATATAGCATATTTAATTTTAAATTAATTATTCAAACATACTATTTATAGTTCCTAAATACGAACAAATATGGATAAATGTGCTTTTTGGTAATTTTTCTGTCAAGCAGCTTTATGAATATACAAAGTTGTTCAAAATTGTTGTTGTATTAGAATTGTTGTAAATTGTTAAATCGTTAACAAATTTAATGTGTACGCCATTTATAGATAATAGAACAATTAAAAGTTGTCGAGAACAAAACAAATAATTGTTTTCTCGTCAACGTGCAATATGTAATTTTTCTTTAACAATTTTTTCATACAATTATTCGAATTAGTAATATATTCTTTATAGTTAAAATACACACACAGACATATATAAATATATATATATATATATATATATATATATATAATACACATATATATTTGTATAAAAACTTTTTACAACAAAAATCATGAAGCAATAGAAATATGGAAGTCTGGCAAAATGTAAGCTTCGCAAATAAATCAATAATATTTGCTTAGTTCGACCTTTTTTAAATGCGAATATTTATATTTATGAATGTGAATATATCACATATAGGTATGTGTGTATGTATATTCGGATACCGTATCATTTACCCTAAACAAATGTTTTCGCGGATTGTTAATTACTTAGGACGACGCCTATGTAAATGGGATGAAAATTATACGAGAAATTTACCTAGAAGCGGATTACTAACTAAGTGGTGGTGCCGACGGTGGCGGTTCAGGAGAAAAAAATTATATCAATTTTCCTTCAACTTGACCTGTGATTGTTTGTATTCTGATCTATAAATGTATATATAAAAAATTTACATTCAGTTATTTATAAAATTACACATGTTTCAGTTCTCGCACAGCAAATGTCAGCCAAATGGTAAATACATTTCGGTATTGAAGAAAATGTCATTTTATTTTAGCATTTATTTTTCGTGCCATTGAGAAAGTCATATTATTATTTATAAGACTGCGTATAGCAACTAATAAAGTTTAGCATGAAAATGTATTTGGTTTAGTCTTCGGAACATTGCAAGATTGCAATTGATGTACATTTTTTTATATTTTGCGTTATTCTGTGAAAATTTCAGTTTAATGCATATGCACTATTATATATCATTAAACAAACATTAAAATTATATTATTTAGAGCAAAATTATATTTTAAAAATCATTAAACTTGCAATTGTGAATTTTGACATTTGCTCACGTGTAGGTTATACTTTCTTAGGTTTCGCTTTATTTTGTTAAAGATTTGTTTACAAACATAAATTTTACTATTTATTTATAAAAACTGAACAAGTTAATTTACAAAATAAAAATTCATACTTTAGTAACAGAAGTAAATCAAAACAAAATTAATTAAAAATATTAAATAAACAATCAAATTCAATTAAATATGAATGGATATTTTAATTTAATTTACTTTTATATAGATTTTTTGTTACCTAGTTATTTTATATATATTTCGGAAAAATATTCATCATGGAAAAGGATTTTATATCCAAAAATATATTTGACGTAAAATTACATACATAAACAAATATTTACACTAACCTCTGCAGAAATCCGAATTGCAGAAACACTTTGATGACTTTCATTTCACAAATAAACATACATTTATATAATATACAAACATACATATATATGTATATATATACATATATATATATATATATGTGTGTGTGTGTGTGTGTTTAAATTGAAAATTTCCACTTGTAATTTAAAGAATTCATTATCGATCTCATCAATAAGTCTAGAACGTTTTTCATATGGAATTAGTGTAATTATATTATAATTTCTTCAGAAGCACTTTGAAAAGACGAATTATTGTTTTGTCATTAGTGATAATGAGAGCCTGGAAAATTGCGAAATTAATTAGAAAGTCATTAGATTTAACTCTAAAGATATGGAAACGTGTTATATATATATATATATATATATATATATATATATATATATATATATATATATACTCGTATATATATATGTATGTGTGTGTGTAAATATAGTTGTTATTAATAATGTTTCAAAAGCAAATATGTTTTCCAACAATGTTTACTTTAGCACAATATATCATTTGTTGGATATTTAATTGAAAACATTTATACACACGCACACACATATATATATATATATATATATATATATATATATATAAACATTTATACATATATATATATATATATATATACATGTATATGTACACATATGGCTACAAATTGTTATGTCCAAAATGTAAAATTAATTACTAATTTTATTTTAAATCTATTATTTTTTATATTCAATGAATGTGCTATGTTATGTTTTAATAAAATATTGAAATCAGGACTGTATATATATTTACCTTTTAATTTTACTTTAATATAAATGAGAGGTACACTACTTTCAATTGGAAATTTAAATTTATAAAAACTTGAGAGTATTTTTAAATCATTGGCCTAATTTTGAAATCATTATTATTTGTTACAAAATATTAAATTTCGTTAATCAACAAAATTAGAGTAATGACTAAGGTATGACAAGAAAAATAGTGCGTTGCAAAGATTCATTGACAAGCGGTATAAATTTTGAAGTTATTGGGTCTCAAACGACTGTATTTTTATAAATCTATTGCGATAATAATATTTATTCTGGAGAAAAATATTAAATTTCAATAAAAAATCAATGGCATTCGAGTGATATGATTTTATGAAGAGCGTAATAGGAACAATACAGCAAAAAATTATCGGAGTTGCATATGTAATGCCTGTGCCATTGAACACTCTTTTAATGCTTTTGGAAAGCGCGTTCAAACTCTAATCGAGAGATTTGTGGAATATATTTTGTATCACCTGGTGTCTTTATCAAAGTTTATAATATCGATATTAGTTCGACACAATGGTCGCCATCAGCCCCGAGAGACTTATTATTATGACGTTTATACGCTTCGTTAACAATTGTCCCTCGCAAATTGGAGGCAAAGTTTGTGTATGCGCGGGGGGCTCTCGAGAATAGATGGAGGCGCCGCTAATGGTCTGCGACTCGTACTTGGTCGATTTACAACTTGAACTTCATCGTCATCGTCAAAACTTTTGGGGAAAACGAGAAATGAAGATAGATAGTGGGATGGATTATATATATATATATATATATATATATATATTAGGGCGGATCGATTTTAAGGTCACTTAGGCACATATGATTTTTGGATACCAGAGATTAAAATAAGTTAATTTGCTGAAGGAACCATGACCAAATAAATTCTGATGTCCAGTGCATTGACCAAAAGATGAGGGTTAAATTTTGAAAAAAAAACACTCAGGAGGTTTAAATTAAATGAATGTTTGTTACTCGTGCATAAAATTTTAATATCTGCTTATTATAGTAAAAACTGGTTAAACAAACTTATTTGCCAAACTATTATTCTAGTATAGGGTAGTATTCTAGTAGAGCGATGAATTTTAGGTCATTTTTAAAGTGTCGTAAAAGAAATAAATTAATGCTTTTACTATCCATTTTTTACCACTTGTTTATTAATATTATTAAAATACAAAACAAAAATTAAAAAATAAAAAAGTTGAAAATTGTAAAAGCTGGAAGCTGATGAAGTGGGTGGTCTCAAAAAATTGGCACCTCAGTCTTGACATGCCATTCTAGCCATCGGAAATGCAAAAAATAGAAATATTATTAATCTACAATGATGTCGCAATCGCCTGAACTAGCGATGAGTAAAAAAAATGTGTTTTCACAAATTGGCGACTGTTTGAAAAAAAAGTATTTTTTTTACTGTTTTTTTGAGACTCTCGAATTTTTTAAAAATAGTAAAAATTGGAATTTGCGGATAATCCTAGTTCAGGCAATAGATAGGTCTATAAACAAGACTTTCTGAACATTTCAAATGAATCGGTCGAATAGAACTCAATAAATCGTGTCAACAGTACTGAAAAGGTCTGTTCTGAGAAAAACGCATTTAAAGTTTTGCGTGAAGCCAAACCAGTATGGAGACCGAGTCAGTAAAATGTCTATATCTACAAGAATAATTCAAATTTTCAAAAACCTTCTTGTACCCATATTCTTAGATAGTTTAACTTTAAAAATATGAAATAAAAAAAATGATTTTTTTGAATTTCTACACTAGAATACCCCCTTATACTATTCATGTCTAACAGATAGTACGTTCAAACAAAATGTAAATAAATAAATCAAATGTTCAACACCACTCTATTTTGCAACCATTCGATATATGCTTAACAAGCTATTAAAAACTACTAATGATCATCGCAAAATTCGGCTTATTCGGTAATTACTTGGGTGGAAATAATTTTATTATTTATATTCTAATAAATTATTGGCTTTCTCTCTCCGATACGATACCTGTTATGCAGAAGGCGTTCTGCACACTTTGCTGACTGGTGCCGGTGCTGGTGAGACTCTGGGCGAAACAGGCCCCGGAGAATGTCTAACGCCTGCCGTCCGTTCCGGTGCTCTGCCATTCGGCATCAGAACAGTGATTAGCACCTACTGGTCGATCCCTGAGAGTACCTATAATATAAAATTCATCATAGTACAGTGGAACGATATGCCATTCAAAAAACACAAAATTTTATATATAAAGTTCATTATAAATTTAAATAATGAAGAATATTGACGATAATTTTAAGTTCATTATGAGTCTAATTATAAATTGTATATATTAGTATGAAAAAGTCAACATACATATATATATATATATATATATATATATATACAGGTGGATACGTGTTATCATCCCCGATCAAAAAACGTATGCCTGTGAATTGAATCGAATAGCCTACGTGGGGGTTCCGTATGAAGGGAAAAAAAAATGAAATTCCTGACTCCCTACGCGCACAAAAGCATAAAAATATCATTCGGCCTTATAAACTGATAACTTTTTTTGAATTATTGATCATACCCGTGCCTTCTGGAAAGAAAACTCTACCTTTACGGCAAGGGAAAATGGATAAAATGGATAAAATGACCCTTTTCCCTCGATCGAAACGGAACGATCGAGATGAAACGATTCAATATCACGCACACATTAGGCATTAAGAATGAAACACATAAGTATTCTAATCTTCATTAATGAAGTTACTATTATAAATCTGTAATAAATCATAAGTAACCTTTATTTATTACCAAATATTACAAATTCAAAACTGAAAATTCAGGATTTTCATCCTTACAGCCAGAAATATCATTCAGTCATAATACATATACACAAATATATATATATATATATATATATATATATATATATACTAATGAACCCATAAATAGTTTTATTAATAATAGATTACAATGAAATCGATATTATTCTTGTCGACTTCATTACTTTCTGCACAAGGTCTCCTATTTCAGCCCATATTAAAAATAGGAAAAAATATTTTAGGTTATTTTAAATTATACGATAAATAAAATAAAACCTTATAATTAGAAACATCCATAATTTTGGCTAGAAATTTTAAAATAGTTATTTGTTCCGCATTAACAAGATCGACATACTAACAATAAGTGCACACTGTACTTCCTAGTGCAAAAACACACACATTTAAAAAAAAACAACACCACGAATAATAAACAAAAGACATGTATAAAAGAAACATTTATGATATAATATTATACATTTTATATTTGATTTGAAAAATTAACTTGAAATTTAATATAAATAACAACCATGTTGAGTTATATATTTGAAACTGAAAATATATTTGTTCATAATTATATATATTTCAGAATCTAATATATATATATATATATATATATATATGCGTGTGTGTGTGTATATATATATCGTTCCAGAAGCAATTTTCTTCGTCTCCATCTAAGTTGTCGGATTAGTTTGCCGGTGGAGACGCAACTTTTAATTCGATTAAATAACCATAAATAATATTAAGTCCTCCTGCTCTCCGTACCACTGCCACTGCTAATCTTATATAAATCAGTCCTGTTATTTACTCAAGAGTGCCTCAAGTCGCTTCTTGAGCAAACAACGCGACCTGATCTGATTTAATTTGATTCAGTCACTGATTACCCTTCCGTGAAATATACATAGACATGGAATATATATAAGTAGTGAAGGGCGCATCGTTTGTATAACGACCTTGCATTTCGAATATATTATTTATCAACGTATCTATTAGGACAACAAATACTAAACTTGATAGGTTTTCCCATAAAATATAATATTAAATTCGCACTCGTGTTAGACACCGTACTTTATGGGACTTATTTCAGGATTTATAGGTCGCATTATTTGTGTAACAACCTAGTAAGTTAAATATATTGTAGGATCATCATAGTAGACTGGAGATCGAAACGACAAATGAAAATTTGACTTTATTTTTCTAAAGAAATATTTTATAATACAATATTCATAAAAATGGAAATTATAATTACAAATAATCGCATTTCCACAATATAATTCCCAAAAGTGTCTATTATAAAAACAAATACTAAAATCGATAACGTTTTTAACAACGTTTTGAATTATATTTTATTCAAATTCTGCACCTAAAGCACCTTTTGAACTACAATCTTATAATTCAAGTAAATGATTTCTCTAAGTGTATATTATGATCACAAACACTGAGACTTATAAACCCTTTTCATGCAATTTTGAATTATAAAAGATATTGTTAAACAAGATATTATTATCAAACATTTTATTGTTCTTATTCAAAGATCTCTACAAGACGCATCGTTAGTACCAAATCTTATCAGCAGTTCATTCTTACCCTTTTATCTATTACCTTCGAATGTATTTTCCAACTCTTTTGACTTTGAAGTTGATTATTCGCAGTGTGCAATAAATTGGATCGGGTTTTCGCGAATTTTTATTTTGCCGTTTGCGAAAATATATATATCGAGTTAAGAACACCTGAATCAACTCATGAGAGACGGTGTAGACGATCGAGATGGGATTTTCCGTTTCGTTTTTTTTGACTTCGTTATAATCTATATGTACATCAGAGGAAAAATGATATAATGCGATAAATATATATATATATATGTATGTATATATATATATATATAAATGCGTGTGTAAAGTTGGTGCTCTGTCCAAAAACACGTTCATGTAAAAGAACCCCTTTACTACTTTTCAAACTTCTGCTTCCATGCCTCGGCTTTCAATTGCCAGCTATTTCTCGCTAAACCTTCTATTGTATTATCACCTAATATGGGCCCAATATCATTTTTGCCATGTTTTCTGCTGACAGTTGAACCCTTTCCTCTTCCAATTCTTCATTTGTCACCATATCAGTCTATTATATCTTTTCCAGTTCATGTCTCAAAATTGTAATGGAAGCTTTAGTCCATAGACAATGTTAGTCGATCATGGCAATGTGATCAGGTGCAGGTGTCTTCTAAAAGTAAAATATGGTAATAAAGCCTAATCAAAGGATTTAGATTATAAAATTACTTCTGTCTAAAATATCTGGTCGTTGGAATTAGAAACGCATAAATTTCAATATAGCGTAGTCTAGAGGAAAATTCCCCGACGATTCATTAGTCGTTCGTAAACTTGTTTACTAATAATATCGCATGAGCTTTTTTACGTATTCGCATTTGGTATAGGAGCCTCTTCCCTTAATGAGCCCGTCGACCAGAATGCGTAAAGGTTTTCACTTTGATACGACTTTTCAATGTTATTAAAACCTTATTTTGTGTTATTTATACCTCATTTTGTACTATTGAGTTCTTATATATAGATACAAATACAAATACATTACATATAAAATATATAAGCGCTAATAAGATATAATTAGCAAAACATGACGTTAATAATGTTGAGCATGTAAGAACATTTTTGCGAGTTCTTACCCAAATGAAATATATATATATATATATATATATATATATATATATATATATATATATATATAAATGCTTATGTTTCCTTATTATTGTTCTAAACAATCTCAAGTGTCAAAAATTTGTAAGAAAATATTAAATTCCGGAAAAAATAAACAAGGTTCAAATAATTTAAATGTTAATGATGAACGGGATTATGCATTAAAAACCTGAAAAATTATTGAGTTGTTGTTTCTAAAGTCGCTGCATACCTATGTCCTATAATACTCTATCCAAGTGCTTTTGAATTGCACATTAAAAATCATATCGAGCCCGGAGGATATATTTGTTTCTTGTGGTCGTTGTTTTATGCCGTTTATTACTGTGTATTTTAATTAAATTTCACAAACTTTTGACTGTGAATTATTTATTAGTCTTTGTATTTTGAATATTCCCCCTGAATTTGCTTCCTAATTTTTCCTAAAAGTCTTTGTTATTCTTTCTCAGCGCCAGAAATTTCCGTCGGAGACTCCGGGAACAATAAGAATTAATTGGGAAGGAAATGTGTCTTTATAAATATTCATGGCTGAGGATTAGGATATTCGAGGAATACTTGCAAATCTTATAATTATCTATTTTATACTTTAATGAAAAAATAAAATTAATGCAAACATGTATACAGACTCAATACGGAATATTATATGATAAATACATATGATCTCATAACATTATAGCCCTTCAATAATTATTTATTCACAAGATCATGGTGAATAAATAGTTAAGTTTTGCTATAATAAGTGTTAAAAGTGCTCTTTGATGGTACATATCGAAGTATCAAAACAAAAAAAGAAAATTAATTCATTCATTTTTTAATTCGACTAATTGAATGCTATATGTGTATCAAATATGTTTCAACGACAAAAACAATAAAGATGTGTGTGAGTATATATATATATATATATATATATATATATATTCTATATTATATTTCATCTCCACCTGTGTACAATTAAAATAATTAACTCTGTCACGTCTTGTCTTCTCTCAAAACAATCCATCCAAAAGTAAAGTGCGGGCGTCTCCATCGTATCTATCGTCTGGAGACGTTTCTCCTCACGTCTTCTGGGATTTACAATCTCGTTCACGAGACAAATTATTAGATTTCCAAATCTCGTACAGACATTATTATAGTCGAATCTTATAAATTGAATTTAGATCTTGAATGATGTATATATTTGTTATATATAAGGACAGGTGAATATATAATAATCTCGTGTCTGCTTTGCGACGGACATTTCAAAGAAAATTAAAAGTCAATGCTGGAGACAGATGTAAAAGTACATAATACATTTTTATTTTAGCACTGACTGTGTGTACTTGTTTCATACTAACCAATTGAAAGTTTGTTTTATGAATAAATTTATTATTTGTTTATATATATATATATATATATATATATATATATATATATATATATATCAAAACTCCATTCTTTGTTTTCGATTTTACGACAAAAAAGTCGTTGTAAATATGAAACTTTGTTTTATTCGTGCGCGTTGATTAAAAACAAACTTGTTCGCACAGAAAAGTTATCTCATTAATTTTTGTACCACGATTTATACAGAGCATTGCTTTATACACATTACAAAGGTATACAATGATATTTGATAACATGTTTGTTATTGGAATAGTTTGATTTTAATATTAAATTTCGGAAATACATATCATACGTACAAATACATATATGTATTATATTCATATTCAAGACTATTCAAATATATCTATATAAATGTATATATATATATGTACATTTATTTATTTGTGTGTTTAGTTATATTTTCTCTTGCGATACATACATATATAAAAAATCCAATCAATTCGGTAAGCGAAAGAAATGTCACTTGTATAATTATACTTTTCCGCGGATATTCCACCTTTCCGACATTCAACCCGGCGCAACACCATGATCCAAGTGTGCGGATAGCCGGACGTTTGTACCGAAGACGTCAAAGCAAAGAAATCATAAATGACATTCAAAATTTTGAATGTTTTTACTATTTAAATGTTATTACAATGAAAAAGAATCCTTTTATCATTGCGAATTCTTTACAAATAAAAATTCACAAATAAATACAATTTAAGTTATGTATTTAAAATTAGTTTAAAATGATAAAATATAGGTAGTATTCCATAAAATATTAATAAATACTTATGCATAAAACTATATATATATATATATATATATATATATATATCATTTATATTTTACATTAATTTCTTCACTGGACAAAATTAACGATACCCTCCCCTCGCGTGCTCGATACAAAAATCGAAAATATAAATAAAAGCAATTTACTTAACGAGTAAATTCCTCTTTTTCTCAACGAGAAACGGATAATTCCGGTTCGTTTATCGGAAACAGAAATTCCCATTGAATATATCCTCTGAATATCCGGATATTCGCATGTGTAGATATTTCGAAATAAGCGAAAAGGATGAGACTGGCTTCGTTACTTTGCGAACTGACACTCCATTGAAGCGGATAGGCGGCGAAGAGCCGGTAGAAATGTTATTCAAAACGGTTTGAATTTTTTATGGTAAAAAATATATGCTTTGATTTTTTCAAATATTTGGTTTAATGTTAAGCATACCTTAAACAACCAATAAACATAAACTTGCTGAACAGTTAATTTTCAACCTTAATAATTAAATCGTATTGATTCAAATTATTTATTTGAGAATTTGTTGTTGCAGCACGCTCTTTGAAAAATGATACATTAGCTCAATAAAAAGATTGTTGTACAAAGAGTGATGTCCTGCTAAGTTGTTCAATATAATGGCATTTAATTGACGTTAAGTATACATAACAAATTTTATTTCAATTCTTTCAGTTTCGATTGTAAAAAAATGCGACCGAAGTGTTATTTATATAACACACTTTATTTAATTTATTATTTGTTTGTCAATTATGTTCCAGTGTTTGTTTTTCTGCCAGCGGTACGTCTATATCGAAAAATATCTTCAGGAATATTCGAACATGCAAAACGTTTCCGACTCATACACCAGTATATTTCCTCTTGGGTAGAATATGTAAATGTGCAGTGCATGTATGTATGTATATATATAAATATATACGTATGTGTATATACACAAAGAAATTCATGTTTTTTCTCTCTTGAATAAATATATTGCTAGGGTTTTCCTCGCTGATGAGCGATCAAAGCCTTTCTTTAGTATAATACAAGCAAGAGGAGCGATTGTGTTTCTTCAAAAGGAACTGCCTCTCTATACCGTCTCTTACATGGATATTATTATAAGCCCGAGGGCTTCTTTCGAATGAAATGCACTCCTTGTGAGAAATATGTTGATGTATATGCACTTTTACGGTAAATCCAAAGAATATAGTTGATGGTATGCATATCGTATGCATGATCAGACTTATATATATATATATATATATATATATACATATATATATATATATATATATAATATATATAAATATATATATACATATATATATACATATATATATATATATATATATATACTCGTATATATATAAAATTTCAAGAAGTCAGATCATATAGTAAAATATAAATAATTATTTGTTTTTTAAATCGAAACCGACAGTCTGCACACTCAACCCTCTTCTAATCGTTGCCGTCAGGTTAAGGGTCGGATAGACCAAATAACTACAAAAAAAATAATCATGAGGGAAATTATTAGTGTGATTACTACATAGTTAAGAACATAAATGCAGCATATGCGTATATTGTTTACTGAAATTTGCAATACTTGCTTTGTGATCAATGAATATGTATATTGTTCAAGGGTTCATTAAAAATATTTATAGACTCAAAAAATGCAATTAAAATCTATGACTTCATTTTTACATAGAACTGGATTTACGTAAAACAAATGCGAGACAACCTGAAATTGAACGTTGCGCTGGTTGACTATCGGAAAAGTGAAACGGCGGCGGAAAAGCTTAACAACACAATTAAAACGTAAGGCAATCTCCTGAAAATGATGATAAACTTTTGCAGTACAATTACTCGTGTGACAAATACTGACAATCAATCGAGCCATTCACCAATTATCAATATATTCTTTTATCCGTGGTTTTCAGTATAAATCAAGTACTTTCGCATTACGAATTCCGAATCAGTGACTTTATCTCTCTCATGGATAAATTATCGAACTTAATTAAAAGCCTTTCAGATGGGAGAAGAATATAAAATAGGCGACGAATAAATTATTCATTCGGCTTTCGCCTAAAGTCAACTTGAATCGATTGTTAGAGTAGAAAGCTCGCGGGCTTTTTGGCCGAAGTGATTTTAAATGACACACACACACACATATATATATATATATATATCATTTATAAAAAAGTTCCAATTAAATCGAATCAGAACAAATTTCAAGATAACAAGTGCATGGTAGAGTCCAGAATATTTATTCTCCTCTATGTGTTCACTGAGCTATTCTAGCATATCAGACAAAGTTCTAGGTGATTTAGTTTAGTATATTTTTTAAAAATGTATTATTTACAAATAGTTTTAACGCTCTGATATAATAAATAAATGTAATATCAATCGCAGGAAAAATTATAATTTTTATTTGCATTAATTGCATTTGCATTAAATAATTGCATTTATTTATTATATCAGACTATAGTATACTATAGTATCAACCATAACAAATATTGGCGATATCACATAGATTAGTTACGTAATGTACAGAACAATATCTATGTACACTGTACATATATTTGTTATATTTGAATATTTGTTATGGTTGAATCTACTAAGGTTTCCTCCGCGATCTAATGATTAATATTCATCACAGTACATTGTACACATATGTTTATATTCTCATTTTTTGAGTATCTTGGTTTTTATCCGTTCTCTTTTATTCAGGAGCAAAGTGGCGGCGCTGCTTCTCGATAAACACCTCCAAATCAACGGCATTTCCGTGGACGGGGTGATGAGAGGTCGCGACAGCGTTCATCTGGAGCCGATCGCCAGCAATAAGATGCGAAGGGAGAGGAAGGCGGCCAGGACTTTGGGCATCATCATGTCCGCCTTTCTTGCTTGCTGGTTACCCTTTTTCTTGTGGTAAGTAGATAAAAGAATGTGATAATCCTGGATCGAATTTTTAGTTTTATATAAATGATAAATATTATACTTGTGGAATTTGGTAGATTCTTGTATTCGTGAATGTTGTGATCGTCAAATTGTAAATACTGAAACTTGAGATTTTAAAGGGATGGATTTAGAGAATTTGAATAGTAAGATATTGTATTTCAAAGACATCGATTTTGGGACACTAAATTTAGGAAGTTTGGATTTTGTGATTCTAGGTTTTAAGGGGCACAACTAGTGTGAAATATCCAAAAAATCGAATTTTAAATTTTTCCATATTTCGATAGGTTATATCTTTAAAAATAACATACCAAAATTTTAAATCGATATCTTAATTAGTTTTTGAGTTACAGCCATTTAAAAAGTATATATATAGTATATAGTATAACGATCATTTAATCTTTAAACGCGTTTTTCTCGAAACAGCATTTTCCGAATTTGCTGCAGCGATTACTCAAAAACAAATGATCCGATCACTATCAATTTTTTTTTACATGTTTTATATATAGTTCTCCGTAAAATGAACTATCGATTTTTTGATCGGATCAAAAATCGAATTTTGGCAGTCCAAAAAGGACCAAAATTTTGGGTAAAATTCGTTTTTTTCTAAAACGCCGTCATTTTGTCAATTTTTGATTTTTTTTCTTCATCGTAGTTCATTTTACAGACAATATTATCTAGTTTAACGAGATTTTTTTTTTTAATTCATCCACGTAGAGGGCCGGAATCACTGCAGCAGTTAAGGGCCTTTTTTTGTCGTGCCTTTGGAGATCAACGATAACTTCAAAAATATTTAATTTTTTTCTTCAAAAATTTTACTATGTATTCTTAAAACATGTATAAATATATTCCTAAAATTTTGAAATGATTGATGTAGTAGTTTTTTTATTATAAATTCCCAAAAATCACCTATTTTTTAGGCGGTTACACTAGTTGTGCCCCTTAAAACACTATTTTTGAAAGTCTTGTTATGTTACAAAATACATACATGAACACACGCACACACATATAATTGAAATTTATAATCAAAAATTTTACTATGTATTCTTAAAACATGTATAAATATATTCCTAAAATTTTGAAATGATTGATATAGTAGTTTTTTTAATATAAATTCCCAAAAATCACCTTTTTTTTAGGCGGTTACACTAGTTGTGCCCCTTAAAACACTATTTTTGAAATTCTTGCATTTGAAGCCTATTTTGAACTTGAAGTTTTTGAAATTCATAAAAAAAATTGGATAGAAGAAAATTTTAAACTTCGAATAGTTTTAAGAACTCATCTAACTATAGTAATTCAACCATGCATCACTTTTTTACTCTTCTCCCCAGGTATGTAATAACTTCCCTCTGCGGCAACGACTGCTATTGCCCTCAATGGGTGGTAGCCGCCGTCTTCTGGGTCGGCTATTTCAATTCGGCCCTGAACCCGATAATCTACGCTTATTTTAATCGAGAATTCAGGGTTGCCTTCAAAAAGACGATCAGGTCTTGCTTTTTGTTCGCCTGCTGCGTTAGACGCGGCGGGACTACCGATCTCGATTACGGGGGCGCTAATGAGGGCTTCAGGAGGACTGGGGATCAGATACAGATGCACTCGACTGCGAGCTCGGAAGTCCAGATGAACTGTGTTAGGTTATACAGCGAACCATAAGGAGTTACATAAGAAGAAAAACACAAAATTTAGAGCTCTCAAGTTTTAGAAACTCGAATGATGCGAACATCTGTACTAAATGTGGCTGTTGACAATATTGGCAATTCATATTTGGAATTTTAGATTTCCAAAATTTTGGATTTGAAATTTTAGTTTTTGATAATTTTCATTTTGAAATCACTAGGATTCCACTATCCACAGATTCTCAAACTTTAGAATACACAGACTTTGCACCACAAAGAATTTGAATATACAATGTTGAAGAACCGAAATCGAAATCGAAAGCACCTCATATTTTCGAATGTTTTGAGATATCAGATTTGGATTTTTTTTTGAAATTATATTTTTTATTTTTTGCAATATTATTATTAAAAATTTTAATTATGAATTGTCAACGTTTTAAACGCCAATATTCGAAAATCCCAAAATTATAATTTAAGAAAATTAAAAACGATCTAAGTAGATAGAAATATTTTACACAATTTGTAATTATGCAAAAATTACTAATCGAATATATATAAATATATATATATATATATATATATATATATATTCCAGTAAAAAATATGTATATCGTTCTACATCTCTCCAATAAATTCAAATGGGGATCGATCGATCGTTCATAAATAGCTTCATGCATAAAAAAGTAACGACTCGAGGAATAATCATAATAAAAATATTATCATCATCGTTTATTGTTATTCGTTTCCATTTATTGCGCAATTCATAAAGGAACTAACTGGGACAATCGGTAAATAAAAATAAAATGAATACACAAACGACATTAATTGACCAATAAACAAATATAAATATATGGCGAAACTGGATTTTTCGTAAAAGTATGCAACTTATTGTAACCAGGCTATAATAACCCGAGAATATTTTCTGCATTGCTTTCATTTAAGTAATAGACTGCACTGGCAAGCAAAGAAAATATCAGTTAACTGGCCTAAGGCCTTTTCCAACTGATTTGTTAAAATTTTATTAAAAATGTTATAAAATAATCTATTTTTTCTACTGAGAAGCATTATGAATCTTGCTGAAAAAATATATAAATTCAAATATATCGGCCTAATTTATATCTAATATATCTTTTAAAATCTCATGACAATTACAAAAAGGCGATTTTTCTGACCAGCGCACTGTAAACCTTTCAAATACTGTTGAATTTATTTTCAAATTAACACACATTGGCCTAAATACTTTTTCTAACAATTATAAAAAAATACAACCTGGTCCTAAAATAATTTATGTAACAATTATAAAAAATAGAACTCTGCTGACGAGATAATATTTGGGTACTTCTATATAAATTTTAAAATTAACGCATTTGGCCTAATCGTTTTCCTAATTAAATGACTAAACTTTATTAAGTTCTCTGAGTTTCATCAATAAGAGAACTGAGTACTTCACAAATATCGTACAGAACTTATATTCGATATACTTATAATGTTTGATCAATTAATGGATTTCAAACTAATCATTTAATCCAAGTTCTCGCTGTAGCTATTCACAACTTATATAAACTGTAGTTCAATGATTAGAAAAATAGTATTTATTTTATAAAGCTGACAATACGAAGACATATCACTTATTTCAATTACTCGACATATCAATATTTAACTATCTATCGACTAAACTATAATATTATTATATATTTTACACCTATATTAACTTGTATTAGACTATACGATACAATTCTGGTAAAAATTATTTCTCGATATGTGCAACAGAAAATGACAAAAAACGAATCCAATTACTATTACTATTATTCAATTTGTAAGTATATATATATATATATATATATATATATATGTATATACATCTAAATATACATACATATATGCCCTACATGTAAATATGATATTATAAGAGTATATTATAAATTTAAAAAAGCTAATATATATGTACATATTTAAAATGTTAATATAATACATAACTATTTTTAAGTTTAAACATATAAGCATATACGTAATATAGATTTTAAGATGGAATAATTGTAAAATGTAATTTTCAAAAAGTCAGAATAGCAATACGTAACAGTTACAAAAACTGTTTGCATATATTATGAAACAGTAACTGTAAATGTGAACTAACATTGATTGTAACAAAACCAGTGTGATAAATATTTCGTTTGAATTTAATTTTAAATTATTATTCTTCATCAGCAACATTTTTTATTCAATTTTTTGCTTACTTTATCCTTTTGATGACTTAAATGTATTACGAGAAACTATATATGAAATAGGCATTGGTCAGAAGTTTAAAAGTATATAAAAATCAAATATAGAAGATTAATCAGAACACATGACATTTTGTTGTGATATATTTTGTAAAGATAGATGTAATTAACATAATGTATTATGTAAGATAATTAATTGATGAATTATGTGGAATATTCGATGAGAATTTATGCTAGCCGAGACATAATGAAAGGTTTGATAGCATCTCAAACTATCACAATTTTAATTAAAATATTTTATATGCATATGAATATATATATATATATATATATATATATATATATATATATTATTGCATATTGTGTATATTTAATTTATGAAAATATTCTCGCTTCTACTAAACCATGGAATGTGATGAATTATATAAGGAAGTTTATAGTTTTTTTTAGTAAATAAGTGTTGAAAGAATGATGTACTAGTGATTTATAATTGGCATTGATATTAAATAATTCTCATAATGTTACCAAAGATATTTAAAAAATTTTGTTATGTTTGTTATTAAGTATAAATCAAAATATATAATACTCGTTAAAATCTAAACCCAAATAATATATACAATCATACATATACATATAATATATATATATATATATATATGTGTGTGTGTATGTTATGATTTATTGTAAACGTCAATCTATTAAAAAGTGAACCAATCCTTCCTAAGACGACAAATCATATAAACCTAAAAAAAATAGATTATAAAACTGTAAGAATTAAATAGATATATCAACCTAAAGAATTTAAACATAAATGTTCAATGTGAGACCAATTGGAAATATATAAAATAGTTATACTCTTTTATACAGATTTTCAATCAAATTCTTAATTTCAATTGTTTTTATACCTCAAGCAAAAGCTTTGCGAATAACATATAAATCATAACTACTTCGTCTATTATATGATGTTGTAGACTATACTTAATGAACACTTGCAGAAGCTTTTAATGTTTAATATATGTGGTTATACAAGTACTTATATTCTTTTATCATACAAGAGATTTTGTTTTAATATAAACTAAAAATTATTAAAAATATCACGTTTAAGATTAAATATTAATATATGCATACATACACATCATAATAAGTATATATAGTAAGAATACCTGGTCTCGATAATTCCTCAATTATTAAACACACACTAGAATTTTTTAGAGACATAACTACCATTTTTAATATTTAAATTCAAACAAGTTTATTATATTATAAGAGAGCTTAACAAATTCAATAATACATTAGTTATACTTTCAAAAATATAAACGCAATCACTAATCACATTTATAAATGTATCGAGACTAGATACACTTAATGTTACAAAATACATACATGAACACACGCACACACATATAATTGAAATTTTAATTATAATTTAATTATAATTAAAATCCAACGTACCTTGTCTGAATACCATTCATTGTGTTATAATTGCACTTTTTGTTTTGAGACAACTATTTTCATTTAAATTGATATAAATCTTGCGTCAAGTGACATTTTCTGTGACACCCATAAAATTTTCTTTATTTTTATCTATTTTTAAATTTACATGATGTTTGTTACTGAACACTTTATAGTAAACATGTATGTCAATACATAATATTTAAATAGGTTATGTAAATAGGACAAAATAGGATTAACATAACATAAATAAATATAAATATATGTGTGCGTTAGTATATATATATATATATATATATATATATATAACTGTGCGCGTGTGTGTTAAGCATTACTCAAAATTTATTTGATGCACTTTTGACAACTTACGAAATCTATTTTGCGCAAATTTCCATAAAACCAGTAATAGTAACTTTTATTGAATTATCTATGGTTAAGAGCATTTTTTCACTTCTAAAACGCTTATCCAACACGTTTATTATTAATAATTATAACTTTTTCAGTTTTTTTTAACTAAACAATTGTTATTATTTATCGTACTGTGTTTTCGTCCAGAATTTGTGTTGAAGACGGAAGTGTAAGTGTTACCCGATTCTGAATATCCTGAAGGGTTACCAGATGCGGACAAAAATACATTTTGACAAACATGTTAACGATTGTTGTTCAGAAACAATTATAAATTTAGTTTTTAAATACTTATAAATACACAGTGTATATATATAATTGATTTTATAATGAGACTAAATTGCAAGTGTTTGGATGACACATTTAAATATTCGAATCTACAAACTAGACACCAAAGAACGTGCAAATTTATATTTGCATAAACAGGTGGAATGTAATCAAGTGACAGTTACCATTTTAAAGACACGGCCAAGAATATCTGTACGCGCAGTTTATATGGTAAGTTTATACAAATGTCTTGCAGCAAAAAGCAACCATTTTATTTATCAAATAGTTAAAGCAATTTCATATATATTTTCGTATAATTCGTTCTCTATTTCGCTCTCTCTATACCTCAATCAATCACCTCATCTCCCATTCATACGACTTAGTATAAATATACTTGCTATCCTTAAACTAAAATGTTTATTCTCTCTAAACTAGATTTTATTATCAGTACATCATCCCCGGGTGGAGACCTGTTGATCCCCTTTGAAAGTACACATTAGGATTACTGCTTAATGTTTGTTCCAAGGATGTATAAACATTGCTATCATCTGGACGCATGAAGAGACCTAAATAAAGTTAATACTTAAGTATTAGAGCACAATTAAAAGTAGGTATTATAGATTACTATGGTCAATGCTTTGCTGAAATATTCATAAGTTGACAATGAAGTTTTGATATTTACAAATTTATTGAGACAAATTTAGTGGTTGCTTTGTAATGTGGTTTAATTTAAAGAAGAGCGTTTGAATGGATATTGTCAAATGAATTTATCGCTGTGCATTGATGATTATAATGTTTTATTTGTTAACCAAAAATAATCATGCTGCTTTATATATATATATATATATATATATATATATATATATATATATATATATATACATTTATAGTATATAGAGTAATACATTTCAAAGCAAACCTACATACTCTGCCCTTTGATAAAAAAAAGTACAACATGCATTACCAAGCCTTAGTTGAACTAACATGCCTTTGAACAAGATGTCTCAAAGCAATAAATTTATTACAATTAATATTTCTTGGATCTAACTAAAAAACATTGTTTGAACATCACAGAGCAGCCAAAGAGGATCCAATTTTGAAGAAACATATTTCAGATATGTATATAGAAGCTGTATTCTGCCAAAACATTGTTTCTAAAAATTGTGTAGTGTTTATTCATGGTATTTTGGATCAAAATATAAATTTATTTTTCAGACATCTTGTTTTTAATTTATAAATAGTAAAACAAAGAAGCTAAAACGAGTAAATGTAACAACTGTTAGACATTAATCCAATACTTAGAAATAAATGAAGATTTTGAGTATCTGAAAAAGTAAATAATGGTTCCATTACACTGAGAATCTCTTTGGATTTTACTATAATTTTTCATCAATTAATAACCTACTCAAAAAATCCAAAAAAATATCACTGTGCATGAATATACAGAAGAGTCAATTATCATCGGCCAGAAATCTACAAAGAACTAACTCTACTTCAAATATTGTTTTCTCCAGACCTGGATATCTTGGCAAATAGCAAAACTGTGCTGCATAATGTAGCTGATGATTAAACGGTTGCTGATGAATCAGACGCTGCTGATTCGGCTGGAACATCGGTCGATACACTCTCTTGTAACTCGGAGGATAAGGCGACAATGGCGCGCCCACGAGCTCTGAAAATGTCTCTTATATTTACACAAGAGGGGACACACCTTGGACCAATTGGATGTTAACGTAAATGAAATGACTGTTTTTCGATTCAAGTATGATAGAATTGTGGCTGTGAGGTCTGGTCAAAAAGTATCGCAAATTAAAGAAATATTACTGAGATCAACTGAATTTTAATAGTAAATTATCTTGAATTTAATATGGAGAGTATTATAGAGATTTACTTTCATATGCCATCGCTTCATAAAATTCTTTGGCATAAAACAAACAAAAGAGTTTCTCAAGAGAAATGACATCTTATATTTCCGATACTTTTCATCAGACTAATTGCTTCACTTATCATCATGAGTAAATCATGATTTATGGCCAATGTGCGCAAAAAGCTGAAAAAGCGCAGGATGACATTTCCAGTGCTTTGTATGTTACAACATTTGTGCCCGTTACAACATTTATATTTACAAACAAACACATAAATTAGAACCTAATTTTTTGACAACTTCTAGTACTATTTCTCACCATGATGTTGCGCCTTGGACGCGACCACTGCATCAGCAGCACACATTCCTGGTCCGTACTCCAAAGGTTTAAAATGAAAGAAGCTGGGCGCATAACCGGACGCAGTTGTCCTACTAGTGGTGCTATACGCATGCATACCATGATCCACCATGGCACTGCCTTCGTCTCGACCCAAAGCTGCAAGTTGGCGACCTTTAGGTGCATACATGACGATAAAAACAGAAAATGCTGTGGCCACTAGACCAAAACCCAGACATCCATCCCTGTGTCGATCACTGGCTACTGCTGCGCCACCCAGGGACCAGGATAGCCAGATTGGCACCACGCAACCTATAGCAACACCTAGAAATAATTGAAACAACACTTGAAATTTAATTTCTGGTTTATCGTTTCTTTTGCATGTTTCACTCACCAATATATGATGCTTCCCGGTAGTTATCGCGGATACCTCTAGATTTGACAGCCAGTACCGAAACGAAGATGATAAGGAAGACGACGTACACCAGGGATGCTAGGAGATCGGAAAATGGTGTCCTACACAAGGTATAAGGTGCGGTTAAGGATATCGAACCAGATGTATCACTAGATGTGATACTCCTGCTCCGACCTTGGGATATTGGAGTCAGTTGAGGAAATACTTCCACCTGTGATACAAAAATGCTCTTAGCAATTTGAGATTTAGCAAATTAAACTAATAATCAATTTTATATTCTTTGGCTTGAATATTATTTATCCAGTATCTAACAGACATTTGACAAAATTTTGCATTCACATACCTGCGGTGGTGTCGTGATGAGCCATTGGGTTCCTATCGCAATCTAAAACAAAAAAATATCAAGTATCAAGTATCAAGGCCAACACTAAATAGTACTTATTATTTGTTACCTGTATTAGGACAGCAAACATAAGCAACAACCCTTGATAAGGTGCGGGTAAATAGACTCCTGCGTTCAAACTAATCAAGAAGACGCATTTAACCAGCAAAGCCGCAAAAACCAAAGCACAAGAAACTCCTGCCCCGAAACGAATAGCAGCACATGTTAACGGCGTAGGAACTGCCGCCAGCAAAGCTCCTAGTCCACTACAACAGAACAGACCAAGGAGCAGCATCTGACCAAGGAAGAGGTGTCTGCGACTCGGTGCTGTTCTCCAAGCCTTGCACAGGACAAACACCTAGGAAAAATGACATATAATGTGATGAAGCTTATGACATATAATATAAAATATATGGAAATATATTGAATATGGCACCTCAAACGCTGCCATTAAGGTCATGGCTAAGGCAGCGGTGACCAAAAGAGGGACTGCCCATGGTTCTGGTCTAAGGGCTCCTCTTGTCCGTTTATTTGTTGTAGATCCATTCCCAGGTATAGGTATCGTGGAATTTCCGCCAAATGACTTGTTTGATAAATTTGGTCGTTTCGCGACAACTAAGACACTTGGTTCGATTGGGCGCATACTACTACTCCTGAAAAAATAGTTATAAAAATACCGTCCTGTCTTTGTTCATTCATGAATTATCTACCTGGGTATAACAAAAAACTCCGTGCTCATTTCCAGACGATGTGGTGAAGCAGTTGCTACATTCTGGGATGCTGCTGGAAATTCTTCGACAACCTCTGCAACTGCGGTAGGTTCTCCTGCGTCATCTGGCGTTAAAGAAATCGCTTCTCGTCGTCTTGGACGTAAACGGTCGCCAAATTTGGGGATGGTTATATTGAAGTTTGCCAAAGACTAATTGGAAAAAATTTTTATGGTAACAAAATTATTATAAAGGTTATTTGTGTTTAATTATTAACCTTTATTTCCTCGGCTTGACTGCTCCATACTGCGAATGTTGTTAAAAATAGTAAAAGTATCTTCAAATTGCTGATCCTTGGCATCCTTTATCGAAAAAAATTGCGGTCCATCACAAAAAAGTCGAGTTGATTGAATTCAGTAATTCGCAACACATGGTTGGCTTTAAACTTGGTCGCGAACTTCTGTAAAATTATATGCACTCTTTACACTGAACACAGCCAGATAAAATCTTTTATAACACAGTGCTGTTAAAAGACTTATTAACTTAAGTATTTGCTATCATTATGTTACTTTAAGGAATAATAATACCACTAAATAAAAAGATCGTAGTAAAAACGGTGCGTTCTGCAGAACTCTTCCAAATTATCAAATATCTGAGAGTCAATCTATAAATTGTCGTTAATATCGACACTTACACATGGAACACCATTTCACAGGAACTTTAATAACTCAAAATATTTATGGAAAAATTATCAATTTAAAGAAAGACACTTAAAGAAAGAATATGTCCACATTACAAAGTTGCATGCGACAATGCTCCATGCACAGCTTGAAAAGAATTTATACCGCAGACAACTTTTAGAATTCGTATGTTATTAATAGTACATTTGTACAAAGTCTTTAATTTTTTTATTACCATATGAAACGTCATCTCGAAGTGCTAATAACGTGCTATGGGGTACTAAAACAAAATCTAGTTAAGTTAAATTTTTTTAGACTTTTAACAATTGAATTAAACCTCAGGCGAAGGCTCCTATGGGGGCGTCTAGTTCTATTCTGCATAGACGGCTAAAGGTTGATTACCTCTGAATCGTGACTTTCCGTCGAATTCCTTCACCGAGTCTCTCTTTGTTTATTGTTTAGTACTGTCCACATTTTATTACGTCGTCGTAAACATATGCAACAGAAAAGGCATAAGTAATATTATGTCCAGGAAATTTTATAACCAGGAAACTGCGCCTAGAGACATACCAGAGGAATAGACCGACAGACCGACAAACAGACAGACAATGTTGCATCACGAGACGACTATAATATACGAGAATGCAAACATTAAATTTTATACGTAGGTGTTTAAATTTCTTGTTGCTAAACGTTAACTTCTAATGCATATTGTAGGCATGCCGAGTTACTGTAGGATCTTTTGTTGTTCGTTTAAATTTATAGATCATTTAATTTTGAACACGTTTGAACACACTTAAACATTATTCATACTCATCGAACTGTTTATTAATATGAAAAATAAATGCACTTTCAGTTGCGTATTTGACGTACAAGTATTTTGTTGAAAGCGTCCAAGGAGCGCTGCAGAAGGCACCGTTTGGAAGAAGATCTTGAAATTACATTCTATTGTTCCTTAAGGTGCTATAATACTTTGAATTATAAATTATTTCATCTAATTGCATTGTAAATGTGAGTCCCGAATCATTGGTATTTTGAAAGAGCTCTACAGGACGCTAATTTGCAATTTGGATATATCATTTCTAAGCTGTCTGAAACAAGGACGTGTGATAAAATCGAATGGTTTTCTCATAACATTTTGAGTTTAAAGGCAACTACAACTTTGAAATTCACTTATATTATTCTTCAAGGTGTCTATCACAACAGCAAATAATAAAACTGACGACTTTGAAATAAAAAGTATGAGTTATTTTAGATTATCGCACTTGCAGAATCTTATCTTCTTCGAATCTTTGTTGCGACGACAAAATCGCTTTTAATTTACGACCTCTTCGACTCTGACAGACAGACATTGTCGTTAACTCTATTATTTATTGCTTAGGTGAAAAAAGACGAGAGACGAGTAGACGATTGAATCTTCGCTCCAAGGGGGCCCCCTCGGACCTCCTGGGACCCGCTCTGTCGCGTTGGAGTTTATTACAATGAACGAATGGTGTTCCTGTGTGTGTGCGGTGCAAACTTTTGTGTTTTTGTGTTTTAATACTTTTGTGTTGGTGCTATCCAGTCCGGCTGGTTTATAAGGTCTTTTGCCCTTCGCCCACAACCGGCGATAAAGACTATTTCACACCAGGTTCGGTACGAAAGCGGCATCGAGACAGTCTTTATGAAATCGTCGATTTATTCATGCATTTGCTTATTGCTGCAAATTTCAAACTTGATCAATTTGTTTGATGCAATTTGATTTTTTTACAAGTTTATTAAGAATTGAATATAAATTATACTCTGATTATGGTGTAATAACAGAGATTAGTATAAAATTAAATTATTCATATTTTTTAATAGTACTTACAATTTGCGATAAAGTACTTACAATTTGCTTCTCGATGAGGTTATTTCAATGAGGTTATTGTGTATTTTTATTTATTTATATTTTTTTTTATTTTATTTTTTTTTATTGGCCTGGCTTACTCGAGCATTTAGCCACCTACAACATATTTAGAATTCAATACTATCTTCATGTTCATATTATTTTCATTATATAAATCCTATTCTTCTTTCTATTTTATATTCTATGCTATTCTATGTACTCTTTCAACGTAACTTCATTCTTCTCTTTATTATCTATCATTGAATCTTCTATCTTCTTACGTCACCATTACTTCTATTCAATTTAATTTTTATTCTCGAATCTTTAATTCTTAACTATTTTTAATTCTATTTCAAACTACTTTTTACATCATTTCAAAATATTTTTAACTTTATTTCAAATTATTTTTTTTAACAGTATTTTTATATTTTGCCGGGGATTTGACCTCCGGCACGTGAGTCGGGAACGCTACTCATGAGCTAATTCCGCCACTAGTATAACATTCTATAGGAACTCTGTTTACTTAAAATAGATGAAAATAGATAATTGAATTTGAATTCCTCAGCAATAGTCGATTGCTTGAATTCATTGCTGAGCATTTATTCATACATAACATTGATTCATTATAATTCTTACAACTTTTAAACCATTCCAATGGTTGTAAAATTATTAGTTCTACAATTTCGCAATTCAGAAATATTATTCTTCAAAAAAATCAAGAAGTTTTCTCATAAAACTTTGGAACTCAATAAATTTTATTAAACTCGCCTTTGTGTTTAAACTATACTTTATGACATTTGTTCAAGGAGCTTCACGGACCTTTGGACCTTTTGTAATAAAACCTTGTATTTTGAGTATGTTGTTTCCCAAAGTATCTACTTGGGCAACAAATTCCGAATTAAAAGGTTTTCTTGCAACCTTTTGAATTTGAATTTTTGAACGTTAGTCTTTAGGTGAAATATGCCTCGTATATTTGACATAATCAAAGAGCTCTACAAGAAGCGTATCACTCCTACTACTGCTTTGTATTTCGGCTATATCGATCCTCAAAGTGTTTATTGAAACAACAAATACTAAAATTAATAACTTTTTTCTTATAAATATAAGATGTCTTCATCGGTGTGCAGACATCTCACATCTCCTTTGCTCCTACCTCTTCTTATTGCCTTCTCCTCCTTCTCCTCCATGGCTTTGTACGCGTTATTTTTCTTTTCTTTCGCGTCTTTTTTGATTTCTCTCCTCGATTAGTTTCGCCATAAAGAAAATAATAAAAACAAAAAAGAAAAAGGCATTGGCTCCTTTTGTATGCTAAACGTGCTCGTTTGAGTCTCGAACGTATTAACTACGCCACGGTGGAACACAACAAAGGAACTGAGGAGGCCGAGGAGGCCGAAGAGGCCGAGAGAAGATTAAAAGAAGAGAAAAAGGATCCGTGGATAAAAAATCAAATAAAACGAAACACGAAACGACCGAGCACGCATTTAGACAATGGCAAAGAGTTCAGACAAAACGCTTATTATACTCGCATGGAACACGAGTGAAGAGCTGCTAGTGTAAGGCACGGAGTGCCCCAAGGCAAATGACAAGGACTACGTAATTAGAATTATTAATTTGAATATTCAGACACTTCAAAGATACAACAGAGCCAATTTTACGCCACGTTTTGTGGAGCTCGTTTACTCTAATGTTTAATTAATTTTCTATACATGTCAAATGCAGCATTTGATTAAAGTTTATACACTTTATAAAATGTATTATGTTACAAGAGTTCGTCCTGTAAAGCTCTTCAAAAAGATGAATCATTTAATAGTCAATTTTTAAAATGAAATTGTCTATAGAACACAATTGGATAATTTTTTTTATTGCTATAAAGTTAATAATAAATTTTAAACTCTAAGTTTATAACATGCACCTTGAGAGATATCAAATTATAGAGCGAACTATGCGTTCTGTACAGCTATTTTAAAATATCAATCATCTAACATTTCACCCAATGATTATCGTGATATACATTTATATTACACTTTTAGTAGAAACAGTGCGTTCTGAAGAGCTCCTCAGAAACGAATGATGCAGATGTGCGGTTCATAGCACAGTATGAATCACGAGCGCGGGTTTAGTACAATCTTTTATAACTCAAAATTTGATGAATTGAACATCTTTCACTTTTGGTTTTTGTTTTAATGATAGACAATTTGATAAATAATATATTCGAAATTTGATATTGTAATGCAGATGATGCAACCTGTAGAGCTCCCAGAAAATGACATATAAGAGCGAAGAATTTGTAAATCAAAGTAATTTTTGTTATAGACGACATTTTAAGAAATGATATATCTAATTTACAAGGTGTAGTTCATTAGATCATAATTTTATACAATTGCATTGATTAATGTATACTGGTGATGAGAAGAACCTTAGTGTGGAATCATTTGTGAATACCTTTTAGTGCAAAAACGAGTATATTGTGTTCGTATTATTCACATATGTATATTTATATCATTTTTCCCTTTCGAATGAAAACAATTCTTCAATAGCAATAAATTAATGTCATTCCAATGTTTATTATCGTTTTTAATTTTGTGGGAAAAACTTTCCTCTTTAAAAAAGGGAAACTGTTCTGAAGACAATGAATAAGATGATAATTCTACTTCTTCATGTGAACCTATATACAATGTAGAATGTGTAATAATGAAGCAGGAGGAGGAGCAGCAGAAGAAAATTATAAAGAAAACAAAAATAATGTATGTTATTGTGAGACGTCCTCGGGTCAGGCAGGAGGAGACTATAAAGCGTGTGCATTGTTCTAGAACTGAACTAGTGGTGTATGATATCGATTTGTAATCTGATAACTTGATATTTTCAAGAATAACAAACAGTGCATTCTGTAGGGTTTCTTAAATAGAAATTGAAAACTGATAGGGCACAGTCACACAGAAAATGTGATAATTATTTATTTAGTTATTAATTATTTATTAGTTAAAAAAATCATAACTCTGAATTTTATAACTATAGAACTATAGAAAATTACATCTGAATTACAGAGTTCTCATGGGGTTCTGAAAAGCTATTTGACTTAACTTATACAAGAACCAAAATTAGGTACAATACTTTGAAATTCAAGATTTTGGGAGGAAACCTTTCAGTTGGACCATTTGTTGTCAGAAATGATTTTGGGAGGAAACCTTTCAGTTTGACCATTTGTTTTCGGAAATGATAACCCTAAAGAGAGATATTTGAACACTTCATTAATGTTAAAATACAGTTATTGAATGTTTTTTTAAAAAAAATCACTTATAACTCAAAATAGTTGTTTGATCACCATTTTAAGTTTCAAAATAGACATTTTGAAAAATGGCGTATTCGAATTACAATCTTCTGGTGCAAGAAGTACGTCTAAAGCTTCATGGAAGCAATCGTCTATGAAACACAATGAGTTACAATATTTTATTGTTAAAATGTTAACTTAATGTCATAAAATAGTACTTGAAGGATAATATATCCGAATTACAATGTTATAGTACTGTTGCACTCATCGTAAACTATCGTTTGCCCATATTTAAACACGGTCCCAAATTGATGTAATCCTTCATAATTCAAAATACTGTTAGCAAACTTATCAATTTTAGTAATTGTGACATAAACTTGCACATATATAAATTACAAAGTATAATAGTAACGCAAACGGAGCATCCAGTAGAGCTCTTCGAACATATGCAAAATATGCCTGCATGCAAAATCCAATCAAGTGCACATTTCGATGAAATCTTTTATATATAAGAATTATATTAGACCGGTCTACAATTTTAGTATTTTTCATTACAAAGTCGTAATACAAACGATGGGTCCTGGACCTGGACCAAAACATCCAGCTAACATCTTCCTGCGTCACTTTCCAAGCCCTGTCCTATGTAAACAGTCATGTATCGCATTCATACAATAATTACATATGCACGTGTGCATATATTACCCGTCCGTCCGTCCGTCTGTCCGTCTGTTGTTCCAAGTCGTTTGTCTCAAGAAAGAGAAGAGAGCGAGAAAGTTCAAAGAAACATTCATATGCGTAAGAAGGAACGATACGGCTATGCGTGCACGTTTTATGGTCGAGATAGACAGAAACCAGGGGGGTCAAAATACTCACTAAACATCTTTCAATGTGATTTATAATTATGTTGATTAATATACAATTAATATGTTTTATTATTCGTGATACGAAGGAAAAATAGTCATAAACAGTAATTTGTTCTAAACAATAAAGGATTGAGGGAGGATATCATATATTTAAAAATGTATGTATATTTAGGGACTGATTATGCCGCATAACAGAGAAGTGTTATGGCAAGGCCATGTTACGCTCTAACTTCTGAATCATACTGAATGCTGTCAAAACGTCATGTATTTGCTGTGCATTCAGGTGTTTTATACATAAACTGCAAAGTCACTCGTATGTCATGAAGCAGTGTCAGAAACACCCTTTTATCTAAGACCGTTTTTTTTAACATGGCCTTGCCCTAACATTTTTCTGTTATGCGGCAGAATCGGTCCCTTACTTTGTTATTTATCATATACCTATATTTACTTTGCTATTTATCATAATATATATTTATAGTTTGCGTAAATGTTCAAATAATCATTACATTATATGCTTACTCAAATGCCTATATATTTTGTTTTGTTACGAAATAGCGTTTTGTTAGTAAAATCACAATCTAACAGTATCAATATTATTACAATTAAAATCTTGTTTAAGACATAAAATACGAATTAGTGAGGAAATCTATCTATTTTAGTGTTTATGGCAATAATAGACACTTGAAGAATTACATATCTGAATTACAAAGTTGTAGTACAAACGGTACGACCTGCAGAGCTTTTTATAAATATGAATAATTTGAATCGTTTGATCAATTGATTATTACTCATACAAAAAACACTATTGGTTGAAACCTTTTATATTTCACAAAGTTGTTAGAAAACTTATTGATTAGATGTTGTAATAAATATTTCATGGAATAATATATTCAATTGCCAAATTTGTAGAATATACTGTGCCTCCAGTAGAGTTCTCTTCTAAAAAATCTGAAAGTAATTTATTTACTCTAAAAATAATTATATAAAATCTTTTACTATTCAAGTGTTGTAATTCAGGAAATTATAATAGACACTTTGAGATGTAACGAATGTACTCAAAGTACAAAGTTTCATAAGAAAACGGTATAGAGCTTTTTATTACAAAACCATGTAGAACTATTTAGTACAGAGCACATATGAGAGGGCGTCCATTAATCACGTGATGTTTTTAGGGGGAGGAGGGGTTTGACAAAAAATCACGAGATATCACGTGGGGGAGGGAGGGGTATAGTAAGATATCACGCGCATTATTTTTTAACTGATTTTTTTAAATCAAACATTTTCAGAAGAAATTCAAAAATTTTACAGTTTTATCACGTAATTAAAAATGCACGTGATGTTTAGTGGGGGAGGGAGAGTAATTTTGAATATCACCATGTATCCCCCCCTTGGTTCAAAAATCATTAAAAAATCGCTCACGTGATTAATGGACGCCCCCTGAGATGGATCAAAACTTCTTATAGCTCAAATTTTTTTGAGAAAACTTGTCAATTATAGCATTCGTTGTTATAATAATATATCTTGTTGTCTAGGGAATAATATATCTAAATTACAAGATTGAAAGATTAATTGTGCATCCTGCAGAGCTTTCTCAAAATATCAATCATCCGAGAGCAAAATTGGTAAATTACCCAAAGATTCATAATCTCACTTACGCATGAAACATGGTTTGATAAAATCTTTTACAAATCAAAAAGTGTTTTAAGAACCTTCCGAATTTTAGTATTTGTCATCATAGACAGTTTGAAATATAATATATTAAAATTAAAAAAGTGCGTCCTATAGAGTCATTTGAATTGATTATTTTACATATAATAATTATAAGAAACATATAAAAATTAGTTCTATATATGATTCGTGAAAAAGATAAGTAATCTTTGATATTAGTTATGATTCAATTAGGTTTTTTTATGTAATTATTAATTTCATGTAGGGCAAGTTATAGTAATCGCAAAAAAATCGAAAATGAAAATTTTTATATATCTTTACGTTTCAAAAGTTTCTGAATATTTTGACATACCTTAGAAAAAATAGATGTATGTGTGTGTGTATGTGTGTGCGTGTGTGTGTGCGGATACAAATTTTCGTCGACGATTCCGGGAACACCGATCAACCGATTTGAATAATTCAAAAAACATTCGATTCGTATTGATAAGGAGACGTGCTGATTAATTTTTGGCGGAGGCAGGTCTAGCCATTCCGAAGATGCCAGGCAAAAAGTGCCAAAATTGGTAACTCAGTTTTTAAGAGAACGGAGCGTCGGATTTTAATATTTCAAAAGAATGTTACTTGTATTGACAAAATGAAGAATTGGTCAAATTTTCATAAAGGCAAGTCTAGCGGTTTCAGAGATGCAATGAAAAATGTAAAAAAAATGACATTTGGCAGTCAAAAATGATCATTAGACATATTCATATCAAATCATAAGTATATATTTTGTTTTGTTAAGTATATATATTCATATGGGTTCCGTACTAATGTTTATCAGTTAGACGGCAACGCGGCGCTTACGCGCTTTAACAGTTCGTCTCTATGCAGTTAAAGCAGTTTGCTAAAGTCAAAATTGCTTTGAAAAAAAGTTCAGAATATCCAAAATATGTCAAAATAAAGAAAACATTTTTTTTTCAAGCAATTTTTTGTCAATTTTATAGTTTCTCAAAAATCTATTTTTTTCGAAACAAAATTTTTTCAAATATATTATTCGTTTTTTAAAAAATAATAATTTTTGTTCCGGAAGTTCCAGCAATTTGCCTTAAGGCACGATGCCATGCGCCCCACTAGTTAAATTTATTTTTCTCGTCGGCGCCCGCACTATTCCCGTGTCCCGTTCCTGTACGAGAAAGATCGCGTTTGTGTATTTCTCTGGAACCCGCGGCCGCCTTGGAGGTTCTCGGTTCGTTGACCGAAGCTATTGTCAAATATCATTGTATAATATTATAATAAAACAACTAAAACATTATACAGTGGCGTACATTGATTTTTTGCACACCACCGAAGGGGTAAAACAATTCCAAGTCTAAAGACCAAAAAATAATATGAATAACACAATAATTATTGTACCCAGTGAGTAGTCTTGAAATTTTATATATGGAATCTTTATGATGCACATTTTGTTTTATTCCCTGGTGACATTTTTCAACGCAATTGATTTATTTCTTTTCTTTGGTCATGTTGGAAAAAAGGACGAAGACGATTGGAAGAATGTTGACAAAGAAGTTTGTGGCGAATTCCAAAGTGCAAAATATTTGTGTTAACCACAAATATTTATATATCTTATTAATTCTAATATTTTCCAGAGATTGAAAATTTTCCAGAATTATGGAGCCCTGAAATCTTATATGATTAATAATTTATTAGAAGTTCTAATATTAATGAATATCATGATAAATTATTGAGAATTATAAAAAATATGAATAGTAATCAATAATTATAAAAAAATAATCAAAATTAAAGAATTATTAAAATATATCAAAAGTAATCCAATCTTATAATCATGAAATACCAGAAATAATTAATAAATGATTTAGTGAAATATTTTAAAATTTGAAGAAAAAAATTAAATTTGAACTTTGAGTTTAACATTTGAGAACTATGAAAAATATTTTAATATTTAGCATATGTTCGTCTATATATTTTTCATGATTTTATAATTCTGAACTAAAATTCTTTATTTAGTTTCTCGTTTATGATTATTTTTATGTTTCGGATATATGGAATGTCTTCTTCATTCTTCTGCATTATACAATTACTGAAAATTTATAACTGATAATACTTACAATTAGTTATAGGTATGCATGGTCGGTATGCATATATATATATATATATATATATATATACATAATTTATTCACAACGGTTTTACGATTTAAATACTTTTATTCAAAAAAAGATTGCTGCTCCTGATGCGTTTTTAACCAGAACGCATAGTTGAGCGTTAATAACCCAATTTGCGGAATGTAAATCATATTAACTGTTTATATATATATATATATATATATATATATATATATATATATATATATATATGTATATATCTTACATTGATCGTGATGCACCGTTTGCACTTGTAATTAGAATACATTATCTTTCAAAAATCTGTATGAAAACAAATACTAAAAAGGATAAGTTTTCTAACAAAATTTTCAGTTATTAAATATTTCATGAAATTGATTTCCATACTAAGCGTGAGTAAACAATAATTAACAAATATTTACACTGTTTACAGGACGCACAGTATGTACTACAGCCTTGTAATTTGAATATGGTATACCGCAAAATATCTTCTATTAGAAAAAGTACTAGAACCGAGAAGTATTTTGAAATAAATTGAGTTATATGCTATTTTGAAGAGAGCTGTTATCATTTTTCTTCAATTTCCAAATCGCATCGTATCGGATCGCAAAACTATAAAAGTGGTGGAGGTCTCTTGGACTCAAGGTGAAAGGTCTCCGACGTCCTCTCAAGATGGGAGAAGAACCAGACTCAAGGTTCCGTACTTGTCTTCAGAATAGCAAAGATGAGCAATTTTTTTATTCATGATTCTATCTTAATTCCGACCAATCTATCTTAATCTGTAACCATAAATCTTATCGAATTAGATTGTGTCAACTGCATTGTCTTTGCATCAGAAACAATACCAGTATTGTTACATTGGAATTATTATACAATTGGATAAGGAAAATCGCCACCGACATGAAGGCAATTGTCTATTGTTTGCTGATTATGTTTGTTAATTTTGTAGGAAATTGCTTTATATAAAATAAAAGTAAAAGCCGACGAGCTCTGCGGTCAGTCACACATGAAGACAGGTCCATGATGAAAGACAACCAGTTGTACATGATTTGGTTTAGAAAATGAATTTGGCCAATTTTTAATAGAAAGTACCTAACATTGATGATTGAGTAACAAGAATTTTGGCGTACAAATCTCATGCACGTGAAGATTTATTTTTGAATTACTTTGCAATTTTTTATTTTAACATATCCTTCTCCAATACTATTTATTGCGATAGCAAATGCTAAAATTAGTTTGGTAGGTTTTAACAACTTTTTAAATTGGGTAGGATTTTATCTGCAAAAGTAGTGTAAATTGACTCTGATTGATTAATATTTTCCAAGATCTTTTCAGGATGCACCATTTGTATTACAGCTTTGTAATTGAGATATGTTATCTTTCATAGTGTCTATTCTTATTGCATTAATTACTATTGTTTGAACAAAGTCATTAGATTATTTTAATGACATACTACTATAGAACTTTTTTTAAATATTCATAATCGTGTAATTATTTGCGCAAACGCACTTGTAGAAAAGTGATAGTGATTATTAATATTATGATTATGATTAGAAAGGTGCTTTTGAAATTAAAGCAAAAACATTAAACGTGGAAAGTCAGTCGAATGGCAATGAATTCATTTAAATATGTTAATAAAATATATAATTACTAACAAACAAACAACAAATGCATGTTGTTTAGTCACGTTCTCTGGGTTAGTAGTTTTATTCTAGCCCCGCTAGCACCACTGTTTTACAAATTTTTTAGGAAAGTAATAATTAATAATAAGGAATAATAAAGATCTAGGCCTTAGAGTCTAAGGCATCCTGTGAAGCTCATACATTTTAGAGTCAAAGAAGCAACTTATTTGTGTTACGAAACTTTGGCGTTAAAAATAAGAAACAATTAAACTGTCGGCACTGAGAAAACTATAAAAAGTATGGATATAAAATTTTACCTTGATTTTTTATTAGTTTTTTAAACGCTGATATATATATACATTTATATATATATATATATATATATATTATATATATATATATATATATATATATATATATATATATATATATATATATATATTTTTTTTTTTTATATATATATATATATACAAGTGCTGTTGATAAATTCGATTTTATATAAATAACATAAAATTAAACAATAAGTCTTTTCACGAAGAAAATGAAGAAGAGTCGTTAAATCTTCATCTTCCAGCGTTTCAAATTCTGTTTCCCGTTTTACGTATAAATTCCTATCGGCGGCGTACAAAAAGGTCGACTGAAGATATTACAGTTATTTTACATCACTAAAATACCAAGATTTTATGGAAAAATAAATAAGATAAAATAAGACGAAGATATTATCTATACAAAAATGTTTAATTAGATTTAAATCTCTCGCAAGCAAAAATTAGTTTTTTGAATATAGTCTACCAAAGATCATCGTTGATAAAGATACTCACTTATAACATTAATTACAAGTTGTATTCAAGTATGGTTGTATATAACCTTTCATAATTTAAAATATTTATAAAATTTTGTTTTTATAATGAATATTCTGAAAAATGACATATTCTAAATTCAATAACTTGGTACAAACGGTGCGTCCTGAGTAATTTTTTCTTAATGAAGTTTCTAATCAAATTTCACGTCTTTAGAGGAGATTGAATTGTTGCAGAGACTTCTGATGTTACAAAATCTTGTTCAACCGTGAACACATTAGACCTCATCATTCAGATGAATCGAATAGTTTAAATGTTATATGTGATTTAATTAATAAGTGTACAAATGTGAATTCTAGCACTTTACGATTACTGTACCTAAGATCATTCCAATAACTTAACTTTTAGAATAAACTGAGCTGTTGTAGGGCATAAACATTGCAAAGACAGAATTTTTGCAGCTATTTTGATTTTGTTCAAAATTCTTTCATGCATTAATCATATGGTTTAAATGTACAATATTAGGAACAATTGCATCTAATCATTTGTCTACTTCAATTGCAATTTTGGAGTATCTTATAGGTATAATTAGATATCTTATACATATTTAATTGAATCGAATGGTTCAAAAACGACAATAGATATAATAAACTTTTTTTAAAATCTGAAATTGATTATTCTGCACTTGAATTAGTGCTGCAGGCTTAGTCATGGATCTATTTCGATATTATGATGTTTTCGATAAAAACCTGTCCTCGAGTCGACTTTCCTCGCAAAAACTTGACTTTCTTGTGTCCATTCTGAGCTACTTTACTTATTTCTTCTCCGAGATAGTTTGCGGTCGGAGTAGTAACGCGCTGTTATAATTTCTTATCTGCATTTCTATTCCAAAAATAGACAGAGGGCCCGCGACCAAGGGCAAAGAAACTAGTTTTGTCCTAAGGCAAACTCTCTTTTATTGATCTTTTGCAAATTTGATAAAAATTGAAAAATATATTTTGGAATTTTTGAAAATTGAGTTATTATTGTGCGTGATCTAACTCAACACAAAAATTATTGAAAATCTTAATATTATTCTAAGAAGTACATTTCGTCGTGTGCCTAAAATTTTTTATTTAGTTTATTTTTACAAATTCACTTAATAAAAGGTATAATTCTAATTAATTAAATTAGAGGAAGAATGAGACTATACTGACGAGCAAACTGATATAATGGATTAAGCAACTAATTTATAATGAGCTCTACTGACTTATACTTAGGGTCCATATCTCTGATTCACAAAGAAGAAAGCTACTGAGTCTTGACTTGCTGAAGAAACTAATAAAGTGTATCTATGTATGGATCATAGCTCTGTACAGATCGGAGAAATGGACTCTAAGAAAGGCCGACAAGAACTACCTGGAAAGCTTTGAATTGTGGTGCTGGAGGTGCATGGAGAAGATAAAGTGCATAGACAAAATAACAAATGAAGATGTCCTGAGAAGAATGGGAGAAGAAAGGACTTTACTCAGCACAATCCTGAAAGAAAAAAAAAAACTGGATCGGACACCTTCTGCAAAAAGAGTGCCTCCAGCACGACGTCGTCGAGGGTAAAATAAAAGGACTGAAAGGAATGGGAAGAAGAAGAATGCAGACGATTGACGACTTACACGGGTAATAGTGGCAATGGGAATGGACGACCACAAAGAGCTCTCACACCATGGACTTGCCTTCGGGCTGACTACCATTTATTATTATTATCTCTAATTCGTAGAGAGTAAAATTCTTTTAAATCTCTGACCAATATTCGAAAACAAATCTACTGACATGCAATCTAAAATAATAGAAATAATAACTATATTATAAGGACTAATTCTATTGACTTTTATACTTGTCCATACGATCCGTAAAAATTGAATACTAATATGAACTTTACTGTGTGTTTTGTATTTTGTATCCGTGTCTCTGATCTCCAGTGTGTTCTTAGAATGAAAGATTTTACCAGATTCATTCACAATTTGAAATTTAGTAGAGTCCGTCAATAGAGTCTTAGAGATCATAAGAAATCAAGTTTGGTCTTATATTCTTATTATTATTATTATCCATGGTTGAATTTATTATTAAGTATTCGCCTTTAATTACTATAATTAATTATTGTTATAATATTTTCTAGCGTGTTATGATGTTATAATCGTTTTGTTTATGTTTAAAATTTTTTAAATAATTTCACATAACGCGATCACTTTCAATGGTACACGCAATATAATTATATATTTGACTTGAATGGAAACATAAATAAAATAAAAATATTCTCATCGTAAAGTGAGCTTTAGAACGCGATTTCTAAAATTATAATATATATATATATATATATATATATATATATATACATATGAATAATTTTGTACTCTTATTGCATTTTGCTTGTCAGTAGAATTGCATTCCAATTTGTCAATGGTAAATCAACCCATACCACTTTTTTACCACTGATAAAAAATTTATAACTCTAACTTTTGTCGAAACCCTTATGATTTTATTTTTTATTATCATAATAGAATATTTAAGGAATAAGATGTTCAAATTACAAAATCATAGTAAAAACAGTACATCCTGTAAAGCTCTTTGAAAAAGTATATCAGCCATATTTTGCACTATGATGTAAACACGATTTAATTTAGGTAGATGTTATTAATTCAGTTTTTTGTAATTATATTTGCTTTAATATTGTGCACTTGTTTTGTATTATTTAACCCAGTTTTTTGCATAAGAGCAATAATTAAATTAGCGAAACAATTATTTATATTTTATGACCCAATTACTGGCACGCAATTGTTTTTGTAAATTATTGCTGATTGATGATAAAAAATATTTTCTTGAGCTCATTAAGTAGTTTAAATTTTTATTCTGAACGGGAAACCTTTTTTTCATTATTAATGTAAGTTTTTTAACGACAGAAATACATGTTTCCAGTTAGTGTCTTGATATGAAATTTGATTAAAAAAGTATCTATTGTTGCTGCCAAATTTGTAACTGAAAGTCTCACTATTTGGGCAATGAAATTGTTTTGCGCCATTTTTCAGGTTTTCAAATGTAACTAATTGAGTCAGAAGGTGGTCTCACTATTTTCACAAGCGACTAATTTAGGTAGTAGAGAAATAAAATCCAGATAAAATTTGGTAAAAAATGGAGTGATTAAAATTATTTAAAAAATTACATACAAATTTTATTAGCCCTTAAACATAGAGTATGGACAAAAGCAATAAACCATTTAAATTGCTTATTTTGCCAATGTAAAACTTCAATAACGTAATTTTGTCTAAGAATATTGAGTTTTATTTGCCCGTCGGTTAAAATTGAATAAATTTTTCTTTAAAATGATATAATGAACAAAATGAACAAAAAATAGCAAAAATTGAGTTTTTTCGTCGCAGTTTTGTTTTAGGTCAAAGCAGTCACGTCTTTTCTTCGACGGATAAAATTCCCATAAATAGTTGTAATAATATCCAATAATCTATTTTATTTAAACTAGATTACATTTAATTTATAATCGAATCAATTTTCCACAACGATGAAAACAACAAATTTCTAAAACAACAACAAGGTCGCGCCACCGTTGTGCATCGATAATTAATTGTGAAAGCTTTTGCTTTGCGCGAGAAAAATAGATGTTCGCATTATTCATAATAAATTATTAACATTATTGCGAGAATATTGTTATGGAAATACAATTTTTTGCACATTAAGGTGTAAGAAATATAATCGCTTGGCAAAAGGCTCCGTACAAGAAATATTTCAGGATAGAAGCAGAATTTATGAGAAAACCCATATTTGATTATATCAATTTTCAGGAAAATCCAATTTTAGAAATTTTACACCTATACAAGTAGTGCGTCCTGCTGAGCTTATTGAAAGCATACTTATGTCCATCAACATACTGATTTTTTAACAAAATCCATTGCACGTGTAGCATAACCATGTGCATAGTTTTGAAAATTCTTATATAACTCAAAGTTTTAATAAAAGACTTGTAAATTTAATTATTTTTCGTTATAATAGACACTTTTATATGAAAACACCCAATTTTCAAAATAGTTGTGAAGCAATGCGATATATAGATTTTCTTTATTGTTTTGGTACAAATAAATCAACACAGTATGAGTAGGATTTTCCAAAGAGCATTGTAGGAATTCTCATTTGTACTAACAGCTTGAAAATTAAATATACCATTTCTCAAAGAGTAGTTTAAAACCACTAATAGTCAAACTTATAGGTTTTTAATTATAAAGATTTTATCAAAATATTGACCGTGTATTTAATGGATGAAATATGTTCCAGATAATTAATTTCCAGGAGCTGTACAGGACGCATCGCTTGTATTACAATATTGAAATTCGGACAATGCAATCTTCAAAGTATTTCCCATAACTGCAAATTCTAAAATTGAATAATTTTCTGAAGAGAAGGTTGATTTATAAAGTTTTTTTTGCTAATTGTGTTCCATACATAATTAAAATTATTATTTAATTTGTTAAAAAGAAGAATCGGGTTATTCTGATACCATTCTTCAATTTGTCTGTTACAGAAACAAGTAATAAAATTCAAGCGACTTTTCTCAAAATTTTGAGTTATACTATTCTCATCAATTTTTGTGTATACAGTTTACTGTTCATGATAACGACACTTTTATATTATTACACTAACAGTATATGTTTTAATGTATTTTTTCAAATTTGTGTGTGTTTGTCTATGTATGTGTGTGAATAATTCCATGTCCATGGAATTTAAAATAATATGGTCCAGCGCTTTTCCATTGTACTCGACTATGTACAGTATCACGCATCGGAAACAAATGTGCTCCAAATATTATTCTGAATGCGGAATTTACGTAAAAAACTAGTAGTGTATAGATAAAGGAAAAGTGTTAAACCTTCCTTGATTTAATATTTACAAATACCGATCTTTGCTCCGATATTCTACTTTTGCTATTCGTTCCATCTACTTTTAGTCGTTTGTTTTACTTGTTTGCTTTTTTTATGGTCATGATTTCACACAGACATTACCGGTTTTTTGGAATTGACCCGTTCTAAAAAATACAATTCGGAACACTTGTTTTATTCTAGGCTAAAAAATTTCAAACTGGAATGATCTGTATAAAAAATCCAAATTGAGCAACAAATATCAGGATGAGGTTAGTAGAAGGCAACTGAATTTTATGCACAACTCCTGAATTAAATCTAGAACCAGATTTGGGGTTAATCAACATCCATAATTATCATCTGATGTTTTTTATCCTGCAATATTTTTTGTGGAATATGATTCAAATATGCATGTAACATCATCAGCATCAACCTAGTTGTACATTCTTCTTCTATTCTACTGTCACAGATTGTGACCGTGGACGACCTCGTTATAAAATAACTTGGAAGAGAAGATCGTGGAGAAAAAAAAGGTTTTTGCATAAAAAAATTACAATTGCATTGCAATTGATTACTTCTTACAAGATAGAAATAGATCTTATCCTGGTATGGTCACATCGTTTATACTACAAAATTGACTATTGAATATATGGTTTTTCAAAGTGACTATGATGATAGCAAATACTAAAATTGATGGGGTCACAAGAGATTCAATCACAATTTATAAGTGGATATCAGGCTATTCTGTGATGATGTTCTGGATGAGCTTTACAGTATAAAAAGTTTGTACTAAACCCTGCAATTTGAGTGAGTCTTACCTCAAAATGTTTGTTATAGTAACAAATATTAGAACTGGTAGGTTCTTGCTAAATTTTGTGGTATAAGAGATTTTATCAAATTGTGCTCAACGCCAATGGATGAATATAGCACAAAATTTAAAAAGCCATTTTAATTAGCTCTACAAAATGCACCGATTGTTCTACAAGCTTGCAATTTGGATATATTAACGTTTAAGTATCTACTATAACTACGGATAATAAAACTGATAGGTTTTTTAACAAAGTTTTGAGTTATATAGATTTTATCAAGATGAATACATATCTAAATGTATGCAAACAATACTGACATATGACAAATTTCAAGAGCTCCAAAGGACACAATATACACTACACTATTGTCTTGTTTTGTGAATTTGTCATACATTAAAGTACCTATTATTGTTATAATTACTAACATTGATAGCTTTTCTCACAAAATTTTGAGTTATAAAACATTAGATCAAATTGTACCCTACCCATGTGAGTGGAGATGGCATTTTTAATGCGCTGTACAAAATGTTTGTGTTACAATTTTGCAATATTAATATATCCTCAAAGTGCTAATACCTGTCCCAATAGTTATAACAACAAATAATAAAACTCATAACTCTTCTAACAAAAACTTATAAAAAGTCGCAATTGTGTGTTATACTTAAGAATTACATTGTTTATATTGAAAGAGTTCTGTAGGCCGCACTGTTTGCAAAACAAGTAATTGACTCTCTAGAATTTATTATTATTTTTATGGTATATATACATATATATATATATATATAATTCAATATTTTTTAACAATTACCTGTCATCTAAATAATCATCCACATGTCCTTTACCACCACTCTGTCCAACAAAAAACGAACACTCTCAAACGTCCACAAATCCAAAAACCCTCAATTCAAACCAATCAATATATCTTCACCAATCAATTATTTTTAGTTTTAACACAAATTAGGTTTTCCCCATTTATTCACGACGGCAACCTTACCGGCCTAACGTTAAACTTGAACTGAAGTGACCGAGAGATGAGAGGAGCACCCACGCTCGGCGGCGGCTGCGGCCCCCACCAGTACGTGACACTGGGGGGACACAAGAGAGGAGGGATAGGTATTAGACTGATTTAGAAAAAGGTGTAAAGATATAGGGTTCCATTAATCGTGATGCTGGTTAGAGATGATGATGATATGTTATTAGAATTATTATTTTTACCTTTTTTTCTTCTTTGTTTACGGTTCACTTTTTACTAGCCGAACTTCTACTTGATACTCCGGCTTGCAGTTTCCTGTGGTTTCTCATTTTGCCAAAGTCTATAGCACATTGTGTTACTTCTTTTTCAATATAACACTACATCTCTAAACTTGCAGGTATTTTTCATTAAGGTTTTTTCATATTTTTAACTTCCCGCAGGGTAAGTTATTGTATTCGTCCAAAAATCGAAATTGATAATTTTTACATTTCTTCACGTTTTTAAGGTTTCTGAATATTTGTCATACCTCAGAAAAAATGGACGTGTGTGTGTATGTGTGTGCGTATATATGTATGGATACAATTTTTCGTTCATGTTTTCGGGCGCATGGATCAACCGATTTGAATTTAAGAATGCAATAAAAATCTGTTAAATTTGTTTCAAATCAAAATTACTGACTAGGAAGGAACTTCATTATTTGGTTATATATATAACTTCCACTCAATATCCGAAACTTAGACAGCAAAAAATTTCATGCTTCCCTAGTTAAACTTTTTAAAGAATTAACTTTTTATGCCATTACTGAATTTTCTCAATTTGATTTCAATAACTATTTTCTTGCATAATCCTTATCCTTTATCTATGTATATTTTTTTTATTGCTATTTTATTAATTTAAAATTTTTACGATTTTAAATGAGTATAACTTTCAACCTTGTGCAAGAATTTTGAGATTGACTGGTGGTCAAATAGACTTTAATATGATGAACTTGATGATTAACACTGTATTTAATGTTCGAATGTTTTTTTTTCAGCTCTTTTTTTCAGAAGCGAAATTCGTGCAGCTACTATGATTATTATAAAATTACTATCCTTTTAATATTAACTATGAATAAGCTTGACAAGAGCCTGAAATAATATCTATTATTATAGATTACGGCTTGCTTATGAATAAATAAATAAATAAATAAAAATATGTTATATTTTTTCTTATATTTTTGGATCTATATATTTTTTCAGCTTTCAAGCTTATTATTAAATTCAATTTTCTTCATAACAATTTAAAAATACTTAGCAACTATTCCAGGCAGTCAAGAAGTTCATTTCCATAATTTATGTTACCTTTCGTAATATTGAAAATAGAAGTTCAAAATTATGAATATGAGAGTCTCTTTTAACTTGCCTTCTTATATAAGCATACTAATAGTAAATAACATTTTCAAATATTTGATGGGCAATTGTAAATTTGTTGTCAAGTATAGTATAAAAGCAAAGATTTAATTTAGACCTATATTTTCCGAAAATCCGGGACAATCCGGGACAAAAGATCTAAATCCGGGGCAAATATTTCTTTTAGATAAACTCGAGTCACAAGGTGGAAATGCTGGACTGTCCCGGCCTAACCGGGACGAATAGTCACCTTATTTTCATAGTCTTATAGTTCATATTCATGCAGAAATTGATTCAGGTCGTTAGTAGAGTCCTTTTATTGTAACCTAGATCAATATTCAATTTCATATTTGCCAGAACTTATCAGAAGTTATACCTGAAGAGTTATAATTGAAGATAAAATATTTATAAATCAAAATAAACCAATCAGGGTTTCAACATGTTTATTATAATATATACATATTCAATTATCATTACAAATAAATTCAATATTTTCCTCTCAAGGCTTACCACTAGTTTCACGAACCCTTTCTGCTGTTGATATAAATTCGATTATATTAAAAAATAATTCAATTTCCATTTTCAGAAGGGGCAACAGTGGCTGCCCACGTCGTCCAGGTCTATGCAGGCGCCGTTGGGGAAGCAGACGACGTTCTGGCGCAACTTGACGCGGCGCTCTACGTGAATCTTGAAACTGTTGGCCACCCAACGGTAGAGAGACTCAGATTCGCTTTCTGATACGCCAAAGGCCTAGATAATTAGATAAGTATCTTCAATAGGCAAACTCGAAAAGTGCAATATAGTTTTTTTTTTCTTACCAAAAATTTATCGGATAATTCCTTAGGTATGTCGAGGTCGTCGGGGACTCTAAGTCCAGTGTGACATCTGGCCCTTGTTATGGGATAGAATCCCAAAGGAAATTTGCTTTCCATAATGCTGAAGCCGCGTGCCAACTCGAACAGAAGGAAGTAGGAGCGTTCTTCTAGAGACGGTAAAGGTATGATGTATTTTTATTAAATCTCTACCAACTTTTAATCATTCTGTTGATCTGAATGTTGTTTTTCGAAAATGCCAAAAACACAAAATTAAATTATCTATGCAAAGTCAATAGTACAATGCTTAAATAAACTGCTGCGGTATACTTTGAAACGCACTAGCAAATGAACTAAAGAAATTATCATAATTTGTGGATTTTTTTAATATTGTTATTGTAACTTTTAAACTACTCAGTTGACATGAGTGATGAGTTTAGCCAAATTGTATAAAATTTAATTATCTGCAAGAATGAGTAATTTTATAGCGATCTACAGCCACTCTTCCTACCTTAAATTTGCTTTAGAAAGTACAAGAATGCCGATTAAGGTGGAAGTCGTATTTTGGGCTTATATCTTTTGTAACTTTTAAACATCTTTACTTGATATGAATAATGCGATTTAATCATATTCATATTCATATTCATATTCAAATAAATTATATTGTCTAATATCAAAAGTCCCGTACCTTAACAACTCATGTACTCACCATCGCTTTCCAAGCCATCGTAGATCTCCTTGAACGATTTAACAGGCAACGTATCAGGATGCGCAGTTTCATTATATGTCACAGCATATGCGTTAACCAGGACACCTGACAACGCCAGGATGAACCAGAGCAATATCTTGTTCATTTCGAAAGAAACAAATAAGCACTTAGACCAAGGTAGATTACAACTCACCAGATTTTAAGTTATCAGGATTACTGAAAGTAGTACCAGAATTAAGTTCTATTCAAGTTTCGACCTTTTATCAATGACGATTCTAAAACGTTTATGATCAAAGCCTAAAGAGCAACCGATTGGTCTTGTTCTTATCGGAAATTTATTATTATCGTCATTGATTTTTTTTGCTTTACAACGAAACAAAATGTAATTCAGTGTTCTTTAGGGATTAATTGATAATCTCCTTGCAGTCGTGATTGTAGGAAAAAAATCTGTCACACACAGGGTCGAACTGATAGTAAGGTAAACATGATTGTAATTTAATTTAAGCCTTTTGATTTTTGCCATCATCGGCACTTGTATTTTTACTATATACCTGTAAGGGGTTGTGTAGCACAACCGGTACGTCCTGGAGACCTCTATATCAGGGCTTCTTAAACTATGGGTCGCGACTCCAAATGGGGTCGATTTTTATATGTATGATGTTTTGTATGTATTCAACGAATCCTTGAACTATAAATAAATTTATAAATTATTTAAAAATATTAATTATTTTTTTTATATCTGTGGGGTAGCCAGGAAACTCGCAGTCATAAATGGAGTCCCGACGACAAAAGTTTAAGAAACCTTGCTCTATATAATTCTAATTTTAGTAGAAAAGGTTTTATATTTGATTTTCAAAGTTTTTTTATTATTTTGTTTCTTGCTAAATTCAATGTAAAATCTTTTATTGTCTTTCGTCAACCGTAAGAATAACGAAAAATGTGATATATAAGAAGAACGTAATACATGTGAAATAATTATTTTTGACATAAATAAAATTGATTATTTATTATAATTGATAATTTATTTATAAATTTATTTATTTATCAAGTTCAATGTAATTAATTTATTTTTGAAATACGTTCATTTGAAGGTCGAAAAATAGTAGCCAAGTGACCCCCTGTAAAATTTCCTGAAAATTCGGAAACAGAAAAACCTGAAATTCCTAACGAATGACTAGTGAATATATATATATATATATATATATATATATATATATATAAAGTATGTATTATATTTATATATTAATGATATTGGAGTGCATTGTTGAACTTTGTGAAATGATCTAGGGATTAAGAAAATAACTATAAATAATTATAAATAGAACATTACTAAATTCTACTTTATTTTATCAAAGGCGGTACGATTGAACGAAAACCATAAAAAGGGATTATTAGTAAATTACACAAAAGATAAGAATGTAATTAAATAGTTTAATATGATAAATATGTAATATATGTATATAATATTATATATATAATATATATATATATATATATATAATATATAATACAAATTATACAAATTATACATACATTTAAATCAACTATAACATTGCCTAATAATATAAAGCCCTAGGATAAAGTTTCAACAATGTGTTAAAATATATATTTTTATATATATTTTATATATATATATATATATATATATATATACATATATATCAGTGTGTTTGTGAAAGTATTTATTCTGTCTCTACGCACAAATAGTAAATAACAAAATTTCATATGATTTGATTTGATTTGATTAATTTGCAGGCTTAATATTTTTAATCCCGTATGTCAAGATAATGATTGATCCATTAGAGTACGATAAATGGATCAATGGATTAATATAAATAAATAAAATAAACAGAAACTAATGTTGAAATTTGGAGAAAATAAAGAACCGAACAAATTGGAATTTCTTTCTACGCACACGAGATAACAGAAAAAAATGTTGGGTAGATGCAATAAGGTAAACTTATTTGGTAATTTTTTATATAAGTAATTGTACATATTTCAAATATTTATAGGAGAATACTTTATTATTTGTTATTATAATAGATATATAAACAAGCATATCATAATAATAGAATTTAAACATTCCACAATTAAAATAAATAATTTAATAATATTCTTATAAGAGTTCTCTTGATTTAAGTTTCTGTCTGGATAAGGGCGAGGTACTTTTCCAATATATTATGTTTTTATTTCAAATAATTGTAAAAAGATGCTAATTTTGTCTTTATTGTGATGTATAGTATAACATAGTATAACATAGTATAACATGTAATAATTTGAATTTTCCCAACGAAACAGTACTATTAAAAAAAAAATTATAATATTAATACAATATTAATTATTTAAAGTACTTTAAATGATTTCTCTTGTCATATAATTAATTATATGACAAGACTAATCATTTAAATTACTACAATACATATTAATACAATATTAATTATTTAAAGTACTTTAAATGATTTCTCTTGTCATATAATTAATTATATGACAAGACTAATCATTTAAATTACTTTAAATAATTAATATTGTATTAATATTACAATATTATTAATTAATGTTTGGTAACAAAATAAATACTAAAATTAATGTATCCTCAAAAATATTTGGGGTAATTTTAAAATTACTATAGTACTATAGTACTAAACATTAGTACAATGTAATACATTCTATAATTAATATGAATAATAATATATAAATTATTTTATCAATTTTTTTATAGATATATAAGCATATCTCGATATTGTCCTAGTACTTTCTCATTATAGTAGTAATTAATACAAAAACTTGTGAAAAATTGAAATAATTAGGCAATATTTAAGACATAAATAAAAAATTTAAAATAAAGCTATATGTATTTGTATATTCATAGCTAAATAAATATCTCAGATAATAAACGTATACTAACTAATATATATTGATATCAAATATCTCAATTTTTATTAAAAAACTGATTATAAATACAATTTTTTAATAAATGAATTGCAATTATCAGAATTTGAATTAAACGGTTTTTTCATTGACAGTTCAGTGTCAATTTGACAGTTGCGCAAAATTGTCTTCATAACCAAATAAATAGGAAATAAACTAGAATAACAAAAATACATAAAACGAGCTTTCAATTACAATTTATTTAACTATATTTACAATAATTAAAATCATGATCTCAAACACCAGATATGTACTGCGTTTTAATTCATGTAAAAATACATCCTATACGAATTCTATTAGATTTTTATCATTTAAACATAAATTAAAATTCAATGAAAAGAAACCAGATAATAAAATAACACCTTTTGGTTGGTGTTTATTGGTTTGTAATGATTATTATTCATACTGATTATTTCAACATTATTAAATATCATTTTATTACTGCAGGTAGTACCTATATCTTCATTTGCTCTCGGATGCTGGCAAGTCAAGAGACGTCGATGGAAAGAAGACTTAATTGCTGATTTAAAAGCTAGAACTACTTTGAAACCTATACCACTACCAGATGAGTAAGTTATATATAGAATACTTAATATGTAAAGTATTTATTTGTCAAGTATTATATATTAGTATTATATATTTGTAGTATATCTTATCTAACGAATATGGAATATCATCCGGTGATTGTCCGTGGTCATTATGTACCAGAAAAGAGTGTTCTTATGGGACCAAGATCATTAATTGTTGATGGTGATTCCTCTAAAGGCGGACTTTTGAGCCAAGGGGGTAAACATTCTGGTACAGGATTTCATGTTATTACACCTTTTAAACTATTGGACAGAGAGTGAGTTGAGTATTATATATATATATGCATATATATAATTTATTTAATTATTTATTATTACAGTGGTACTATTATGGTTAATCGAGGCTGGATACCAGCAAATAAAAGAAAAGTCATACAGAACGATGCTGAGAAAGAAAGTTCTCAAAACAATGAGCCAGTAACATTAATTGGTGTTGTAAGACATACTGAAGACAGATCTGTGTTTGCTCCTAGACAACAATCTGGAGGCACGCTTTTGTACAGGTATTTGTAATATCATTTTTAATTTTTATCATGTTTATAACATCATCTTTTATCCCAGGAATGTGCCTTATATAGCTGAGTTGACAGGATCAACATTACCGGTATTTTTGGATGTCAGAGAGTCCTCTGATCAAATACTTTATGATCCTGATAAACCTATACCGAATCAAACACGAGTCACATTAAGGAACGAGCACACTTCTTATATTTTTACATGGTTTGGATTGAGTGCATTCACAGGTTATATGTGGTATACGTCTGTTTTTAAGAAAATAAGGTTACCATAAACAAATGATGTTATCTAACATAAGTTTGGATAACAACATTTGTTTAATATAGTTGATGCAATAAAATATTTTATTTCAAAGTGATAATTATATTTATTCTACATTTAATTAAAAAATCTTAGTATAAAATATTTTAGATTTATTTCGCAATTTATTAAAACAAGTTTTATTTATTCTTCATCTACGTCCACTGCTTTATCATTTGTTATAGCAGCCACATTTACAATTGTTGATAAATCTTCTTTTCCTGATTTTAATCTTTCTCTAATCAGTTCTGCTATAGCCCTCTGTGTTCTTCGCTCAAGTCTACAATTATAAAAATATAACATAACATTTTTCTAATTTATTAAGCAATATTACATTGAAATATTGTGAGTAAAATGAATGACTACAAAGTTATTAAATCATAATTAATAGATGAGTTTAAAAATACTTATTTAACTTACTTGTCTAATTTTTTTGCAATATCCCTTTTTAAGTCCCAATCAGGTTTCCTAGGTGCTAAATTAGTTATATCTAAGTCTTCTATTAAAGTTTGAGCAGTCTTTGCAGACTCCAATTGTTCTTGGACTTCGCTTTCGATATCACAAGGTTTAGTATCAGGTATTGTGTTTTCTTGTAGCTGCTCATCTTGAGGCTTGTAACTCCGGAAAATGGGCCTAGGGGTAAAAGGTAATTGTTGTAGTTGTAAGTGTGTATATATATATATATATATATATATAAATTAGATTTCATTTGTTTGAAATTACTTAGGTAAGCTTTCACTGATTGATGAATTATTTGCACTGCTGGATTCTTGATCTGTTTTTCTTTTGAGAGCACGTAAACGTTCTTTACGTTTTAAAGCCTCTTCCTCTAAAGACCCAACTTTTATATCTGTAGTCATTTTTATATTTATTTATGCATAAGTAAATTTAAAAATTAAATGCAAATGTTTGTTTTGCAATGTCAGAAGAAAAATGCTGGTGTGCTGGGCTACTGGTAGGACATCTGTTATAAGTATATGAAACTGATAGAAATTGCGCAAATGATTTTTATAAATAAAGACTTAAATTACATAATTAAACATGTTGGAGCGAAGTAAAAGGCAAAAACAAATTAAATTCTTAATTATTACTTGTTTGACAATGAATTTATGACAATTTTTTATTATTATATATATTATATTTTTATATCCTCGAGTCATCTGTCACTGACAACTAGTACTGTTCTTATCAATGCAATGTCAAATGTTTCTTTTGACGTTATCTAAATAAGAATGTTATTTTTATTTAATATTTTTGATATAAACATTTATGCCAAAACTTGATAATGAACATAAATAAAATGCTTATTTATTGTTGATTGTTTTACCAGAATAAATATGGCAGAATCTTATTATGATCGGCTGGATAAAAGTAAGAAAACTGTTACGTATACAAAATATATCTAGATTGGATAAAATTAAATATTTTTAAAATAAAATATAGTGTAAACTGAGTATTTTTTTAATTATATATTTCTCAAGTTTTACATACGTATAAAAGTGATTTTATCATTTAGGAAGTCGGTTTAGAACAACTGCATCAGAAAGTGATATGAAATTGGAGCCTTCTAGTCCTAACGATAGAGAAAAATTTTCTTCAAGATGCAGCAGTACCGGTTCCTTACATACACCAACGTCTTCACCTCATAATTCAGGTCAGTTTTAGAAATAAACTCAATTATAACAAACAAATGTATTATATATTATTACTTCTAAGAGCCCAAAGTTTCATTTCTATATATTCCATCAGATGAAGAAGATAGTGATTCAAATGCTCGTACAGCTTGTGTCTTGACATACAAGGAACGAAGACGCGAGGCTCATACACAGGCTGAACAAAAAAGAAGAGATGCTATTAAAAAAGGATATGATTCCTTGCAAGAGTTAGTGCCTATGAAACAACAGAGTGAGGCCGGATATAAACTTAGTAAAGCAACTGTATGTTCACCACTGTAATATTATAACCAGTGAATCATTAATACAATTTAAATATTGTATTTGTAAATACAATTGTGCAATATAATAACCTGTAACATTTCTCCTATTATGTAGGAGCCGACATGCATTAATTAAAAAATTTGTAGGTTCTACAGAAGTCAATAGATTACATCCAATATCTTCATACACAAAAAAAGAAATTGGAAGATGACAGAAACAGTTTGAGAAAAGAAGTGGAGGCTTTGAGGATTGTACAATCTAGTTATGAGCAACTCGTAAAGGCTCAACAAATTAATAAGCCTGGTGAGAATATCATCCAAAGTCGATTAACAGATGAAGATAAATTGCAAGTGGTATGTTGTATTAGATTCTTTTTCCCAAGGTTTCTGTATTACTTTTAATTATTTTCTTTTAGTTCAAGGCAATAATTGAGCAACTGTTTAAATCATTTTGTATGATTTCTTTTGCTAATTTCTCAGAGCTGTCAGCTGGTGTCATAATGTGGTTAGAAGAATACTGCAAACCACAAATGCTGAGGAATATAGTACAAAGAGTTTTAGATTCGGCGAGATAGATTTGGGAATTGAATATATCATATATTGTAAATATGTATGTAAGTTTTTGTTTGTGATACATGTTTTTGCTTATTATACACAAAAATTATTGTTGGTTATTTATCAAAATTTACCATGATAAAAATGTATTAAATTGTAACCTTATTTTTGTTCTAGTTTCTTACAATTATTTTTTTGGGTTTCAAATTATAACATAAAATATTTTAAATAACAATACAATTTATAAAAATTTTAATATATTTAGTATATTATGTGCGCAAAAACCTTTTTATGTTTATGATTTTTCCAAGCATTGACATGTATCACTTTTTGATTCTTAGATATAAAAATGTAAATAGAACATATAATTCAACTTGCCATAGTTGAATAGTGCCATTTTTTTTTCTATTGATGTAATTTGTCAATAGGATACATGGTTGACTATATTTGTTGTTAAAGTTGATTGTTTTTTTATTATGTGTTGGATTTTCACTTTATGTGAGTAGATTTGTATATATTCATACTATAATATTTTATAATTGTATTTTATTCAAGAGCATTTATTTTTTATATATTGTCATTAAAGATGTAAATAAATAAATATATTTTTATTTTTTAAATTACTCCAAAAATGTGTATGTTTGGTATTTTGGTAAGAGTATACTTATTTAGTAAAAGATTTAGTTTTGTTAGGAAAAATTAAAGAACTTAATTGAAACAAGAATTTATCAATCAAATTTTGAGATTAGTCTGATCAATCATTTTAAATTAGAATTTAAATGATTGGTTCCTGAGCTTTTATGATGATAGAATACAATAAACAATGTTAAATTTTATACAAATTTGTTGAAAGTTTCATTAGTATTAGACACGCATTTGAAAAGTTACAAGAGATCTAATAGCAACCTAAATATAATAAGATTGGAATGATTTACAGCAATTAAAAGTAATAGCTTTTATTTACATTATGTACACTATTTTTTAGTTTATTTATTTACATCTTTGAATGTTTCACAGAATTATCTTAAACTTAATTTTATTTGAAAAACTAGTTACTATTTTATCTATATATAGATATAGATAGTGTCGAATGAGTTTCTTTAACTAATCTATTAACAATGGATTTAGAAAAAATATTTATAAAATACAAGCCATCTCATAACAATATAGCATATTCATTTGTATATCTATTCCTATCAGTGCAATTCAAATAAATCTATTATCGTTATCCCTTAAAGCATTTCACTCGAGTTATTAGCACTGAGTCCCCCATATTGACTTCTGTTTCCAAACTGTGCAACATTTTCATCTGTGTAGTCCATAATTTTACGTTTGCTCTTTCGTACAATTAATTGTTGTCTATGGAATATTTTCAACACTCCTTTAAAAGCTATAAAAGCTACTCCACCGAGTAGTGTGCGTTGGAAATTGCTTTCAATTGATTCAAATAAAACTCTGCCAACCAAGACAGCTATTGTTGGTAGAACTAGTGCCCCACACAGGACTCTAGTAGCAGAGACGGGGTCTGATAAGGGTGGAATGTCACTTTCAGCAAGATTCACTACTGAATCTGATTCCCTTGAAATAGAGAAATTATTTGATTAAATGATTAAAACTCTTGAAAATAGTATTTATTGATATATATATATTCTATTTCTCTTACGTTGGCAGGATATTTCTAAGCAGGGGAATTTTTCTCACAATATGTCTTTTACGTCTTATAAAGGTTAATACAGAATCTTCCCATCTGAGCATTTTACCTAAAACTAAACCAATTGGAATAGCTGGTAAACCAACCAATAAAACCAACGGATCTTGCAATTCCATCAAAGCCATTCCTTCTTTGTGTCCTACTACCTACATTAGAAAACATTAGTCTATATACAGTCATGAGATTAGCTTATTTATGCATATATCTAAAATATTCTTCATAACTTTTTAACTATAGGAACACAGTCCACTTGTGATGGACAATAAATATGCAGAATACTCCCAAAAATTTGTAAATAAATTGAACACAAAGGGCCTTAGACCGATATGGATTTATAGGATATTGGAAATACCTGCATCACCGTGATGGCTCCATATGTCACAGCAGTCCAGTAAACTGATCCAACAACAATGCCTGCAGCTAGAAATGGACTCAACTTTTTTGTCAACATTTCTATTCCGTCCAGAATAAGTACAATCATGCCAACTAATGCAACAATCAAGAATTTATATATATATATATATATATATACATATATATATTTAAGATAAATATAATAATGCGATACCTGGAGGAAAGACTATTATGTACTCTGTTTGGCATTGTGGACAATGTACTCTGCCAAAGCTGTTGTCTTTCTGTTTTTCATCTACCCATCGTTGTAAACAAGATTGATGCACCTGGACATTGATAATATATGTAGTACCATATGTATGTATATATATTATTTTGTTATAATGTACCCATTTTGATGTTCCTTTACAATGGCAAGGCTGTACCCAGTTTGCGTTTGCATCATCCTCTTCGGTAGCAAAACAGACCCAACAATGTCTTTGTTGGGACTCATTCGACGGTGTCTCCGACACGGGGTTAGCATATTCTGTACACTGTGAACCTCTATTTTCTAACGTAGTCATTATAAGTTATCTCTAGAAACATTACATAGTCTAATCAAACAATATTTCATAGGTTATATCCATCGCACATCGAATTTGGAAGCATTGAGTGACTCCTAAATCGCCATTGTGTAATAGATTGTTAAATATATAATTTATGAAGTGTGAAATAGAGGGACATTACGTGATTTTTTTTAGGATTTTGTATATATTAAACTTGTAAATTTAGTTATCAAAGCAGGTTTTTTGCTACTGTCATTTTGCTGTCAATTCATCGTGGGGTTGCCACATGCATTTTTGACGCAGTGACACAAAATTGCAATCTGGCAACACTTGTAGTTTGACAGTTGTTGTTTGAAACTAGAAAGTTCGAGTTGAACCGAGTCGACATTATTATATTTTTTTATATTTAATAAATATAAAACACGTGATTGACGTATTAATAAGTATAATTATATAGATAAATATAAATATACATTGTTATTAAAATCCTAATTTTATTTACTAATCTATTAATGACAATTTGAAGCAGGCAATACTTTCGTAGCGATCGTAGTGTTTACATTTTCTTGTCAGCTTGTCAGTTTGTGTCGTTTATGTTGTGTTTTTTTTATAAGTGAAAATTGTTGTTGATATATTTATTTACGGCATGACGTGCTCAACGGACTCATTATTTATTGAAATATTTCAAAAGGGCGATGATATTAATACATTTTTTGATGCACTGTTTGGTTTTCTTAATCGTTGCACAAATTTCTACGAAGAAGACATTAATGTTTGTGAACAAGTTTGTATGCAATATCTAAGACTTTGGCATCCTGAAAAAAATTGTATTACTAATAATCATGAAGCCCACTTGAATAATATCGAAACTATCGACTCTGACAGTAAAAATCATATAGAGGAGGTTATGTCCACCGATGAGCAAATTTTTTTAAACAAAAATGAAATCTACAACACAAATCTGCACCAGTCAGACATAGTATACGATAATGAAATAGAAATATCATCCTGCGATGACATAGAACCAATCATGAGTGCAGACACAAAATTTAAACACAACACATCAAGCGAATCCTATAACGGTGCTGTTACAGAAAAATATACCTGGTCACAATCGATAAATGAAATAGACATATACATAACTTTGCCAGAGACAATAACATCAAGTAGCCAGTTAAAAGTTTTGATTACACCTGCACACCTAAAAGTAGAATTTAAAGAAGAATCAACACCTTATATTGATGAAGACTTCCCTTTCAATTGCAAACCATCAGAATCCGTGTGGTGGCTTTCGAATGGTAGGCTATTGATACATTTACAAAAAAAGGAAGATCGATGGTGGCAAAAGTTGTTGGAGTCGGACACACCTTTGGATATAAGTAAAATGAATTGTTCAAGACCCTTAGATGAGCTCTCTGAAGACGCACAGACTTTAGTACAAGAAATGTTTTGGAACGAAGCACAAAAAAGTATGGGCAAGCCTACTACAGAGGATATAAGAAATAGGGAGCTATTAAGAAAATCCTGGAATGCTGATGGTTCTCCTTTTCAAGGGATGGAGTTTGATCCTTCTTTAGTAAACTTTCACTAATTATAGAAATATATGATGTTTTAGAATTGATAACAAGAACATGGTCTTTTTTATTGTTATGTTATTTTATACATATATTGATACTTTCTCAAATTTTATTGTATATATATATTTATATAAAGCAGAAATAAGATGGATATGAAAACAAGATTTTGTCTTATTTCTACATTATCGGTTGTTACAAACATTTTATATATTTTGTACTCGATTATTTTTTCAAAGGTATGGATTTTGTTAGCATTATGGTCTTGCAGGACGTGCAGTTGATGTTAATATAATGTGCTTTAAAGTGTTTAGTACAATAACAAATACTAAAATAGATGAGAATTAATTCAACCTCAAGTTTTACAAAATTTTGTATTTGTGTTCAAGTTTAACACTTGTATCGTTTCTTGATTTTAAAATCTGTTTAGTAGAACTGTATAATTTGAGAATATGATGTTTTAAATCTTGTTTCATATTATAAAAATGGTTAAAAAAGCTGTTTAGTGACGAAATGAAAATATTAAACAAAGATATTGGAGAATATTGCACAAAAATTTGTTATAGGTCTTTAATTTTAATATACATGTATATTGCAATGTGCCTTTGAATGCCCAATAATTGGAATCCATTCACTGTAGAATGCTGGAAATTAGGTATGTGATGCTTTAAACCTAATTTTTAATTTTAACTAGTGGTGTATGGCATCGTGCCTTAAGGCAAATTGCGGGAACTTTCTGTACCGTAACGAAATGCTTGGGAATATTAAATGTCTTTAAATAGATTATTATAAATATTGTACATTGTCTAATATTTATAAGAATTATGTAAACTGAATTACAAAGTTGAAATTATTTGTTTTAAGTATATTAGAACTTTAGTCAGAATTAAAATTAAAATCTGAATTATTTTCCATATACAAAAAAAAAAAAAATCTGAAAAAAAATTTGAAATAATTTTTATTTTCAAAAGCAATTATTTTGTTAAAACAAGCTGAAAGTTCTTTGAATCATTCAAATCGGACGCTTAGTTCTCTCCAAACTGTAATCGTTTCCACATTTAGCTCTGTATCTTCGAAATTGCTAGACCTGCCTTTGCCAAAATCTAATCACCGCTTCTCCCCGTCATTACGAATTGAATGTTTTTCTCGATCATTTAAATCGGATGCTCCGTTCTCTCAAAAACTCGAATTAGATTTTCTGCACTCTTTGCTCCGTATCTCCGAAGCGGTTGGATCTGCCTTTGTCAAAAACTAATCAGCACATCTTACTATCAATAGTAATCGAATATTTTTTGTACCATTCAAATCGGTTAATCCGTGCGTCCGAAAACGTGGAGGAAAATTGTATCCATACATACATACACACACACTTTTTTGAGGTATGCCAAAATGTTCAGCAACCTTCCAAACGTGAAGAAATGTAAAAAAAAAATCAATTTCGATTTTTGGACGATTACAATAACTAACCCTACGGGAAGTTAATAAAGATTTTGGAGAATATTCCACAAAAATTGGTTATAGGGATTTAATTTTAATATATGTTCCTTTGAATGTCCAATAATTGGAATCCATTCATTGTAGGATGCTGAAAATTAGGTATGGGATACTTTAAATCTTTTATTTAATTTTTGAAAATACTTATGGGTACTATTTTGTAACGGAAGAAATTTTATATATTATTTTATTAAGGTGTATGCATTTCTATACGAGGCATAAAAATCCTCGACGCATTTGTTACGTACTATAGAAACTATACTTGTTTGTACGAAATCTTAAATGTATATCATATTATCATATACTATATATATTTAATTATATATATATATATATATATATATTTATATATACTTTCCACCCCTCTACTAATGTTAGCGCATGCGTCCTAACCTATATAAATGTATTAATAGTAAAGGTGTCTCATTCAATCACAAACAAGCAGCCGTTCTATCTGTTTATAAATATTAATTTTATATTAAACGAGTATTAAAAAGTTGGTCATAAATGGTTCAACGTGTTCAAGTGCGTAATTTAAAAGTGTAAATTCAAAAAAAAAATTAGAATAAAATAATGTGTTTTGCAAGTGCGTGTTCGGGGGATATATAGATAGGTAGACGGCGGCTCGATAATATTGTAATCGGTATAAAACGGTAAGTAGTTTTCCGGTTTAATTACAATATATTTTTATAGATTTTATAAATTTAAATAATTACTTATATTTCTAACTTTATTTTAAAATTTTTAATTTACTAAATAAATCCTCGTGCGCTTTATAAATTTAAAAACTAAGCATAAATGCCCTCTTTTTGCAAAACATACCTTGGAGTGGTTTAAACATTTTTTAGGGCGTATGAAAACTTTGTATTCTAGACATGTTATTCCTTAGAGTCTATATTAAAACAACAAATAATAAAATCAATTTGTTTTTTTACAAATCTTAAATGGATTTTATCAAATTGCGTACGGTTTATGTATAAAATACTAGTCTATCCTTAAATTACATTTTTAAAGGACTCCTTAGGACGCACTGTCTGTACTACAACATTGTAAATCGGATATGTTATTTCTTACAGTGTCTATTATAACAACAAATAATAATATAGATGACTTTATTAAGAAAATTTTGAATTTCAACCCTTTTCACTCGCGAATTCCAAAAATAATACGTATTTTGTCGCCGGAGCAGCGATATCCGAGTAGAAAGGGTTGATCGGGTTAATATTATAATTGGTATAAAATTCAGATATATTAGATTTAAATAATTATTTATATTTCTAACTTTATTAAGAAAAATAATTTGATCTACCTTTGCAGATTTAAATACCAAGCATAATTGCTCCCTTTATGCAAAAATACATTGGAGTTTTTTAAACATTTTTCACTCATGGAGTTGTATGTACTCCTACTTTGTGTTCGAGTCATGTTATTCTTTACAGTATCTATTACAATAACAAATAATAAAATTATAGTTTGTTTTCTTATAAAATTTTTAGTTATAATGGATTTTACCAAATTGCCTCTGGTTTATGTTGAACAAAATACTAGTCTATCATTAAATTACATTTTAAAGGACTCTGCAGGATGCACCGTCTGTACTACAACATTGTGAAATAAGTATGTTATTCTTCAGATTGTCTGTTATAACAACAAATAATAACATGAATTACTTTATTGAGAAAATTTCAAGTTTCAAACGATTTTGCTTGGTATGGTTTGTAAACAATTGATAGGTATTAATACCTATAGTTTGAAATTTACTGTTATTAAGTTACTATTATAATTAGACAAGATCTCAAATAAAATTTTAAGTTATAAAAGACTTAGCAAAATATTCAATAGGTATGTATGGAACTTATACCATGGATTGATATTTACATTATATCTCATAATCAGTGTTTTTTTTATTATACCCTTTATTAGACTTTCTCGGTGGTAACTGATTTTATGTAATAGTTTTTTGGTTATACATAATTCTAGCAAAATTGAGCTCTGCAGCTCTGCGAAACTGCGGAGCTCTGCAGAACGTACCGTTTGCATTAGGAAAAAAAAAATACTGTTTCATGTTTATATGTATATATAATATATATAATATATATATATATATAAATGTATAAATGTATGTTATGTATGTTTATATTAAGTCTTAAAATCTGTTCCATATGACAAATTGAATCTCCGTCACTTTAAGCGGATGTCGACAATTTAATATGACACTTGAATGAAACAAATTTTATTCGTGGCATCTCACATAATAAGTGTCATCCTGATAAATACGACTACACTATATATATAAATCATACTTGATTTCACTTTCATTCTAAAAGTTTCATAGAACTTAACTTCAGTAGGTGGAAGTAAGATAATATTTTTTTATATTATAAATTTTATAAGATCGAATATTAAATTCTCAATGTACTCTTCGATCTCTTTTCAATGATATATCACATGAAAAATAATATTAGAATTTAACCTATCGGCAAGTTGCTATTGTATAATGTGAGATTTGATCAAATTTCACGCAGATACAACCTTTGTTATTAATTTTTCAAAAATGTTTTGTCTGCACTAATAATAATAATAATAACAAGTACTTCGTATCACGTTTCAAAAGTTATATCAAATTACTAATTGTACTTTTATAATTAAATAATATTGTCATTGTTAATTGTTTGCTGGTTGTATAAATATATACATATATGTATATATATATATATATATATATATATATGTGTGTGTGTGTTATATATGAGTAGTGAAATAAATCAAATAATAGCCAATAATTTATGAATTAATCTTCAATTTTTCAAATGTTTCGATATAAAATGTTAGGTCATCATCAGTGGTTTCTTACATCAATTAGGGAATAAGTTAGCACTAACATTCATACAATAACTTTTTACTATCAAAAAGATTTTTTTAGTTTAATGTAAAATAATAGCAAGTAAAAGAGTTATGTAACAAAAATAATTTAGATAAAATACAAGACATTTGAGACTCGGTGCCATTTGTAAATACAAGTGCTCTTGCAAAAACATTTTGTATTTTATCTTAATTATTTTTGTTACGCAACTCTTTTATGTTCCACAATTTTACATAAAACAAAAAAATTCTCTTTGTTAATGATAAGTTGGTGTATACTATAAATGTTAGTGCCAACTTTGTGCACATTTATTGATGTATACACCAAGTCTAATGAGTATAAACCTGATGATGACTTAAAATTTTAAGTCGTAAATAATTTAAAATGTTTAAATGCCTTAAATTTTTTTGAAAAGTTTGATTTTTTTCATAAAGTTTCAAAGCTCATAACCCATAAATTGTAAACAAAATTTGTAATTATTACTAAAATCTCTATGAAACATCTGATAATTTGATGTGCATATGTCTAATGATATTTTTTGGCCACCAAATGGCATTTTTTCAAACTTTTATTTTTATTTTCGAAACTGCTGGAACTATCTTCCCAAAAATTCAACTAATTCTTCATTATATCAATATAAGTGATATGTTTTTTGAATTATTCAAATCGGACGCTCCGTTCTCTCAAAATTGCAATTCTTGTCACTTTTTACACCGTATCTTTGAAATGGCTAAACCCGCCTCTGTCAAAAACTAATCACTGCATCTGCATCAATACAAATCGAATGTTTTTTGAATCATTCTAATCGGATGATCCGTGCTCTCAAAATCGTGAACTAAAAATTGTATTCAAACATACACACAAAGACATACACCCACAGCAAAAATGTTCAGAAACTCGAGGTATGTCAAGGTATACCAAAATGTTCAGAAACCTTTGAAACGTTAAATTTACAAACAATTTCATTTTTAATTTTCTTGCGATTACTATAACTATTATCTTATGGGAAGTTAATATAATATTTTTTATCATGGATAAAACGTATGTGCAACCTCAAAAATTTTGAGTACAATGGCGATAAAGTTTGGGTATCATTTATACATGAAATTCAAATTTTTGTGGTAAATTAACTTTTATATAAACACAAAAACTAGTTTCAATATTGTCGATTTATCTAGTGCTGTGCATACAGTAGAAACAGGATAAAAAACGGTTGGTTTATGGCCTATATATGATGCATATATATTTCTATTACATTTACATAATACATCTATTTCCTCGCCATCAGTCACAAGTGTCAGAAATCCCTCAACTGAAAATAACTTATTGCAGACACGGAATACTTTGGCAGATTTTCAATCAAGTCACACTACTCATTTAGTCAAATCTTCTTGAGTCAGTCAAATGATCTCGGAGCACCTGACCAGATCACTTAATCCGATTCAAACCTAATTTTAGAGTCTAAATTGGTTTATTGAACCTGTCTGTGATAAAGGAGTGGTGCATGGTGCATTTCAAGATACTACGTAAGATAATTTGATAACAACTTGGCAATAGGCAAATATCTAACATCTGGTAAAACAACTGAAGATATGTTTTGGTACAGTAATTATAAACTTTTAAATTTCATAAATAACCAATAATTTATCTTGTTATTTTTTATCAATATTATGTAAAATGATCTATTACTTGTTATTTAACTTATATTTTTCTTACAGTCCTTATTTCTACCATATTTTAGTATATATGTTTACGGTTTTTTTATAGAATTTTTTTATTATTTTCAATTTCATTATTTCATTTTTTTCAGTTTTTTCCAGCGAAACATAGTTTATTATGCAATTTGAATGATTGTTTTGAAACCAATTGGATATGTGTGCAATTTGTTATTATAATATTTAAGTATTTACTTATAATAGACAAATAAAAATTTAAAAAAAATATATATCTGACACCTTTTTGCATGTGACGTATTACTCAATACAGAATTAGAAGTACATTATGTAGATGGTCCAAATTTATTTTGAAGTATAAAAGTCTGAAGTATCTAAATATTCTAAATGTATGATTTAGACGTGCAATTAGCAGAAACTTAGAGACAACTTAGTCTAATTATTCATTTAAAAGAGCACAATTCAATGTAATACGAAGAAGTCGAAATTTGGAAAGTTTCGAGAATTCTTTGCAACTTGCCAATAGATCAAAACCTAATACCATTTGGCATGCTTTCAAAAAAGTTTGGAGAGTACAATATGAATCGAACCTTTTTTGTAAATAAAAAAATATATAGATTTTTTTTTCCTAATTTTACACTATGGAAATTTCATATTGCAGGATGTATATATATAAATATATCAGTGTGTATATTTAAATTACAATCTGTCCTTCTACATTAATATCAACTGCGTTCATTTACCATTAATTAAAACCCATTAAAATAGATTCGATCCCACTCCAGATCAAGAGTTGCATTAAATTGCATATTCGCAATTCTTTTCTCTCGGCTCTCGATTAAAATTCTTTGAATCCATAATCGTACATCGATTAAAATTTAATTATTTTTGGCGTGAGAATAAATTTAATTCGATTTAATTCTAGTTTTTGCTTTTGTTTTGCAGAAGAGTTTTACTGAACGTGCAACATGGAGGAGAAGAACGGAGAAGGAATCAATTTGCAAATTATGGAAGTGGGAGGAGGAAACAAAACGTGAGTGGAAAATGGATAAAAATTTATGTTTAAATAAATAATAAGTGATAAATATGTATTATGCTAATGTATTATAATATTGGACAGTAGTGTTGCCAATGGGCAGGACTGAGTTAAACTCCAACTCGATTCAGGGAAGGAGTAGTGTGAGAGTTTTTCCCAATTCCATTTCACACAGTGCCCAAGATGGGCTTATTTTCAATTGGAAACATGTTTTCGATCTATATATGGTGATTAATTTTTAATTGTGCAAATTCATTTTGTGTAAAATTAATTAATTTACAATTATGTCCAATATTCCTAGAGCAAACCACTCTTCAAAAACCATATAATAACGACTGGTGTTTAATAACGTTTGCAAATCTGATACCAATCGGTTGATATGAATGTGGTGTAAGACAAAAGTGTTCACATTTAAATTTTGTACGACTTTTACTAACGACAAAAGACAAAAGTGTTCAGATTTAAATTTTGTACGACTTTTACTAACGACAAAAGACCCTAGATTAACTCGACATACTTTGAAATATAGTTGTTAAGTAGCAATTATTCTGAACAGCAACCGCCTTTGTCCGTCGGTTTACTTGTTCAAGTGCATTCATTTATTATTCCTTTAGCAACTTATAAACCGTTAGATTCGTCTGAATGATGTGTTTGAGCGAAATATACAAAATTAAATCATCTACAATTTTGTTTAACACCGTAATGCCCTATGACAACTTGGTATATTTATAACGAGCCTAAAAAATTAACCCTCGTATATTTGTATGTAAATATCTCTACCCGAGATCCACCTGTTGGACGACTACTCATTAAAATTCTTTAGAGCGACTTCTGTTCTCATTTCTCATGGCTCATCCTGTACCCAAGCTCTATATTCCTTTTTCATCTATAATCATCTCAAAGATGTCTTTAAATTACATATAATTTAAATTTATTTTCAGAAAGGACACGCCTGTTGGGACTCCGACGTCGCAGAATGAGGACTACGACCCTCACCAGCACAGAACTAACCCGAATGCAACGACGTAAGATAGATAAATAAATAATTTATATATATATATATATATATATATATATATATATATATATATATATATATATTTATACCTATATAAAATCTTATTCGATTCTTTTAGAAATCGTGAAACCTTAATCCATTTACTAAAAGGTTCACTGGGAACTGGAATCCTTGCAATGCCGGAAGCCTTTCACAACTCCGGTTTAGTCTTAGGAACCATCAGCACGATATTGATTGGGGCCCTGTGCACATACTGTTTGCATGTCCTGGTATAATTCATTTTTATTTAAAATTATGATTTTGATGTGACTTATTGTAAAATTAATTGTTTTCAGGTGCAAGCCCAATATATTTTGTGCAAAAAATTAAAAGTTCCAGTTCTGTCCTATCCGGCATCTATGAAATACGCCCTGGAAATCGGCCCGCAGTGTCTCAGGCGTTTTGCTAATGCATCATAGTAAGATTTATAAATCATTTTATTTAGACAAAAGTTGTGTCGAAAGGCTTTAGTTTGTTTTAAAGGGCCAACCATATTTTCGTAGAATCGAGATCATCGCAGAAGTTTTGGTTTTCCATTCATTCGACATCCTTTAGTAAAATCTAATCCTGTTTGTTGATGTGAACAATGTCTATTATTTTATTATATTTTTTTTCTAGTGCTATCGTAGATATCTTTCTCATAGTGTACCAAGTTGGAATCTGTTGCGTGTACGTAGTCTTCGTCGCAGAAAACATCAAACAGGTGATAACCACCATCAACGACTACCTCAAAAACAACCTAACAAATTATCGTTTTTGTTGCAGCTGATAGACTTTTACGTGGTAGAATTAGACGTCAAACTCCACATGGTGTTCCTTTTAATACCTCTGATCGCCATCAACAGCATAAGGAATTTAAAGCTCTTGGCTCCATTTTCTTCTTTGGCCAATTTGGTGACACTGGTCGGTATCTGTCTGATTATGGTGTATATTTTGGACGACTTACCGTCTCCTTCAACAAGGGAGATGGTGGCACCGCTGGTGAGATATCCATTATTTTTTGGAACCACGTTGTTTGCCTTGGAAGCTGTCGGAGTGGTAAGTGTATAGCGATTGATAAGCAGGGAAAACCATTTTATTTACAATATGATTTTGGTTTCAGATAATTGCTTTGGAAAATAACATGAAGACTCCAGCGTCCTTCGGAGGCTACTGCGGCGTCTTGAACGTCGCCATGTCTATCATTGTCTTTTTGTATGTTATGGTTGGTTTTTTGGGATACATCAAATACGGCCCTGACTCGAAAGGTTCTATAACTCTGAATCTGCCAAATGAAGAAATGTGAGTTCTAAACGTGTACTGCTAGACATCATGATAATTGATGTTTGAGATGATTTTTTTAATGTTTAATCCACAGCATGGCCCAATCTATTAAAATAATGTTTACACTGGCCATCTACGTTTCCTACGGTCTCCAGTGCTACGTGCCAGTGGAAATATTGCTGACCAGATACTTCGAGAAGAAAATTGCCCAGAGCGACCACAAAATTTTGTATGAGTACGCAATCAGGATAGGAGTTGTCATCGTAACCTGTGAGGATAAAACTAATTATGTTTCTATTTATTTATTAAATCACCAATTATGTATCATCTTCTTCCTGCAGTCCTGAGTGCTGTGGCCATCCCCCGCCTGGGTCTCTTCATCTCGTTGATCGGTGTCTTCTGTTTGTCGGCCCTCGGATTGGCCTTTCCGGCCGTGATAGAGTTATGTGCAAAGTGGCCCGATAACTTGGGTAAGTTTCGCTACGTCTTGGTCAAGGATATCGCCCTGGTTCTATTCGGCATCGTCGCCCTGATCGTCGGTACGTATGTCAGCGTCAGAGGTATCGTGTTGTCTTTTATGTGATTCGGGGAAAAGAAGGTAGGAGATTTGTTTAATTCTAAGGTTCGGATGGTTGTTTTATATATTTAGTTGTTTTTTAAGGTTCCTATGGTTGTGGAAGAACCTAGATTTTGATTAATTTCAGATTTTCAGATTTAATATATTTTTTAGTATTTAATTGTTATGATGTAAATATTTGTTTACAATGAAGCGTAGCTTTCAATGATAATTATATTATTAACAAAAGAACCGTTTGCTGTTCTGCTCTGTCGAAAACGTAACAGTTCCAAATAACATTGACTAATGTGACTCTTTTTTATATATTTTATATATTTTCTATTTAAATATTTTAAAATGGTAATTATAGTTCTAAGAAAAAAAAACATTGAGTATATCCTACAAAGGTTCAAAAATTTATTAATTTATAACTGTTACGATATGCTTATTGCAGAACAGGAATATAACAGACGTGAAACAATTTTATTTGCTAATTTTTATTCTAGACGTTCTCTTTGTTATTGTCTAAATTCTCAAAGTTGGTAGAATAAATAAGTTTATTTTTTATATGATTGTTATATAATTATATAATATAAAATTTTAGCAGCCAACACGTCAAAATTCAAAAAGAACAATAATTATAGAAAAGTAGTTATTAGGTACGTTTAGAGTACTAAATCTGTGTCATCACTGTATAGTTACAATAATTATTCTCTGAAGTTCATTTTTTTAGTTTTTTTATAAGATGACACTGATTTGGTGCACGAAACGTACATGGCAGCTATAAATTAATTATATTTAATTAAGTTAATAATTTTAATTGTCTCAAACTCAAGGTGCACTTACGTACTCAGTACTTGCAAACCTCATAAATATATTAAGAAGCTTTATAATAATGATAAATTAATTATTAATAATATTTATAACAAAAAAACGTAGACGCATATCAGATATGTTCAATTATTAGGATAGATGTTTTTTGTTGAAAATTTCAATCATATCATTGGTTGATTGGGAAAATATAGTTATTAATAAGCTTAAAGCTTAAATATTATAGGAGAGGCTTGAATGAGCCTTGTTGTGTTTTAGTTTAAGCCTGACACGCACATGGGGTGACATCTCATTAATTATATGGGAAGGCACTCTTATAAGATATATATCTTGAATTTAAAATAATTCTCATGCATTTTATTTTAGTGTTAGATAGCGCAACAATGCACACTAAATTTGGATAAGCTTATCTTGTTACCTTAGGCTGACAAGGAAAACTCTTCCAATGCTTGTCTCGAATTTTGATGATTTATTCTTAATTTAAGTTATTTGCTCTTAATAATTTTTCTTTCTCACAATACTTTTGTACTTGACAGATTGTATTATTAACTGATTAATTTTTTTAACTTATTTTACTGTAAAATAAGTATAAAGTACCTCGATCTCATATAATTAATGGATGTTCTCCCTGTAGTACAATGGAAACTGCCAAATTTCTGTCTGATGTAGATTTAAAAAATTTACACTAGTCAGATTCTTTATTTAAACTAATCATATTCACATGGGTCTGGAGGGTCCAGGACTGATAAAGACAAGGACTTGTTTTGGGTTCATATTAACCCATTGTACTATTTATAGTGTAGCAACTTTGAATCGTGGATCGACTCGTAACTTAAGAATGCGCATCAACTTTATTTATAGATTTGTGTACCTTTTTACCAAAACCATTTAATCTTATAATCATCTATTAAATTGTCTTATATTATGTTACTTTATAGTATCTTGGTATACTTTAAAATACTAGGAATTATACACAATAGTCGAGTTTGCCAAAAGATCCACGACCGCCTGCTATGAATAGATAAAAATCCACTTTAGGGTTTTTAATGCAAGTATAATTTTTATTAGATAAATGCTAATCTGACCACATGTTTTTTTTTTTTGTAAATGGATAATATATGTTCTAATTTTAGATAAGATATATGTATATAAGTATATATATATATATATATATATATATATATATATATATATATATATATATCACTCTGCACTCATTTATTTAAATTCACACTGATGACGGGCAAACAATAGTGTCGAAACGTTTGTATGTTTAACAGCAATTAATAAGTTCAGTGCAGAAAATTGTGTAGTATATATTATGTATATGTATGTATATACATATATATATATATATATATATATATATATATATATATATATATATATATAACTGTCTCATTTTTATTCTCGACAAATTTTTTATTTGTTTGTAAAGAACTTAAATAAATAAAATATAAAATTTTAAATTAGTTTAAATAAAATATATTTAATTAACAAATTAAAATAAATTCGTTGTGTTATTTTGCAATAATATAAGAGAGAGAAAAGAGAAATGTCTTGGATACTATTAGTTTATGTCGTCTAATCGATTATGATCTTAAGTTTATATTAAATATTTTTATTGAATTAATAAATGAGATAAGAGAACAAGCTTAATCCGCCAAAAAAGTACTCGTACTAAAAAATAAAAAAAAGGCGTTCAGATACATTCTTCCTCTTGCTGCTCCGGGCGAAGATAGTATACAATTATACAAGTACATATATTTATAAAATAACTTAATTCCGGAGTAGGCCTATCAATTGTTGATAACGCAAATTTATTTGCTTAATTTTTATCTTTGAATATTTTCGCGCCTTTCCATTGTTACGTTATAAAAAAAATAGGAAGTGACATTTTTAGCGTCGTGTCACGAAAACGTGATAACGTTTTTTTCATACTCCAAATTTTAGATGAATCTTACAAGAGCATTATATTACCAGTATTTTATCTGAAATAATAGTGAAATGAAGTAGAATAATGTGGCGGACGTAGCTCAGACTCACATGCCGACTCACATGCCGGAGATCGTTGGTTCGATCCCTGGCGCTTCCAAGTGTCAAAATATCAGAATGTATAAGAAATTCAATTGTAAGATGTATGTAAAAAAATGATTAGAATGTATGAGGTATTAGAATTATAATGTATAGAAATTGAATTAGAATTGAAAAAAGGGAAGAATGAAGATAAGTTGAACTATGTAGAAGAATAGGATTTATGTGAAGAAGATAAGTTAAAAAAAAGTATAAAAAGAATAGAATCAAAATAGTATAGAATATAAATAAATGTTGTAGGTGGCTAAATGCTCAGTGTAAGCGAAGCCAAAAACTAATATATTGACATTTTACATTTAAATTAAGTTTTGTGGAATTTCAAGTGGATGTCAAAGTCGATGTTCGCCAAAACTAATTCATACAGAATTTAAGGAATTTTTAAAAATCAACTGTTGTTGTGACCTCTACAGGATATCAAATTTAGAAAAGGAGCTCTACCAGTCTACAAACACGCAAATGTTTGAGAAAGCACAGGTACATCGAGAGTACTTAAAATATTACTAGTCGATTTTGTTTAATGACATTTTATATAAAACAAAATATTTTGGAAGAAAAGTTATTTATTTTTTTATATTTTTTGTGTTTTTTTAACCTCCCGTAGGGCAAGAATTGATCAAATTTTTATGAAGGCAGGTCCAGCGGTTTTGGAGATCTAGTGAAAAAAGTAAAAATAAATGCCATTTGGCGGTCAAAAATGATCATCAAATTATCAGATATTTTATAGAGATTTTAACAATTAGTATAAATTTTGTTTACATTCCTATGGGTTCCGTACCAATGTTTATCCGTTAGACGGCGGCGCGGCGCTTACGGGCTTCTATATTTTGTCTCTATGCAGTTAAAACAGTACGATTTCTTTGAAAAAAAGTTCAGAATTTCCAAAATATGTCAAAATAAAGAAAACATTTTTATCATCAGTAATCATCAATAAAAAACATGAATTTCTTTCAAAAATTTATTTTAAATCCATACCTTTCGGCTATAATCCTAGCCTTCATTTAGTGGAAAATTAGTTAACCTTAGTGTTAAATTGGAAGATTTTAATAATCCATGGTATCAAGATATGACAAGGGCGAGCAACCTTTTTAATCCACGGGCCAATTTCAATTTCAAAATTTCATGGCGGGCTGCACGGAATTTATGTATATACTAGCTGACCCGGCGAACGTTTTGCCTCAGGAAATATTAGAGAATCATTAGTATAGAAAATGGCTAACTAATTCTGAATGTATAAATATGTAGTATATAAATGAAAAGGGCAGGAAACACAAATACTAACATCCATATTTGTTTTATGTTATGCTTAGCGAAACGAATAAGATTTCAATAACTCTAAAAAAAATCTAACTTTGTTTTAAAAACAGTTTTATCTTCAGATTTTAGTATAAAATTTCTAAATTTTTTTCGCTAAAATTGCTCTCCTGCAAGACGTTCAAAAACTATGTACTTCTTATGCACATCGCGAAATATTTGTACAATAGGATAACACTGCAAATCAGTTAGTTTTATCCGAGGTAACCATTTCGTTGCCAATATCTAAAAATTGTTTTTAAAATTTTGCAATGGATGGATCGGATAAATTTAAGCATTTCTGTAAGCTCAGAAAAATCTTGATCGAATTTCATTTAAAAACGTTCACAAAAAAGACGATCATTGTTGATTGATCGATTATCGAGCTAAAATGACTATTATGAAATAAGAGTGTGAAATTGGAGTTGTATATAGTTTTCCATTTCGCATTAAAAACGTTAAAATAAAGAATGAAATTTTAAAAAAAATGTTACGGTTGTACAACTCATAAAAAAATATATTGCTTTTTCTTTTTGAATAAAATTGAAAATTTTGCATAAACTTAAAAGTCTAAAGTAAAATTAAGTCAAAAAGATTCATTGACAGAGCGTGGGAATTATGTAAATGCAACAAAATTACAAAATTGCAACAAGAAAGAACAAATATACAAAAATGAAAAAAGTATATATTTTATATAATTACGAGTGTATATTATAAGTTTGTATAAATATTAACACTTTCGGGACGGCACCGATTTCAAAACAATCTACTTTACCGGCTGTAAACTTGATTTCATTGTGTATGTTATGCAATTTGTTTGATAAAAATTTGTGGTCATTGAAGGACATACATTTATAATATTAATTTATTTTTGATCATTTTATAAAGAATAGTGGCGTTCAAAATAATTTCCAAAATGCATAGCTGGATGATTTTGACATGTTTTACAATAAAATGTTGTTTGCCGCCTTCCTCCAGGTGCTTTTCTATCAGAACAGACAATACAATCCCTTTTTCTTTCCCTCGCATTTAGAATATGCCACTGATTAGTCAGTATATTTGGTAATTTTTTGCTGCCATAATGGTTTATTTTTTCTATTATATTGTCTAATAATTCATTTGTAAAATATAAAATGAATTAATCTATTGGATGTTTTATATTGCTCGGTATTTGTAGTCGGGGTGTTTATTGATGTATGTCAATCTCGATTATTGAAGGAGAATCGGCATATTCGCTAATGTCTTTTCGCTCTTCATTTATTTTATCGAACTTCTTCTTCTTTTTATTGGTTGGATAATATCATCATCATCACATTCATCACTATCTTCGGTGCGAATAGTAATTTCGTAAAATTTGTCTGTAAGAATGTCTATTTGAAACCCATTTTCACTACTGCTTAATTCACAAAATTTACCAGTCGTTTTGTCATATTTAAAAGCGCTCTGTCGTTTTAAATATTAAAAAAAAGACCATATAGCAAAAAAAATGCTTAAAATACTACTAAAATAACTTAAAATTATTTTCAAAATACAATATTGTTTATCACTGCTATATGTAATTTATTCAACTTTTTGATGTAAAATGAGTCATTGTTTATAAAATAGCCTGTGCCTCACAGAGTATGTTTGTCCACTGAGGTGTTAATACAAAATAAAAACAAATAATAGTTAACACGTTGCCGTACACTTTTAATTTGACGAAAACAATTGTCATGCTAAACCTTTTTTTATGTACGTATTATTTAATAATGAACAAGTTTATGCGTCCGTACACATCGTACTAATGCTGTTTTTTTTTAACAATTAAAATGTGCATGACGGCTATAGCCGTTTGCCTACATATCGCTAAAGATCGGACGGCTATAGCCGTCATTTGCGGCAATGTGTTAAACAAAAAAACTAATTTACTTGAAGAGATGAGAAATTTGCCACTGTTTTTTTTTTATATATGCTTAAAATCAGCAGTTTTTTAAATCTTTTTCTTCATTTTATTTTTTTGAATGCGGAAAGTAGCAACGCGTATGCAGCTTTGATATGTTTTACTCAATTTTGATCTGTGGAATTTTTTTATGAATTTCAAGGTTGAAATAACAAAGGATCCACAAAAAAGTTGTCATGTACCTTTTACCGCTGATGATAAATCTATAGAATTAATTATTTTTCGGCGACTTTTCTTTTGTGGACCTGTGCGCACGTACTTCCAAAAAAATAATTTATCATAATTTTGTTTGTTTTTTTTTTAAAGCAAAGATTGCTCAGAACTGACCTGAGTTTCATAAAAAATTTCGATGTTTACCGAAAAAATACATTTTTTGAATCTATATAATTTTGTATACTGATCACTTTCTGGGATGGTTTTCATAAAGTGTACCTACATCGATGTTAAATGGCAAAGAAAACAGCTATCTTGCTAGCTTTGAATATTTGGAATCACAAATAAAATTTGTTCACATTATATTTTTCTAAATATGGAAAGTAAAACACAGGATTCTGCAGAAGATATTAATCTTCACTACCAAAATCACGAAAGTACTACAATTATTCTTTCATATCCAAAACAATTATAGTTTGGCATTTGGGTCGTATACTCCTAAGCATTGCATTACTATTGAGCTAACGTACTTTGGTATTATAAAGCACATCGCCATATACACGCTTTAAATTGTTCAGGAATTCTTTAAATTTACGGTGATTCAATCCTCGCGACTTAATAAGATTTACTTATTTAATTATTTTAAATTTGGAAATGCGTCATTGCTATGTTCTCAGACAAGTTCTCAGTTTTTCAAAAAAAATAGCCTCAAATAATCTCTAGTTGAGAAACGCATGCAGCTCGCGGGCCACGGTTTGCTCATCCTTGCTCTACACTATGTATTATGAACATTAAACTTGTAATTACACAATATTTTCACAAAATACTGATTTAAAAAATCACAAATAGATAGTGTGTTGTTCGTAGACTGGTTGAAGATATAATGAAATTCCAATATATATATATATATATATATATATATATATATATATATATATGTAAATATTAATATATTATTTTTGACGTGAAAACAATTATTACGACGTGCGTCATACATTATCGTGAGTCACTTTGCAAAGAAAACATTTACATAAATCTTAGTGCAAATATTATGTTCGATCGATGTTCAAGTTTTTTCCTTAAATACACCAATTATTTTTGCGGTATAATATATTCGAATTAAATTGCAGTGGTACAAACGGTGCGTCCTGAAGAGCTCATTAAATTCAGTAGATTAGTAAAAATCGTACATGTACGGCCCGGTTTGGTAGGATTTTTTATGAAAATCTCCAATAACAAATTTGTAATTAAAATAGGCATTTTCAAGACTAACACGCTAAAATGACAAGTTTAGAAATTAAAAATTTTAATACGAATATGTGTCTTGTAAGTATATGTAGAACACATTTTGATGTTTTATAATGCAAAATCGTTATTCTTATCTGTTTATTAGGTTTTGATATGTATCTCTACAATCTTATATATAACTAGTAGGGCGCATGGCACCGTGCCTTAAGGTAAATTGCTGAAACTTCCCGTACCCAACATTTTTTTTTTTAAACAATTAACATTTTTGAAAAAAAAATTACTTCGAAGAAATTAGATTTTTAAGAAACTATAAATTTGACAAAAAATTACTTTTTTTGAAAAAAAAATGTTTTCTTTATTTTGACATATTTTGGAAATTCTGAACTTTTTTTCAAAGCAATCGTACTGCTTTAACTGCATAGAGACCATATGTCAAAGCGCGTAAGCGCCGCGTCGGCGGCTAACGGATAAACATCAGTACGGAACCCATAGGAATGTAAACAAAATTTAAACTTATTGTTAAAATCTCTATAAAATATCTGATAATTTGATGTGCATATGTCTAATAATTATTTTTGACCGCTAAGTAGCATTTTTTTTTTTTACTTTTTTTACTAGATCTCCGAAATCGCTAGACCTGCCTTCATGAAAATTTGATCAGTTCTTCATCTTGTTAATACAAGTAAAATGTTTTTTTGAATTATTCAAATCGCTTCATCCGTGTTCCCGAAACACACACACATACATCCATTTTTTCTAAGGTTCATTTTCGATTTTTTTGCGATTACTATAACTTGCCCCAAACGGGAAGTTAACAATTTATAAATTGAAATATATATGTGGGAGTAGTAATGTATATGATAGTATACATTACTACATAGTAGTAATGTATATGATAGCCTGCTTGATTTCCCCACATATATATATATATATATATATATATATATATGTGTGTGTGTGTGTGTGTATGTATATATATAAATATTTATGTATATCCGCACATTTTCAATCAACTTACTTACTTGTCGGTTATATTGAATTAACTTACCGTATGGTAAGTTATTCTAATCGTCCAAAAATCGAAATTGAAAATTTTTGCATATTTGAAGGTTTCTGAACATTTTGGCATACCTTAGAAAAAATGGATGTGTGTGCGCGTGTACGTGTGTGTGTATGTATGTATGGATACAATTTTTCGTCCCCGTTTTCAGGCGCACGGATCAACCAATTTGAATGATTCAAAAAACATTCGATTCCTGTTGATAGGGAGATGTGCTAATTAGTTAGCAAAAGGTACAGCCGCTTCGGAGATACGGAGCAAAATGTAAGAAGAGAAATAAGCTTCCAAATAATTCAAATTTTTAAAATTTTAATACGGTACGGGTAGTTGCAGCAATTTGCCTCAAGGCACGATGCCATACACCACTAGTTTAAATTCAATTTTGCAAATTGAACATAATTGTTTTTGGCAAATATCTCTCTTATTCACTGTGTGTTTCAAGGGATTTTTTAAATAATAGACACAAAATTTGCAACTAAATATTTAAATAAATAATAATAAAATACTAATTAGATATATGATAACTAGATGACCCGACAGACGTTGTCCTGTACCCGTGTGTACAATTTTTTAATATAATATACTAATATTTACCGTTTACCTAAAAATAATAATTATTGTTTTTTAAATTACTCTTCACGCCAAAATGCATTCATTTATAATAATAGATGAGCGATGTTAAATGCAGAACTGCTTTAAATAAAATGATGAGCACGGATGAGAATGATAATTTAATTTTTTATTATTTAAGGTATACAAAATTGCATCTTAAACTTCTCCTAATCGATATCGTGAGGTTCGAATTGTATGTATTCATCTTTACTTTTGCAATTGTTATTATAAAGTAAAATTTTTACGAATTTTAAAAATATTATGGAAAGATTAGAAAAAGATGCAAAAAAATAATATAAATAATAAAAAAACTGAAAACTGAAAATTTAATATCCGAATCGTGTGTTTGGCCCTGATTAATACTTAATTCCATATTTTAAGTGAATTAGATGCTTCTATGCAGTTAAAGCAGTACGATCGCTTTGAAAAAAAGTTCAGAATTTCCAAAATATTTCAAAATAAATTTTTATTCAAAAAGTCTTTTTTTTCAAAAAAAGTAAATTTTTGTCAAAAATTTATAGTTTCTCAAAAATCTAATTTTTTCAGAGTAAATTTTATTCAAAAATGTTAATCTTTTTAAAAACAAAAATTTTTGGTACGGAAAGTTCCAGCAATTCGCCTTAAGGCACGATGTCATGCGCCCCACTAGTTTAGATAAAGATTTTTTTAAACTGCGGTTTAGCAGAATTATGAAACAGACGATAGTTACACATTCATAATATAGGCAAGTATATTCTAAATATATCTATATATTGTATTTAGGAAATATATTTTTCTCCTCCGCTTCCATATTTTCCTTTTCATATTTTTCCTGTAAAAGGTCATAATTTGGCCATAATCTTTATTTAACATGTTCATGCCGGCCTGGGCCATCGTTGACCCGCATTTCGAAGGCAATAACCACGCACCCGCCTCGCAGGAAAACATACCAAAATCGGCCCCGGCGTGAATGTGTTAAATTGCCAAAATATAACGATACAATTTAGTAACCACATTTACTGACGTTTCGAAATGAGGTGGCAAACTGGGAATATTACGCCTAAGAACTCTATTTGAATTAAATGCAAATTTGCATTTTCAAAAAAAAAAAAAGTTTGTAAGGCCACAATTTTGCAGATTAGTTTTTAAATATGTTTCTAGTAAACGGCAAATTCAGTATGTAATACCCAAGACCATTTTTTAATTTGTAAAAATTCTAAACAACACTAACAACACAAACTTGATGATATTTCAAATTTGTATTTTCACATAAAGTACAAAGCATAAAAGACCATTTGATTTTATCTCGATGGCAATTTCATTTACAATAAAACAATTTGCAACAACAACACATTATTTAATGTGTAAATCATAATAATAATTATTATTATTTGTATTATTATCATTTCCTCGTCGGAATACAATGAACAAAATCTTCAAATGTTTGATAAACTCGACATTGTCCGCCAATTGTTCCATTGACATCCCGAAGATTGATAATTGTCCTCCTTTCATAAACAGTCAGTCTCTCTAATTGATCGACACTGTTCGGTTTACACTTAAGCAACGCATATTGAACCCGACAATTTTATCAAAAAAAAAAAAATCAATTCAAATAGTTCTCAGTGAATCGTGCAAATGGTAATGGTGGAAGGAAGAACATCAGATTTAAGCGTCCAGAATCGTTTTGTAGAGTTTGTAAAATATTATAGGCCTGTGGATCTAGTTTTGGACGTGCATCTGATGTGCTTGTTTTTGAATCAAATTTATTTAATTTAGTGTATAATTTTTCTCCAATAAACTGAAAATTTCATCATGTTATGCCTGGACGCGTGCATCTGAAGTGCTTCTTTAGGAATCAAATTTATCAAACTTAGTATATAACTTTTTTTCAATAAACTGAAATTATTTTTAATATTTTTGTTATTTTTGAGGGTGCAACTATGGCAGACGATGATTTCAATCCTTATGATCATCGCGACAGACCAGAGGAAACTAAAACAAAGTGAGTGTACTGAATGTTTGTGGGATGAGGGAGAAATTTGGAAGAAATTGGGTTCTGTAGAGAATTTTATCTAGTTTTAACTTGTCATACTTTGGTCAAGTGTAAGCTAGATCGAAACAAAAGTTATGACGGCAAAACCAAAACATCTTCATTTTCTGTTATCATATTAACTAATAACTACATATTGTTCACCGAGTACTGCAGCCTCGCAATTTCTGAATTTCATACTTTAGTCTACTAGAAACAAATCCTCTTCCTCTTCCAGAACATGGCAGACCATCATGAACTTTCTGAAGGGAAATGTCGGCACCGGAATCCTGGCAATGCATATGGCCTTCAAGAACAGCGGAATCCTCGTCGGGATCGTCAGCACCATCTTCTTTTCTGCAATCAGCTGCTACACGATGCAGTTACTGGTAAAAATCGAACCTGGTAATAGATAATTAACAATTCTAGTTGGGTTTGGCTTTACTCATTATATCGCTTGTGCCTTTTGAATAATTTTCGAAACCAATTTTGCACAAAATTTTATAGTCTATTATGATGCCTTAGATTATAAAAGCGTACACCAATTTCATATAATCATAATGAACGATAAAAAATGACTAATATTACTACGTGCATATTTAAAAGATTAATATATATAATATATCATACATAGTTTAGAATTATAAGTATGAATAAATTATTTTACATGTTTTATTTCAGATTCGAGCACAGTATTTGTTGTGCAAGAAGAAAAGGGTGGGTTTACTGACTTATTCAGAGTCGATGGAGTATGCTTTCGAGACCGGCCCTGCAAAAACTAAAAAGTTATCGAAAACTGCTTTGTAAGTTATATATATATCGTATATATATATATATATATATATATATATATATATAAATATTTCAAGGGGTGAAAAAATTTTTAAGATCTCAAAGAACTTCGATATTGTCATGTAAAATTTTTATAGGGTTTGTTGCAAAAAAAATTGAGTAAAAAGTGACCGATTATCTAGTTTTGCTTTACTAAATTATACTATATTTTATTATATTTTTTATCACTTTTAGTTACACTGTTGACATTTTCCTTTTGATTTACCAAGTCGGATCGTGCAGTGTCTACATCATGTTCATCTCCAACAATCTGCAGCAGGTATAAAAAATATATTAGCAATAGCAAAAACATAAAAAATGATTAATAATAATTGAAATGAAAATGAATAATTGATGATATTGCTATAAATATATAATTGTACACTAGGCTAAATATTCACTTACCTTCTAGGTGATTGTGCACTTCACCGGTTTTCACATGCCTCTGCGAGCCTACTGTTGCTTGGTGTTCATCCCCATACTCTTCATGAACATGATTAGAACATACAGATACCTGGCACCTTTTGCAACGATCGCCAACGTTTGCACAATGCTCGGATTGTGTTTTATAATGTATTTTGTGTCCACAGATTTTCCCAGTTTTAGTGGAAAGCCTTTGACTGCCCCTATAACCAGGTATCCTATGCATGTCGGTACTGTCCTGTTTGCGTTGAACGCCATCGGAGTGGTGAGTGGAAATTTGTAATTTAAGTAGATAGGAGTCCGCCATGGTGTAAACGGTTAAGGACGTGGTCTGCTACAAACTAGTTCTGAGTTGGACTTCAGTCTCTGTCAGCTCGCTATCAGGCAGCATTATATAAAATTTCCACTTGCATGAGTTTTATTCCCTTTTTTCCAGATCACTTCCCTAGAAAACAATATGCTGAAACCAGGAGACTACATTAAACCTTGCGGAGTCTTAAATTGGGGATTTTTCATTATAATGTGGCTTTATATGCTGGTTGGCCTATTTGGATTCGTCAAATATGGCGATCGAGCAGATATGGGCAGTGTTATAACTTTGGACATTCCTGTTGACGATCCGTAAGTTGGGGGAAAAATACAACTGAAAGTGTTTCTCATACAGAACCAAATAGCAAATAAGCATGTTTGCTTACTTTTTTAAATCAATATTAGTGTAGATAATTATCATTAATCAATCATTATTATTGTTTTTATTCTCCTAGATTTGCAAGTTGTGTGAAAATAATGTTCTGCTTAGCTATCGTCGTCTCACATGCAGTCCAATGTTTTCCTGCAGTCGAAATCCTGTTAACAAAGTATCTGAAGAAACAGATGGACAAAAGTTCTAGACCTGTCTGTTTCGAATATATAGTCCGGCTGGCGACTACATTTGTAACTTGTAAGATTTAGATTTTGATTGACTTTTTGTAGATATCTATTCTTTTTTGTTAAAATATATCCTTGCTCATCCTGGCTTCTCTCGATGGATTCCATTCTTACTCTGACATCTGTATTTGTTCCTTATACTTAATTTTGACTATTCCCTTCTTTCAGTATTGGCAGCTATCTCGATTCCAATGTTAGGAGAATTCATCAACCTCCTGGGTGCCTTCTGCCTGTCTGCGCTATGCTTCATCTTTCCTCCAATCGTGGACATCTATGCCAGATATCCTGATAAATTGGGAGGAGGAAAATGGAGAGCAGTGATCGATATTCTTATTATGTTATTCGGTTTATTCAGTCTTTTGGTTGGGACTTATGCTTGCATTTGTGATATCATTGTGGAATTTGCAAAATCGAATCAGTGATTTAAGAAAAAAAAAATTATTTGTATGGACACATTGTAATTTCATGTAATATATTAATGTTGATTACAAGTAATTTTTGCATTTAGAGATAAGTTTTGTCGGTAGAAAAATTATTTTTAATATAATATGAGTTGAGATTGAAAAGAGCACAAAAACAAAGTATTTTTATTCCTTGCGAAAGTGGCGCCTATTTCACTTGAAGTTTATTTAATCATTTTGTTACAAACACAATTTATTTTTATATATTATCAACTTCAATTTTACAATAATTTATCATTTCTCTAGTGTTAAAAAAAATAAACAAAAGAGTTTTTAATTGTTTGATAACACATTGCGAATTTAAGATAAATTGTTGCAAAAATAAATAAACAATGAAATTAAACGTTCAAAGTCTTCTTCCAACTATAAATATCAGTACAGTATTAGTGTTAAAATTTTAAAGCGTGTATAAAAAATATTTTAAAGTTTTTGTAGGTACGAATAAATCTGAAAAAGTACTAAAATTTAATGGTTGTAGTACAAGTGGTACTTTACCATCAATTTTTAATAAATCGCATGTCTTGTACTACAGTATTTTGTTAATAAAAACGTTATAATATATATTAAAACAAAGGACTTTCCAATAAAAAAATTTAAGTTTTAAGCACTTTAAATTGTACCTTGATATTTAAATTAGTTGTGCTTTTCAAGTAAAGTATCTAGTAAAACAACAAATACTAAAATTGATTGTTTGTTAAGATATATAGTTGAGATTGAAATAAATTCATTAATTTGAAGATAACTATAATTTTAGTTATTTGTATATATTTTCAAATTCGTCCCATGAATTTATCAATCACTTGACCCGGGCTATCGTCTTTTGTTTATTTTCAACAAACAATTTACTCCATTCGCATTCTTTTGATTGTTAAAACGCAAACCGTAATTATTTATAAGATTTCAGTGTGTATTTATTGTTGTTAAATGTTGATGTAAAAGAAAATTATTTAAAATGACTGATGATTTGGCTAAAAATGATGATTTCGAGCCCTACGATCATAGAAATAAACCAACAGAGAAATTGACGAAGTTAGTGGATTTGATTTAAAATATTATTATATTATAAATTACATTTTTTGACAATAAATGGTGTAGAACAAACGGTGCGTTAGGTCAAAATCATGATTCGGTGTTTAGATATCTTTAAAAAGACATGATCGTGTAACTTTATATAAAATATCTGATAGCTATAAATTAGACACTTTGAGGTGCAACATATTCAATGTGGTGGTACAATTAGTGCATCCTGTAAAGCCTGCTGAAAACTTCTAAAAATGTTCATATTTGCAGAGTGCAGTTTGATCTCAAATTTGTGTAAAAAGATTTATAGTTTTTATGAATTCTTGTTAAAATACATACTCGAAGGGATATTTTACTCGACAAGTTTGTAGTACAAATGATGCGTTCTGTACAAGTATTTCATATCATGTTTGTATATAAGTTCAATGTGCAACAGACTTGTACGACATTTAATTAGTGCTTTCAATCATATGTAGTAAATTATTTAAATTCAAAATTTTCTCTTAGGAAACTACAAATTCAAGTTACCTTCGCCTACGGCCTTTTAATTCAAGCATATTAAAATAATAAATACTAAAATTGATAAATTTTTATATACAACATAATATATAAATAATTTTATCAATAGGACTTGCATCGAGAAGTTCAAAAATTAATCGAGTTAACGCACTGTTTATACTGCAAGACATTAGTTATGTATTAACTTATTTAAATATTATAAAGTAATTATTTTTAGTACGTGGCAGGCCTTGATGCATTTCCTGAAAGGCCAAGTCGGCACAGGAATTCTGGCCATGCACGTGGCCTTTAGTGAAAGCGGGACTGTAGTGGGCAAGTAATAATATTTATAATTATTTATGTATTATTAATTATTATATATTGTTTTATCTCTTTAAGGTATTTTAGCTATGGCCTTTTTCACGCTTATTACCGTGTATTGTATGCATTTGATAATAAGGTCGCAGTACAGACTGTGCAAAAGGAAAAAGGTTGGAATGTTGACCTATTCGGAGGCTATGGAGTACGCTATTGGAACGGGACCTATGAAGACTAGGAAGTTGTCCAAAGTTGGATTGTGAGCAAAATTTAAAATTGCTTATTATTCTGTTGCCAATAGCTTATTGTGTTACAACCTGAATAAGTGTTTGCGTAACTTCATAAATTAATTCAATTCCAATATACACATCTTTTCAGATACACCATCGATTTGTTTATAATTTTCCAACAAATTGGAGGATGTTCCTGCTACGTTTTATTTATTGCTGCAAATACAAAGCAGGTAACTGATATATTATCACCATCATCATAATCGTTAATATTGATGGTCCATTATGACGATTTTATTTTTTACCATCACCATATTTTGAAACAAGATGATAAACTTGGAGTCCAAACATTACAAGTTGTATGTTTTTTTTTCTCAGTTTCTAGAACACTTCCTTCCCAGCGACTGGAATGTTCGCTTCTACAGTACCTGTCTGCTGGTTCCTTTGATCCTTCTCTGTCTCATCAGAAATCTGCGCGTTCTAGCCCCAGTTTCTGCTATTGCAAATGTAGTGACGATCTTAGGCCTAGGCATTATCCTGGCATTTATTTTTAAAGATCTTCCATCGTTTACGGACAGGCCTATGTACGCGGACTTCATGAGATTTCCAATGTACCTGGGAATCGTTCTGTTTTCCTTGTGCAGCATTGGCTTGGTAATGGAAAAAGATAGAAAGATATAATTTGTTAAGATATAAATATATTCATTGGTAAATTACCAGGTGACGTCGTTGGAACAGAACATGCTGAGACCACTGGATTATATAAAGTCTTTCGGCGTTTTGAACGTAGGCTACACTATCATCTTCTTATTGTACTTGACTGTCGGACTGAGCGCGTACATCAAATATGGTCACAAGGATGAGCTGGAGGGATCTATCACGTTGGAATTGCCGACGGACAGTCTGTAAGATTTAAAGATTGAATTATTATTGTGCTTTAAAGATTCAAAAATTAATTCAAAATAATTGTATATACATATATCTATATATATATATATATATATATATATATATATATATATTTTGATAGGTTATTTAAAATCTGATTTTAAATAACCTATCAAAATATAAAATCAACACCAAACTCACATATTTCAATATATATATATATATATATATATATATATATATATATATATATTCAATGTTATTATTAATTTCTGTTCAGTTTGGCCCAATTTGTGAAGATAATGTTTGCCCTGGCCATAATGCTAAGTTACCCCGTTCACACACACGTGACGGTAGAATTGCTGATGGACAAATTCATGAAAAGCGAATTGAGAAACCCCATATTTATTGAATATTGCGTTCGGCTATGCTGTGTGATATGCACAGGTGAGATATTAACAAATAAGCTACCGACGATGAACACAATAAATACAAAAAATAGTTTTGTATTATTATTATTCTTTCACCTAGTCGTCTTTGCCGTCGCCGTTCCGATGCTGGCGGAGTTCATCAGCCTGATCGGATCTTTTGCTTTGTCGGCGCTCGCGTTTGTCTTTCCAGCTGTCCTGGATCTACTCACCAGGTTTCCCCAAGATAGATACGGCAGGTTCCGTTGGCTGCTGGTACTCGATATCGTTATAATGGCCTTCGGATTCTTCAGCATGATCGTTGGCAGTTATGCGGTGATACGGGATATCTGTATTAAATTTCGTATGTGATGGAAATTAAAATTTATTTTTAATTAAAGACATTTGTGCAGAATCAAATAATCTATTATTATGTTTGATAATACTTGCCCTAGATTCAAAGATTCAATAGATTGCTTCAGATATACTCGTATACTCTAAAACCACCAAAATTCCGAGCGGCCTCAATAGCAACTCGATGTACTCAAGAATCGTAAATGAAATTGTTGAAATAAAATGAAATAGTAGAAATTAATAGAGAGATATTTTCAAAATATATGTTTAAACCATTTGATTGATATAAACGATGTTCATATAAATTTAATAATCGACAGCATTGTCTAAAATTATAAAGGTTACACACAAAGAACACCTTTATAATCTGTATATAATGGTATTGTTTATAGTATATAATACAGTATACTTGGAAGTATATATATAGTACAAACTAATTGTTAACTTAATTTTGGATTAATCAATAATTAGTGTTAATTAATTAACGACTTCAAAAACTGTTTCAATGTGATAGCATTTTTATTAACAAATTCCATGTGTATTAAATTTAATTCAAAACTAATTCTAAATTATAAATTAAATGAAAATTATTATTAAAGATAATTAATTTAATTACATTAGTTTTAAATCACAGCACTTGAACTTAATGCAAGAGTTAATACTTATTATAATATTAATTATACAATATAATGATTAATAACATTTTTTTGTATTTTGAACATTTTATAATAATACTATTCTTAAATTAATAATTAATCGTATCATATTTTTTCTAAAAAAAAAAACTCCAGGACTAGTGTAAGATCACACGTGAGATGTTGAAAAATATCTCGCGTGAGATTTGAAGAAACATTGAGATGCAAAAAATATGAGAATATATATCTGTATGCAGATATGTTTTGCTCGTTTATAGCTTCATATCAATCCTCTTTACTCAATCTTAGATCGCACATTAGCGACATGTGATCTGACGGGTAGGAATACGAAGGCAACCTAGCTGGACCGATTTCCCTCTCTGACGGGAAGAGAAGACCGGCCTCGACGGAGAATGCGTTTTTTGAGTAGTATATGTAGTCAATGGTGTGACATTCCTCGGCCTCCTCGCGGATCTTCCACGTCGTGTAGGGCGGTTCTCGCTCCCGAGGCAGATCCGGGCGGCAACCTAATGGATACGACGCCATTTCGGCGTAAGCGCTAGCCAAACCTGGAAAATATATATAAACTGAGACCAAATTCTCCTCAATATTGTGATAAAATATTTGATAATGTCTACTCACCTAGTTCTTGGTGCGACAGTATCCTTTGGTATACGGGTTCTTCGGGTTCGGCATTGAAATCACCACATAAAACCAACGGTTTGTTGTCGCAATGTTGTTTCACAAACTCTAGCAAATCCTTACCTTGCTCGTCGCGCAGTTTGTTCATCAAGGAACCCCTTCTCGCTTTCAAATGTGTGGTTGCAACGCAAATCTCGTCATCAGTATCCAGCACTTTGAAAGTGGCTGCTATTACCACCTAAAACGAATAACAGATATATCCAAAATATACTTGCTAAAGACAAGAATGTTTTACCTGGTTCGTGGGCATCTTCCAGATTTCCAAAATTTTTGTATCGGCTTTGAGAAGTCTTAATTTATCTTCACGATAGAATATAGCGCATCCATCAGGTCCATTGTTGTCGGGCATGTACAAACAAGGTGAGTCTGGTTTCTCTCTAAACATCCCGTTGTATCCTAAAGATCCTAAGGACCGTTGCAAGAAGTTAAAGTGATCGACTTCCTGCACAACAAGCTGTTTTATAGACAACTCCAAAAACGACTAGTAAATTTTGAGCAAATTTAATCACCTGTAAGCAAACGACATCCGGCCGTGTTTCCAAAATTGCTTGGAGCATCCCGTATTTTCTCGTGTGCCAATCCAGTGCTTCGGCAGGGCACAGAAGAAATCCATCACCGTGCACACCCAAAGCTTGCGATAAAACATTCCATTGAAAAACACGGAGCACACCAGTATTTGAGAACGGAAGGCAAACTGAAAATAGGATATAAATTAACTAAGGGTAACACTAATTAAAACATCAAATTAAAATTCTCACCACTTACCTTTATCAGTGCTGAGTGTGCATATCTCTTCATTGAAAAACCTGGAGGACTTTTGCTGCACCAGGGCGTTGGTGCCCAGGGGTGCATATTCACGCCCCAGCAGCTCCGGCAGTCCGTTCCTCTTCTGTTTACAATATTCTACCACCGATGACAGCGACATTTTACGCGATGGCAGCCGAAAGTCATCGTCCTGGCAGTCACTGTTCAAGATCTTGGGGGAGGAGTTGAAGCTGCCCATCCTAGAGAAAGAGGAATATTTTTGAGTAAGTTTATTTAAAACATATTTATACTAACTCGGTGTACTGTCTAGGTACTTTTTTTAAAATTTGCAAATTTTTTTGCCGGACGTTTTAAAATCTATCATCGCTCATTTAAAATTATTAATATCGTTGCATCTATGCAAGTTAAAATATTTTTATAATATATAAAGTGTATAAAATAGTTTTCAATTCTGCAAATTTATAAATATGCCCAAACTGCATATTTACAATTATTTGCAAATAATTCTTTTTTAATCCTACCGTTGCAACAAAAGCCTTTTAAAGTGCGTTTTCTTTTCACCGCCACCCTTGCCATCTTTGATTTCACTATTTAATATAAAATCACACATTTTTTAAAAATCAGCAAAATTATAATCACAACAATTGTTGAATCGCAATGTTTTTTATGCTCGTCCGAGACAAACTGGCATCGCAAAATGTCGCGGGGACAGCTTTATATTCTATTCGGATGACAATACGGATTTAATTTATTCGACATAGATATTCGATACAAAAAAGTGAGATAAAGGAATCTCTTAGAATCAACATTATGTGGGGTCAACGAAGATTTGGACCCTCGATTTTGTTGGAAATTCTTTTGTGGTGCAAGATAAGCGGGAGCACAAGGGATCAGTTTTAATTTGCATTCTAAGTAATTATGATAATTTAGTGAATAATAATAACGTGGGTATTATTTTGAAAATTTGTGTTACTTTTGTTGAAGACATATTTGCAGATAAATTGCTGATATATTTGCTTAAATTTTTAAACTTACACAATTATGTTTTAAGCAAATTTTGCAAAAAACATGCTTAAATTTTTAAACTTACACAATTATGTTTTAAGCAAATCTTGCCAAAAATCATGTGAAATTAATACAGATTGCGTACGTGAAATTTTGTTAATCGCATTATATACGAATGCATAAAACTTGGCATATTTTTATCCCAATTAATAGTAAATTAATTAATAGTAATAGAAAATTCATTAATTATTTAGTTTCATGATAAAAAATTAGCGATATTTATGTATTTTCAGAATAAAATAATTCAAAATGAAATGTTTGCAAACAATAGCATATATAAACATATAAAATGAAGTAATTTGCATTCAGAATTTACTTTAAAGTTCGATACCAAAAGCATTCGCAAACATGTCAATCTATTGCCCAATTGCCTTTATTGTTGATACTAACTAATTGACATTCTTATTAACCAATTAATTATTTGATGTTACTAATTGACTTAAAAATATTTGCTTTTAAACTACAGTCATGCCAATTCTTTTTAAAAACCAGTGAAAGTTTACTCCGAATGCATTAGTCATTGTTCGGCATAACAACAGTTTCACAACACTAGTCGTAAATTTAATTTTTTTTTCTCATCACGTTTTATGTAACAAGTTAACAAAATTTAAACAAAATTAGCATAATTCGGACCTGATTAACAGGTTCCGCAATTTTTTTGACATCTAACCAACTGCGTTGTCACTTTGAACATGTCCTTGAAAAAAATTGTCGAAAAAAAAGATTTCGAGTTGGCTCTGGTAGAAATGGATCATTTTTTGGTTCCAAATGTACTTTTATACCAATGATGAAAAAAACGTTCAAGCAATTGTATATTATTCCAATGTTAGATTGGGTTCACGATTTCGTTTCTAGATCAAATATTATAGTTTTGCACCAAAATATAGGTTTTGAATAAAATTAGAACCCCATTAATTAAAAAAATATATTTAAAAAAATTAGATTCTATGTTAACTATAACTTAATAAAACGCTCTAACAGATGTCGACCATAAAATTCTTCTCACTTTTAAAAATTGTGTATTGTCTCCTGTGCATAAAACTTTATTTATTACCTGATCAAGTACATTAGCAGCTGCCTGGGCGGCACATAGTCCGTCAGATTCTCGGTCGTCATCTGATGATGATGGTGTTCAACTCCTGCAGAGACTGCAGCAGCCGCCATCTCCAGTTTCCTGGCCGCTAATCTCCTCCTTGCCGCAGGGGCTGTTAGGACATCAGCCCTGGTCAACGTTTCGCCAGACATCTGGTGGTCGCTCGTAATTCGGAGGACCAGAGGGCCATTTCTGGAGAAATTTTGCAATCGTCGAGAATATTAGAATGGTTGGTGGTGGCGACGGCAGTATTGACGTCATCGGGAGGTTGATCGTTTTCGAACATTTTGGAGGAGGAGAGAAAATAAAATTAAACGGCAATAAGAGATTAAATATTTAAAATTCAGAACCGAAAATTGAAAGTTATAAAATGAAGACTTGAAATTGAGAACTTAAAATTAGTATTATAAATAAAATTTAATACTGAAAATCTGAAAATCTATTCTACTGAAAAGAATAATAGCATTAATATTATAAATTGAGACTCTAAAATTAAATAAAAAATGAGGAATAAATTTGTGTATTTGTGATTAAGAATCTCTATTTGAGAATTTCAAATTGAGAATTAAATTTAGTGTTTTAAATTGAAGATTCTAAAATAAGGATTGGAAGGATGGAAAATTGAAATTTGAGAATCCTTGATACAGCAGTTAAGGATAAATATATAAATTATAATTTACAAGTTCATTTGAAAATCTGATAGTTCATTGGTGTTTTCACTATTTTTTTAAAAGTTTTGAGTTAATTGAAGACACTTTAAATAGATGTCCATTATCCACTATTTTTCACTATTTTTGACAAATTATTATTAATAGTTAAAAACTCTGTAATAACAAAATATTTTTGTATATTCATTAGTATAGATATTTACATCATACTTCGTATAAATTATTGCAATGAATTCAGATTTATGAACGTTATAAAAATGAATGCATCCGGAATCATTTTTTAGTTTCAAATGCAATTTTGAAGAACAGCGAGTTGCTGTAGGGCTCTATGATCTTTGACAATATTATAGATAATTTAATTTTGTACAAAATGTACGAACATTGTTCATATTAATCAAATGGTATGAAAGTTATGAAAGATTTAATAAATAAGTTCAAATGAATTAGCAAGTCGCTGACGATTAAAGTTGATACATATAATATATTGAGTGCGCAAAGATAAATTTTTTGAGGTCGAAAGAGAATTTAGGATATAGGGCCCTAGAATATTTGACTAGAGTCATTGATAATTTAATTTTTTATAAACTAACTGAACAACATTTGTATCAACCAAACTATTGAAAAGATACAAAAAAATATAATCTAAAAATGCGTAAGAATGCAAAATGCACTTGAATTGCAGTTTTTTTGTTTTCTAAAATTGTTTTAAATTATACCGTGTTGCTCTATGACAATTAATATTAAACATAATTATAGATTATTCAATTTAGTACAAATTTGCAGAATACGTCATTCATATTAATCGAATGGTTTAAAAGTTATGAAAGATTGAATAAAAAACGCACGGCACTGTTTTAAAAATTAAAACGCATTACGGTTGGGACGCGGTTTATTTTTAGAACTATTTTGATGAAGTTTTATAAAAGTAGTATAGTAGCTAAAAATAGTTCAAAACCAAGGTAATAAAGAATTGCTTTAAATTTTTAACATTTTGTATTCATTATGAATAATAAATAAAATGTAATTTATTTAATAAATTTTTTATACACTTCAATAACTATTTTTATATTAAATATGTAATTTTGAACACACTTAGTTTTGATTAATTATTTATAAAAAAAGCACTTCAGTACACCATTTTATACTGACACCATATTCATAACAAGTTATCCAACTGATTTTTTACCGATATCTTAACCATTTCTTTGGCTCTCTTAACCGGTATTTATATATTATTTAAGTAAGCCCTATGTTATCTTTCGCCTTCGTCAAGTCGAACTGAGAGCGCGCAGGCGACCGGAACGGGTATATATACTAGAAGTTCCGGTCCGGGGGGAATTGTTATTTTAGTTCGTTTTATTTATTTTTTGTTGCTATCACCTCGAAATATGTTTATATTTACGAATACTTCAAAGGCACTTTAAAAAAATTATTTGCACAAATTTAAAGGGAATGTGGACGAAAAAATTTGAAATGGCTTGGGCATTTGTAAAAAACTGCTTGTACGAATTTAAAGACAATGTGGACAAAAAAAATCAGATAGCATTTGCGTTTGTTTATTATGTCTCTTACAACTTTTAAATATTGCTGTTCGATTGATATGATTGATGTGTTCGGGAAGTATGTACAAAATTAAATAATGTACAATATTGTCCAAAATTATATATGATTCCCTAAAGCAACTCGGTAACTTATTATATGTAATACTATTTTATCTATGATATTATATCTTTTGAACCTTGTATAAAATTCTATTCAATTTAATTTAATTAATTTAAAAAAAAAAGCACTTCTTTGTTTGTTTTTATAATTTTTGTTAATTTAACTTTAATTTTTGGAAAACCGGGACTATCTGAAGCAAAAGATCAAAATTCAGGATAAATATTGCTTTTAGGGAAACCCGGGACGCAAGGTGGGAACCCGGATTTGTCTCGGCCAAATCGGGACGTATGGTCACCTTAAGTATACTGCAATTCTTTGAATTAAGGTGCAAGTCCTTTGTGCATGTTTTAATTATATATCTTGTCGCTCTTGATTGATTTGAATGTATTTAGAAAACTTATACTAAATAAAATTATTTACTATATTCCTAGAGTAGCTAATACCGCTTTTCTCAATTAATTTATGCAAACTTAAGGATGTCGATCGATTGCATTTGTTTATTTTATCTATTGCAATATTTAAATTATACGTCCAAAGTAAACACTGTATTAGACAAAGTTGTTTAAAATTAATTATTTTAGGGTATCAATATACAAGTATTTACAGGCTTACAGCTGGATATCTCGAATTGCGAGGTGAACTTACTATAATGACTGGACTAAATATCGTTTGCAGGTCTCAAAACTTTCGTTTAATATAAATGTTGTGTCAGAGTGTCAATAGAGTTCATAATTAAATGCTGTACGACAAGATCAACTCAGAATACTCTAAAATCGGGTAATTGGACATTTATACTGAATGCATTTGCACGCGGGGCATCTATCTTTCTTGGTAGATTTCTATGTTTAAGGCATTTATTTAATTTATTTCTTGTAAATTTTAAACCACTCGATTGATGTGAATGATGTGTTTGGGAAATTTGTACAAATTAAATAATCTACAATATTGTCTAACATAATAACTGGTTACAGCAACTTGTGACACTCAAAAACGTGATTAGATCTTTTAATTGGATGTAATAATTTGTGGTAAAAATGGTGCCAGTAATTTGTATAATTTATATATAAATATATGCATGTTATATATATATATATATATATATATATATATATTCTCATTCTACATAAATGTAGATCTGGTCAATCCGGATATAGGAAGTAAAACCAGTTCAAGTAAGTTAGCTTTTTTTACTAAACAAATTCACAACCAGCAATTAGTCGAACAACGCGGGCATCAAGACCGCATCAAGACAAAATAGTATAAAAAAGTCAGAATTATATAAAAAATATATAAATAGAAATGTCTTGAAACAGGAATACAGGATAAAGAACATGTATAAGCTGATAGACCTTATTTCATTTTACCCAATTATATATTTCTACATTATTTATCATGCTTTGCCTTCACTAATTAAGTCATTTTATGTGGTTCAAACTTCTTTATGATGACATGCATTTTGTGTCAAAACATACAGAATAAATATTTGTAGGAATAATGAATTATGATTGAGGTGACCATATTTTTTAAAATCAAAACCGGTACGGCGACATTAGGTTTTCCTAACCCGGGGGGGGGAGGGCATTGTGCTGAATATCTTAAATATGACTTAAAATCAGTTTTTTTTATATTAAAATAATATAAAATACTTTTAGTATGGCTTTATTATTCTGTTTTATGCTATATTGTATCATATATATTTTCTTTTAAAAACGTAACTAACTTTAGTAAAAATTAGTACCTGTGCAAGGCATTCAAAAAGTTTGTTTTCGTAATTGAATAAAAAATAAAACTGAAAATGAATGTACGAAGTTATGAATGTGAGAGGCTATTTTAGCCGGCTTTTAAAATTTTTCTTTTGGCCATTTGCTCATTCATAACATATTGTTTCATATAAGTTGTAATTTTATTATCAAGTAATTGCAAATATTCAATTTATACCTATACTTTTAAAACCTGGGACAATCCGGGACAGAACATCTGAATCCGGGACAAATATTGCTTTCAGAAAACCCGGGACAAGGTGAAAATCTGAGACTGTACCGGCTAAACCGGGACGTATGGTCACCTTAATTGTGCACAATTAATGCACATTTGATGTTGAAACGTACAGATTAAATATATCGACTGCTAACATTTTGTAAAATAATTTTCGACGTGTAACAAAAAATCTCAATTTTATATAATAAAAATTACTTCCGTACTTCCGTTCTCTTAAAACCGGATACAATTCGCATTCATATGTTACATATGCATGTATAGATGTAGATCATTTTATGAGGTTGTTGCTTTATTTAAAATCTCAAGGATTTATATATATATATATATATATATATATATATATATAAGATATAAATATCTTTATATATTTATATGTCATTTACATTCGGAATCCGTGTCGCGGTCAAGGACGCAACACGGAAGCAACTCCGCGACTTGCATGTGTCATTAACCATTCCCTTCCGAGTCACGATCTTTTCCTTTTTCTCGTCGTCTCTATTATTAAATCGGACACGCCGATTATAATATAATCAATTATTAAGCCTTCGATTTAATTTATGATTAATTACAGGGCAGACCCCCCAGTTGGGGTCACAGGGGAATTAAATGTCATGTCGACGGGTTTTGTGGGCATTGAAACAGGGTAATAATTGATTGTTGTAGTAATTGATCCCCATATGTTGACCCGGTATGTTATTTATAGTACTTATTTATAGTATTTTTGGATGTAAAATTGTTGAAAATGAAATTTTTTTCTTTTTTTTGTAGTTGTAAGGTAACACCAAAATGCAACTTTTTGTCATAGCAGATACTTTCAATTATGTTTGGAAGTATCTCTTTTTTTAAATGGCAATAAAAGTGCATTTAACGTGTTTTTCGAAAATGTAGGGAGAAGTGGGCCACCCAAATCTTTATCTGAAAAAATGCTGTTATATGCTTCAAATTCCTGCCCTAAAAGTTCTCAAATATGCTGATTACGAATCTATTGTCAAATTTACAAAATTTAAAATCGTTGACTCGAAATAAAGAGTAGAAATTGTAAAAACAGTGACTTCAGTGAAAATGTTCATTTAATGTCTGAAAAGAAGTAATAAAATTGGTTGGTTTGAAAGTTATTTTTTTTCCCTGTTTTCCATAAGTTCCCTGTTTTTTTAAGGTGTCATGATGACTTAAGTGTTAAAAATAAGCAAATTAGACGTTTGAATAATTGTTATAAACACTTTACTGTGCAAAGAACGGCATTACTCAAGTGGTAATAATTGATAGATTGATTGATTGCCTATGTCAGTCCACAAATAGTATCAACAAACGCCTTTTTTGCATGTACATCCCTCAAAAACACAATGTCACAAAAAAACAATCGGCAAAAATTATTTTGCATTTCAAAGATTATATGTCTATATAATATATTGCATATTTTCTTGTATTTTTTTCGTGAAAATTCAATGACCAATCGCTTAAAAGCGTACGACGCTAAAAACTTTCTCGACGAAATTCTTACCGCGTTTCTCTGTACAATGCGAGAGTAGGTTTATAACCTCCAAATGCTTTTTAAAATTGAGCAAGTATCATAATATGATAGATATGTGCGCGGTTCGACATACATGTTACTAGTCTTAAGGTTATTCGGGTGGCCCTCTCCAACCTGTGGCCCAAATCTGTCCACCGCACCCTAAATGTAAATATATATATAGAGGGTGGGCCATTTATAGTGGAAGCTTTTGTTTCTGAAAAAATATTTGAAAATACACTATTCTTTATTTTAATTTAGATTCTAATTTATTTTAGTTCAAGGAGAATATGCTACAGCTATTTTTTGAAAATCGCGTAAATAGCTCGCCTTTGGCCTTGAGTACAAAATTGGGTTGTCCCAAAAAATTAAAATTTAATTATAATAAAATTAAACCCAACAATCGTTTTGATTTGAAATGATGTGAAAATCAAACAAATGAATTAATGATTTCAACATTCAATTTACAAAGAAATGGCTCGACCGATTATCATAATAAGTTATAATACTAATTAGCTAGAAATTAAAATAATAATAATAAATTTCTTTTTCGATAGAGACATCTATTTTGATTTTGTTGGTAGAAATTGTTAATGAACTTTGTAAGAATGGTTTTTTTTAGACATATCGAATATTATATATATACTTGTATATGACAAGAAAAAAACAAGAGCTTATCATTAATTATCAATGATAATTAAAAGATAAAGAAATATTCTATTGTGTCTTCCGTAAACTTTGATCTGGAGTTCTGGACATGTGATATATAAGGTTTTTTGCTCTTTATTCAATGCAAATTCAAGACAAAAAGGCGGAAGGGAGATATTTGACAACCTAATATATATAAAATTGAAACCAAATTGAAATAATTGGAATTTAACAAAATGCTTCGAAGCAAATCCTTATCGAGTTTCATCAATTAGCTTAACGGCTGTGGTTTCTCCGGTAAAGTTTCTTGAAATGGCCCATAGGACCAGAGTCGCAATTCGCAATGTGGCTTTGTGCATTGGGCCCCATTATTTATTGATATATATATATATACATATTTAAATTGTAAATTATTTCCTGTTCGTGGTTTGTTATTCCAACACCTGTTTTGTAAACGTTTCAAAATAACTTGACATTGAATGTTGAATTAATGATGTTGTCACAACGAATATAATCCCTGCGACATCTGTTTCTTTATGACAGAATTATATTATTATATTATTTTTTATTTATTCAGAAAATATTAAAACGATAAATATAACTAGGTGTAAGTGGCATTTTACTGACAGTTGCGGTGGCGGCTCGGATGATCCTTACCCAAGACTAATCAGCTAGCAACTGATGTCCTTTGAACAGTTTTCGCATTTTCAAAACTTTTCGGAGTTTTTGGCGAAAACATCGGCAATTTGCACTTATCTGCTAATTATAAAGAAACGATTCGATTGATCATATTGCAAAATTAATCTAAGCCAGTCCTTATCAAGTTCCATCTGGATCTTAAATTTTTGAAATCGGTGCAGTCGTTGTTGAGAAATAATCGATAAAAGTCAAATTTTGGCTAACTACAAATTTCGGTCTCAAACGATTTAGAATGACTTGAAACGTCGAAAATATATATAAAGAGAAAATCGGATTTTCTGGCGAAAACTAACTTATCCTTGGGAATAGTGCATAAATATAATTAATCACTAATATGAATTTCCTAATTTACTCCCAGCACCATATCTATAATTCATATCTTATCATTCGCAGACAAAGATAAGATAAGATAGTCGATTGTCTTATTCCATTTTTGCAATTGGTATTAAATGAATTGTTATTTGTGTTGGTATGACCGTCACTGAATAAAATAGAACGGCAGAAAAGATAATAAATGGCAAGTTGTTATTATTATTTATTATAAAAATTGGGAGATTTAGGCTTTGTTATCTTATTTGCGTGATAAGACAGGTTTTTGCACCTTGGACTATGCGATGGCTTATAAAATGATGTAATAATGGATTATTAATAGATTTTTAGATACCAATTGTCCAAATTTGTAATTTTTTGCCAACTTGGATAAAAATGTTTTTGTTTCAAGTTACCACTTTTCGCACTGGAAACAGCTTGATCTGCCTTCATCAAAAATTCTAATTTCTGCCAAATTGCAATTTTTTGTACTCAAAACTGTTGAACTATCACCAAAAACCAAACGAGTCAACGTATCATCAATATGAATCAAATGTTTGTTCAGTCATTCAAATGTGCAAGACATTTCGCAACAAATCCAAACCACTCATATGCATTTGTTCTTTAAACTATTCCAATTGGATCAGAGGTTTACTTCTAGGAAATGAATTGTTCGTGAGTCACGAGAGAATCTAATTTAATTATTTGCTTTTGTAATTATATTTGCAAAATAAACGACGCTAAGTGTTTTTCAAATATTTGCACAAAAGTCACGAACGGACGAAGACTTCTTCCGAGACTGATTGAATAATTGCATTTTTCTCAAAAAAAATTACATAATAGTGTTTTTCATAATTTTGCGTCTAAAATTTTTGCATCGATTTATCAGACAATTACCAGACCAGATTTACCGATTCGAACCGGTTTATTATCTAACAGAATACATGTGACTTTTCTGTTCGTATTTATTTAATTAGAATGCTATCTTTTTATTTGTTTAGGAGGAAAAAGATCGTGACGCAAGTACATATGTATAGACATTAATAAATATTTTTTAATTATCTAAAAAATTATGTTAAAAGTTTGAAATGTCTAAAGAAAACTACCATTCAATCCTTGTATGTTTCTAGGACGTTATGTGAAATCGGGGTTCCTCAAGGTTTTGCCTTCGGACCTCAAAACTATAAATACGAAGATTTAAGTTTACTTCTTGCGATTTGTTCCTAAACAGACTTATTCCTGTTGTAGTACAATTTTGCACAACTTTTTCAGGCTCATCATTCAAATTAATCGAAGGTTATAAGATTTATACACGATTTAAAAATACTTTTTACGCACTAGGATTGGTATTGCTTTTCTGATTTTAAACATAATTTATAAACACACACACGTACATATTTATATATATATATATATATATGTATATATATATATATATATATATATATAATTTATTTGCAAATACAAATCCAAGGTGAACGAGAAATTAAAATAATGATCGTGACAAAAAAAAGTATTGTAAACAAACAACGCTATCTACGCATGATAATTGTTTATAACTCTTATTGTTATTAAATATATAAACTAGTTAATTTATGAATCGCAATGAAGAAAATAAAATAATAAAATTAGCTTAATTCATACATTAATGGACACAAATTTCAATAAACAGCATTTTATTTATAAATTAATTGTAATCGCAAATTACATTTGTTCTATATATTTTTAATTTAATTTTTCTTATTTTTATTGTATAATATAATATTTTAATAAATTAATTCAAGTTTGAATCAACAATTAATTAATTTAAATAATTAAAACAAACTTCGTAGATTTATTGTTAATATTGATATATTACAATATGATTTTTTTAATAAATTGTTAAATTAAATAATTTATAATATATATTAATATAAAATATGAATATAATTCGTATTGAAAAAAATAAATTTTAATTTAAGACTTAGGTTTAAAAAAAAACTACTTTGGCATTTCATTAAAACTATGTAAAAAAATTCGTGTTTTGATCATTATAGCTTTTTATGAATAAATTAAATTATTTTTAACCTGACAAAATGATGTCATAAACAATTAATTAGATCCAATGCAAATATATTAGTATTTATAATACTTATTAAAACAATGGCATTGATTTTTAAATATCTAGTACAGAATAAATAATTATTAATATAATAAATATTATTAATCAAATACAACCATTTTGAATGAATAAAATGGTGCGGTACACAATTGCATTAAACAACAGTCAAATGAGAAAAATATTTTTAAGTTTATGTATTGCAATTTTTCAATTGGGTTAATTTTTTGTCTGAGTCATCAATAATTTATTATTTCATATTACAAATTAAATAAACAAAACGGTTTTCCACAAATCGAGTAAAAACAATTCTATTTATCACATTTTATTGTCCGTCTTCGTCATCGATGTCATTGACCCATTTTCTGTTTCTGTTATCATCAGGTCGTAAATTCTGCATGTGCAAAATGGAAATTCATAAATTAATGCATTTGTTACATTCAAATTTATCGAATGGTTTCAGAAAAATGGTTTTATCAAAAGGTTTCAGATTGTTTAAAAAATAATTGACTTTTCAATGAGTCTGAAATATTATTATCTGCAGGACGCTCCGTTTGTACTAATTGTAAAGCCTTGAAATTCTAATAACTATTAGTCTACAAAGTGTCTATTGTGACGACAAATAATAAAATTAATATTTCTAACAAAATTTGGATACTTTTAAGATTTTATAATAAAACTGTGCATGTATGGGTGAGAAAGTTAAATCAACGTCGAAATATGTCTTAATATTTTTGAGCTCTGCAGGATCTACCGTCCTCGAGATGTCTATCTATTATTTATTATGATAACAGAATTGATTACAAAATTTTGAATTATGGCGGGCTTTACAATATTTTGCACTGAAATTGTATATTATACTTCTTCGTATAATTCGGGACTTGTTACAATCCAAAAGGTTCATTATTGCGAAAAATAACATTGGTAAATTAGATTTTATAACAGCTTTTATATTATAAAACGATATAATCAAATTGTGTGTTATATAAAATGTGGGCATATAGTTCCCTGGGCAGAAATAAGATTTTTGGATAATTTTTGTGTCTATCATGATGATAATTACTGAAACTGATAAGAGTTAACAAAATTTTTGTTTAGAACTGATTTTAGAAAATTGTGTACCACATGTAAGGTGATAAAATATTAAAATTGATTAACACCTTATTTTAATGAGCTGTATAGGACTCATCATTTGTAATGTAACCTTGTAATTTTAATACATTTTTCCTCAAAGTATATCTATCATATAAAAAATGATGAAATCTACTAAAGCTTTTTAGCAGAATTTTGAGTAATGTAGAATTTTATATAATTCTTATGTATTCGAATTTAGCGTTCAAGCACCTATTAAATTTAAAATATAAAAATTTTTAAATAAAAAATTATGAAATATGTATAAAAGAAATGCAGGACACTAGGATAAATTAAATTTGTAAATTTTCAAGTATTTTTGTGTTCAATGTGCACCAAATTACTGTGAGTTATTAACCCTTCCCACTCGGAAATTGAGGAGCGGCGGCATCCGAGTCGAGAGGGTTAATAAAGTTTACTTCAATTTGTACAAATTTATAGAAATTAAGGAAACTGTTTAGAAGTTACAAGAAATAAATCATGTATTATATGAAACTTAAAAATATATCTAATAAGTGCGTAAACATTATATTTAGATAAATTTTGAACTGTGGCCAATTCATTTTTGGCAACAAATTTGCACAAAATCATATATGTATAAGAATAAAATAATATATTTACCTTGAAATTTTTCACACAAAAAATATTTTCACAATCAAAACCTTTTTTCCAATTTGTTTTACTCGTCGTCAAATATCGTGATAATTATTCATCAAATAGATATTAAAAAGTTTCAGAATTTCCCAATTGGGTACAAAAAAGATTCTCATATCCATCGGAATGGAAAAACTAAAACAGCAACAATTTTGAACATATCTAAATAATAGATTTATTTAAAAAAAAACAATAAAACACGGGATTCAATTTTCCGCCATGCGCGCGGCGCGAGATCGAAATTTCGACTGAGGCGAAGACGAGCGCTTCGAATGAATATAAAGTGATGGATCATAGATAAAATTTTGATTTTATCATTTTTAATGAGCTCTACAGGCCGCTTAGGTTGTACTACGATGTTGTGATTTTAATATCTTATTTTGCAAACATTCTATTATGACCACATACACTAAAATTGATGGGTTTTTTGAAAATTAGTTATAAGACATATTCTCTGCACACATGTACCACTGATGTACCGGCGGTCAATTTTAACGAGCAATACATATGGCACCGTTTGTACTACAATGGCATAATTTTAGTATGTTTTTATTCAAACAATATGTTCTAACAATATATAATAAAATTGTTAGATTTTCTCACACAATTTTGAAATATATAAGACTTTTAATCGAAATGTGTTCGAAGACCTCCATGCAAACCCAGTAATCTACTGGGCAGATGGATGCACAGTTCGTAATTTGGACATATTATTTCATATGATAAAGGAAAAACATTGAAGTTGAACGAGCATAAATGCAAACAATAATTACTTAATTCAGGATGAAAACAAAAACCTGAAATGTATCGTTCAGAATAAAGGTTCGAATCTGAAAAATGCCTCGGTAGACCAAGATGATTAAATTATCAAAATCGACCAGGATGATTAAATTTTTCATACATACATACACCACTAGTTCAATTCTAATGCGGTAACACTTTTTAATTCCACACTACAGTTTAAAACAATCGGACAACACCAACGTTCATTTCGACAGCATATGTATTTATACATTATTTATACAGAATCCAATTCCATTACAGTTTTCATTTTATACGAAAATTATATATAGAGTTTATAATAGAAAAATGGATTCAAGTGACGAAGAAGATGTTTTTATGGGTTCTGTAACTATTGAGGAATTCCAGAAAACATTAAAGGTGGATCGTTCTAGGTGAGAAGAAAGATAACATTCAGACATGAGTTATTTCTTTTAGTTGTATTTATTTTCATAACAACTTTGCGATTTATATTTATAATATGTTTATACAATTATATTAATTATTTATGCAATTTATTTTAGAAAAAGTAATGAGACTCAAAGAAGTAATAGTTTCAACGAAGCATTGTCTTCATTTTCTTCATGCTCCTCAAATGATAGCAACCATGTTCATAATAAAATCTTATCGACTCTGGAGAATTTACCATTGATGCCAAAGATCGAAGTGAATGAACAGCGAAGAAAATTATGACATTATTCATGAACAGTAGTTAAGATGTGGTTGATGGAGATTAGACTTATCAATGGAATCATGTTAGAAAATTATGAACATATTCTTATATATAATACATCGAAGACTATTAGTGACAGTGTTAAATTCCTCGAGGGGCTCGAGTAACCCTGCTAGAAAGTTATAGTTTATTTATTCATAGTAGTGCTTCTCAGATCATGATTATAATAATAACACGTTTGAGGAATCAACATTAAAAACAATAATTCAAATAAATAGATAATAAAGAAAATTGTGAATAATAATTAAGATGTGGTTGATGAATATAAACTTACCCAGTGTCATCATGATTCCATTCCTATTTATAATGCATTAAAGAAAGTTAGTGGGAGTGTTACTTCAATTGAAAAGTGCGAGTTAACTTGCTAAAAAGTTTAGTTCGATCTATTAATAACGATTCACATACTGTCAAAGAAAAAATTAAATTTGTATAGTATTAATCAATTTGGTCGTTTGTCTAATATTAATCATTATAGCTGATAAACATTTTAATATAATTAGTCTGTTTGTTTTATGTTTTAGATATTGTAAATATATGTGCATGTAAATACTATTGTAATTGAACTATAGTTCAATTAGTTATTTTATTTACTAACAGTTTGTGATTAAATACTATTTTATGTATTGTGAATAAATATTATTTTAAGTATTTGATCACAAACTGTTAGTAAATAAAATGAAAATGAAGTATTAAGTATAGCTGAAAATAGTATTGTAGTTCCATACAAAAGTTTTATAAAATTTTGAAATTATTTATGCACAGATAATATTTAAACTATAGTTAAAGATGATCTCTTATTATATAAATCAATATTATAAATATATTATGAAATTTAATGTCACTACCTTTTAATTTGTTTGGTTTTATTAAACATTTTTTCTAACTTTGTTTTTTTCCATCAGGTTCAGGCAAACACTTTTCTAATTAACAAATTGGGCAAATTGTGTATTTAATTGTGTAAAACAATTCATTTTACAATACATAAACAGATAAATATTTAGTAAATTTAAATGTAAATTTTAATTTGTTGTTTTCAACCATCAGCCCACATTAACCAACAGTCACCATGACAGTGCTGCCAATAAATAAAATGATTTTTAAAAATAAATATAATGCAAATAAAATTTTAGACCAAATGTTTTTTGAAATTCAATAGAAAGTTGTAGATATGTAAATAAATATTTTAATACAATAAATTGATATATGTGCAAAATAATCTTTTTTTTAAAGCAATCATACAATTTACTTCAAGTATTTGAATTACTTCTATTTTTATATTGTCCCAATATTTGTTTTTTTATTATAATTGTATGTATTTATTTGATAAAATCAATGTTTATACATGAATATACGTTAATTTGATTTATATTATATTTAAATTTTTAAATAATTTCCTTCATATCATTTTCAAATTTCCCGCTATTTCGTATTGTTGCCAGATTTGGTTACACACAAGCATATTGTTGGCACGATTTGTCAAAAAACAACAAATGGAAACATATTTGACAGCAAATTATTTATTCTTTGTTGAACATATTTATTAATTTAAATTAATATGTAAAAAGCCGACGACTAAACAATTCAAAAGAATAATAGTTGAATGAAAAATGAATCATTCGTTTGTGATCCTTGTTGCACAATTATGATGCAATTCGTTTAAAATTGACAAAAGTTATTTTTAAACTCAATATGGTTAAGATAAAGAAACAATATTAAACTGCACTCGTGTGAAAAATATTAAAATAAAAAAAAAATAGATTATGGATTTGTCTTTAAATTCATAAAATAATATTTAATTTCAAAAAAATTGTAAAGTCGTCAAGAAATGTAAATAAATATAAACAATGGATGATTTAAAAGTAACAGCAGGCAAAAAAATGGAAAATATGTCCAGTCCCATTGCACAGACAGTTGCTGCAATGCCCACAATTGATTATTCGATCATTCGGGCTAAGGTAAATGTTTTATAATGAATCAAATCACAAGCAATCTATTATATACATGCATATATATGTACATATATATATATATATATATATATATATATATATATATATATATATATATATATATATATATATATATATTTGTTTTTTATTTGAACTTTCTATTTAGGATGTTTTGGTGAGTCCATCTGAGGAACAGTATGAGCTTTTGCTGCAAAGGCTTAAAGATAGAATTGAGGATGGCAGGGGAGAAACTATTTATGATATTGGGATTGGAGAAGGTCTGTTTGTAAAATGTCATTCACCTTCAATCAATATTTTAAAACTTGTATTATATATTCGATACATGTGTTTATTTTTTTAGATGGTAGTGACAGTGGTTTACAACCTGAAGAATACTGTGCTTCTTTAGCTACTCTGCAATCACTATCGGAAACAATTGATGCAGATTGTGTGGAATTGAGGCAGCGCAAAGCTGAATCAGGAACCACAGGACAATACTTGATTAGGAAACGGCTGGACCAGTCTGATTTTATGGAAATAAGGTTAATAAATAAAATGCTTATAATGCTAAATTATTTATATATAACAAATGCAATAATACAATAAATAATATTCATTTTTTTGTATGTTGTTTAGAGTTGCTGTTGTAGGAAATGTGGATGCTGGTAAATCAACATTATTAGGTGTCTTAACACATGGAGAACTAGACAATGGCAGAGGCCATGCTCGACAGAGACTTTTTAGACACAAGCATGAAATGGAAAGTGGACGTACCAGTTCTGTAGGGAATGACATACTTGGTTTTGATAGCATAGGTCTGCAAAAATAATATAAATGTTTCTGTATTAAATTTTATGTAATATCTTGTTTCATGATGTGTTTTTTGTTCTAGGTAATGTTGTTAATAAACCTGATCATGGAGCTTTGGACTGGGTAAAAATTTGTGAAAAATCAGCAAAGATTATTACATTTATTGACTTGGCCGGTCATGAAAGATACCTCAAAACTACTGTTTTTGGCATGACAGGACATGCACCTGATTTTGGAATGCTTATGGTAAGGAATAAATTATCCACTTATATTATAATAACCATTTTGCAGGTTGCGAGAAATTTAGTAAATAAATAGCACAGTGGCCCAATAGGAATATTTTTTATTCTTATAGATTGGTGCAAATGCTGGTATTGTCGGTATGACAAAAGAGCACTTGGGGCTAGCTCTAGCTTTATCTGTTCCAGTGTTTGTAGTCGTTACAAAAATAGACATGTGCCCCCCGAATATTCTTCAGGACAACTTAAAACTATTAGTTAGAATATTAAAGTCACCAGGTTGCAGGAAGGTACCGGTTATGGTAAAGGCACCAGATGATGTGGTTTTGAGTGCCACTAATTTTGTCTCGGAGAGGTATGTGAAAGAAATTTATTAAGAGTGTGCCTATTAAAATGTGTACTATTTTTTGTGTATTTTTCAGGCTGTGTCCGATTTTCCAAGTATCTAATGTCAACGGAGAAAATTTGGATTTATTAAAAATGTTTCTGAATTTACTGACAACAAGGATGCCTTCGCATGATGATGAGCCTGCTGAATTTCAAATTGATGATACATACTCAGTACCTGTGAGTTATATAATATAAACATACATCTAAAAATGTATATTAATTAATTATTAATATATGTATATATATATATATATATATATATATATATATATAATCTATATATATATATATATATAAATCTATATATATATATATATATATATATATATATATATATATATTCAAGATAAATATTAATTTCATTAGGTTAATCATAGAGTTGTTTATGAACATAACTGATATTAGTTTAGTTATTTTATAGTATTGTGATAAAAATAATAATTGTATTGACTTAAATTGTAAATATTGAATTTGAATAAAGTATCTATCCATCTATAAACTTATTTTTTTTTAGGGTGTTGGAACAGTTGTTTCCGGTACAACTCTGCAAGGTGTCATTCGATTAAACGATGTATTATTATTGGGTCCTGATCCAATTGGTCATTTCCAACCAATTGCAGTAAAAAGTATTCATCGTAAGAGGATGGCTGTCAAGGAAGTTCGAGGAGGGCAAACAGCTAGTTTTGCATTAAAAAAAGTATATAAGACTTGTCATTTTATGTAATATGATGGCTTGGATTTAATTCTCAATTGTTTATATAAAAATGAATTTTTTGTGCAGATTAAAAGAAACCAAATTCGTAAAGGAATGGTGATGGTTTCACCTAAGTTACAACCACAGGCCTGTTGGGAGTTTGAAGGTGAAATTTTGGTGCTTCATCATCCAACAACAATCAGTTCTAGATATCAAGCAATGGGTAATAGCCTTACAAATAAAATTTAGGTTTATATGATGCACAATTGAATTTTTTATTCTAGTTCATTGTGGTAGCATTCGACAAACTGCTTCAATTTTAACAATGTCCCAGGATTGTTTACGAACCGGAGACAAAGCTTTGGTTCGATTCAAATTCATCAAACATCCTGAATACATTAAACCAGGTAACACATCAAAATATAAAGTGCTTGATTTTAATTTTTCTTATTCTTGTTAATTGAAATGTGATTCTTTAGGGCAGAGGATGGTTTTTCGTGAAGGCAGAACAAAAGCGGTGGGTAATGTTTTGAAGTTATTGCCAACGACCCATAGTATGTTACAGAACAGAGCAAAACCTAATAAAATGCAAGCAAGGACATCTCAAAAGACTCAGCAGAAGGAGAATCTTAATGAAGCTTTGCCACAAGTTAGTATGATTGATAGATGATTTTTTAAATGTGATGCATTTATACTTACATTGCTTGAATTAAGTTGTGTTGCATAGGATTTTTTGTTTTTTGGTATATTTGTAACAGTTTATTCCTAAACATTTCTGTCTTGTAACTCATTCATATTAATTCAATGGTTCACAGTAAAAGATATAAGAAATTAATGAAAGAAGAGCATGAATTGTTTTTTTTAGATTTTAAGGTATACAAATTTTGTAGAAATTTGTGAACAACTATGTACAGGTTGGAGAAGCCATTTAAATTTTACAACAAATTTAGCAAATAAAAGCATTACCCATTACACTGCATTATAAGTAGTATAGCAAAATAATATGATGCAAAAAAGTATAAAGCATAAATGTGGTTCACATTTTTTTTACCATTTCAGGCGTCGGACGTAACATCAACAGATTCGACATTCGACATTCAATCAGACAAGAGGGATTTGTCAAATCATCACCAGAGGCAAACCAAAAAGTCCCGAACGAGAAGGGGCAACAGAGGCAGAGCGCCGGTCTCAGCAAATACTACCAATTCCCAATCGACTAGTGCTAATAATAATCCTGGGAATGTTTTGGGACAAAATACACAGAATTTGATACATGAAAATAAACAACAAACAGGGACTGCTGCAGCTTGTACAAACAGTACAGTGAATGTTAATAATGTCACGAGGGGGACGAAAGTACAATGAGATAATAGACATATATATATATTTTATCTTAATACATTTAATTTGCTGTTTTAAATAGTTTTTCATAAAAATTTGAGTCGATATAGGATAATATTTAAACAAAAGAGATTTTTCATAGAACAGGCTTTTCAACTATTGTTTTTAACAACAAACTCATTCAGGATCTCATTACTAAGCAATTCTACCAAAAGAAAAATATTCATAAAAGGTAAAACTCAAAAAAAAAATATTCAAAACATTGTACGCAGTACTGCATGAATGAAATTGAATGAAAAATATAAAACATGGACATTTTAACCAATTTTATGATTTAATTATGATATATATTAATTATGAAATTGAACTTGACTACACAGAGATCTCGAATTTGTAAAATTGTTTTTAGAAATTACACATATCCATGATGAATTGAGTTTACATTGTTTGCAAAGCTCTGAATTTGTTGAAAACTTTTTCAATGATTTAATATGTTCATTGTAATAAATCAAATATGAAATGTAAAAGATATAATTATATGTTTAGATTATTATATAAAACAAAAACTTGTATATATATATATATATATATATATATATAAGGATCTATTCTAAGCCGGGTTTTTAAGTTGTAATAATATTAATCAATAACTATATATTTTTCTATAAGATATATGTGATAAACACTTACATAATTACAAATTACTTAAATAATTCATTCGATGTTACACAAAAGCACAAATATATAAATACATATAATGAATGTATAATATTGAATAAATATATGAATTTTAAATCTAGTACTTAAATTATATTATATATGTATCTCCATGAGTATGTAGATCTATGCAGCTGAAACATTATAATATTTGTAAATATGAAGTTCCTTGAGACAAGAATAGGTTTTATTGATGAATACTTGTAAATGCATAAGTTTTTAAAAAGTAATTATCTATAGAATTTAGAAAAGTGTACTGATTTTGATGTGTATATATCATATTCTAATATTGTCTAGGCTGATTTTATCCAGCTGATGTTTTTGCAATTAAATTCTTCACAACTGCTCAGATTTGTATGTTAAGTAGGTCAGCATGTTTGTATAATATATTTCATTACTATTATAGTTATATGAAACACAAATTAGTGTGAGCATATGTAGTAAATAGTAAAAAAAACAAAATATATAAATATTAATAAAATGATTAAAATGGATATGAAAAACTTCATATAGATTCCGTTGTGCGTTGGTACGTCTGTATACGGAAATGGCTGACTCGTTTTTTGACAAGTGATATGTCTGTTTGTTAATTTTTTTTTATTAAAAAGATTAAATTTGTATTGAAATAAATAGAAATTGAATTGAATTAGTCTGAATAATGCTTTTGAATATATCAAATTTTAATAACTTTTTCGTAAATTGGGCAGTGTTGCATAAAGTTCTAACAGCATGTACTTGTTAACATTTATTTATATTTAAATTTTTTCAGTATCAGAGTGATTTTTTTTTGTGTAAAGTAGAATTATATTTATTAGCATTTATAACTGTGAAATATAACTTTTAATCAAATTAAAAAGTGTTGTGCAAAATTCCTGTTGTTTACTAGGTGAGTTAATATTGAATTTCAAATAAGTATTGTTTTTTATAGTAATGCATTTATGTTGAAAATAAGTAATCTGATCTTATCCTAATTTGTTTTTGGTTTATAACAGCTAAGGCCGTAAATGCAAAACTATAAACACAAATTTAACTATGTGTAAAATGAAATAAAACACCAGTCTACATTTTTGAAAAACTTATTGTAATATTATGTTACATATATAATTTTTTATTCAGACGAGACTTGCTTGCTATAGAATATTTATTACAAAAAATTTTATACAATTTCTTATGTATATTCTAAATGTTATATTTAAAACTAATTTTATATGTATATCATTCATAAAACTATGAATCTCTCAATTTACATCACACAAAGAGTACATTTATTCATTATATGAGTTCTGATTACTTAAAATAAACATAAAAATATAGCATTAAAATAAACATAAAAATATAGCAACTCGCTAAAATTAAAATATCAAATAAGCAAACCTCTAAGGATCATCACAGTTAAAGTGTCAACTAAATGAATTTAGATTAAACTATTTCCATTGTTGTTTACTTATCAGTGTTTTGCTCCCCGTTGTGTATCTTTTCTTGGTGGTTATTCAAATCTCTTCTAGCTCTATACCGTTTATCGCACTTATCACACTTAAATCTTTTTTCCACTTCTTGCCCATTTTTCCGTGCTTCCAGAGCAGCCAACCTCTTCCTTTCTTTAACAACATGAAAAATCTTATGTCGATTCAAATTACTCTTACTCCTAAAAGTTTTATTGCACACGTCGCATTTGAGAGTATTCTCTTTTACATGCACTCGCATATGATTTTTTAAAGTTGACTCTTTTTCAAATCGATAATCACATATTTCACATTTGTAGTTCCTACTGTCTTCATGGACTTTCATGTGGGTGGTGAGGCAACTAGGTTTTAAAAAATCTCTGTCACAGTAAATACATTGGTAGGACGTGCGTCGTCTGTGGGCCTTTAAGTGCAAATCAAGAAGGAAGAGTCTGTTAAATTTCTGGTCGCAAATGTTGCATACGTGTATGCGCTGGTCACGTTTTCTTAGGTGGTTTGAGGTCAGGAACATATCGGGGGTGAATAATGCCTTATATTGATCAAGTGATTGTTTTGTGTCTAAGACGTCGACTTCTTCGCCTTTGATCACCTGTTGACGATCTGGGGATTCCGCTTCTGAAATCACATCTTTAATGTCGATTTCGCAGTCAGGTTCTAGTTTTATCTTTATTTCCACATTTGAATATTCTTCTTTGACGACAGTGCTGGAATATAGTATTTGCTCGCTACATTCATCAAGAGGTTCCGTTTTTATCTCAAAATCGTTTTCTGATAAATTATCATTAGATTCCACTGTTATCCTTTGTATTAAAATTGTATTGTCGTTCATTTTTAACAAAATAATAAACTAATACCTTATATAACTATACTTGGTTTTTGCACATTAATTATAATAAAAATTAGTTATAATTATAACAGTTATAAATATACAACTAAATCCTAACCTAACTTTTCATTTTGACTTTTCGCAAGCATAGAACATTTGGTAAGAATTTGGGACAAACAAGTGACCACGTGACTCTTGTTGCGGCAGAACCATAGAGACACTATATTTTTACAAAACGACCGCTAAATTTAAATTTATATTTTAAAATATAAAAATTATATTATAAAGATATAGTATATAGTATTGTGATACATTAATGTATATATAAAATTATTATGATATTTGTGATAATTATTATGATAAATGTTCGAGAACGTTTCTAAGTTTCTAAAAACTGCAAAATATGGCTCGAATTTTTATAAATCTCATTTTTTTTTCAAGTTTTAAAACTTTTTCGAAACCACTTTTCTCAATTTTTATTTCAACTTTTGAATTTTTACTACTATTTCAAAATATCAAATTAAAAACTTTTTTTTTAAATCCCTAGTTAACCCAAAATCTCGTTGACACACTTATCAATTTTATTAATTGTTTTAGTAATAGACAAACCAAAGAATTTAATATCTAATTTAATTTAGAGATCTTAAAATTAAAGCCAGACATATACTGTAAGGTGTCCTGTAAAATTCTTCACAATAAACCCAAGTGTAAAGTTATGCTAGTGAGAATGGAATAATGGTATTTGTTGTTATAATAGACACATATTTTTGATTTTTATTTATTTTTATTTAATACTTTTTGTCAATATAAAACTGATAACAATAATTTAAAATTAATTTAAAATATTCAATCACTTTAGCGATCATGTTAAAATGTCTGTGAGATTGCATGAAATGTGCGAGAATGATAAAATTGTTTTACTGAACTCTATTTTTTTGCTCAAAGAAAAGATATAGCTGCCGTTTTCCTGAATTTAGATGATTTACTTTTCGAATATGCAAAAATCTTGCTTCTACATATATTCATATAGAATTAAGTTAATAAACAGTTAATTAAATATTTATATATTTATATATATATATATATATATATATATATATATATATATATGATTTTTTTACATGAAATAAATCTAGAAAAGTATGATATGAAAAATTATTTATTTTTTTGAAATTAAAACTATTTGTGTTGTGATTTTAATGATGAATATCGAAGATTGAAGATTTTTAAATAATTTAAATTAAAAAAAATTAAGAATATAGTTTTCACAGCATCATCGTAAATCATCTACAATATTTTTTTTAACAAGATATATATGCATATATATATATATATATATATATATATACACATGTTGTCTTTTAAACTTAAAACTATGATTGTCAGTCATACGTTTCTTGTGTGAGAATCAAACATAAATATAGTATAAATAATTTTTCAACTGTAAAAATGCATTGTTACTAAAATTTGTTTGAAATATTTTGAGGTAGATAAATATATCTATTTTTCATTCAAGTTTTTAATACTTGATCAGATGTTATAGAAGAGATAAACCAAAGTCATGAGTATTTCCCGATAATATAAAAATTTCAAGGATCTATATTAATTATTTATTTGATCTTCAATGATATGTATCAATGGCAATTGAAAACCTCAGCAAAAGAAATTTGAATACATACATTTGTGTGTTACTCGGGTTATGTTTTTTATATTTCACTCTCTCAATGAATTATATTTTGATACTTTTTTATATCTCAAGGCATAGTAATCTATTTAAATTTCATTATATATAATATGAGCATCTTTATAAAACTAAATTTGTTTAGTTTTAGCTCGCTTTATTTATTTTGTGATATGTATTAACGGTTTTTTTCATACTTTGGTTTTATGAAAAGCTATTTTTTTGAGTTTCGTATAACTTACAAATCAGCGTCTTGTTTTTTTTTTCAAATATTTTTTTACCCTAAATCTTAAGACCTAAATTTATATCTATATAAAAATAAAATCAATACACTTATTTTGGGATAAGCTTGATGCATTGTTTCAAGTAACAGATTAATCTCGATGCTGTCTTTAATTCAAGTTATTTTGTTCTCTGTGAGTTAGAGATCAAGCTTATCCCAGAACCAGCCTATTGTATTCAATACACAAGATTATACCTAAAAAACAATAATTTTGGCAAATACTCTGTGTACCTATTTATAATTATTTTTTTTTAATAAATTCTTTATTAGTTTATCACCTTCGTTTCTACACAACGAAAGCGAATCACAGTGTCAACATTATTTATCGATAGGCAGCTAAATAAAACTTAGCCAAGTTTTTTTTTTTTTAATTTTTTTCGGTTCTATATTGGATATTTGCATCGAGCAAGGTGAGATATATGATTTTTTACATATCATATATATATAAAGATTTATAAATATGATGAAGGCCGAAGGTCTGTCTGTAGCATAACCAGTGGCTGTTTTTTTTTTTAGTTTATTGGGGGACGTCCATTAGTTGCACAAGAATCTAGAGATATCTCATTTAAATTGTTTGTATGAGATAATAATAATTTACATTCACGTTATATTTGAGACCCACAACCAGTTTGCTTGTTTCTCACCGTGAAAAAAACGTCTCACACGACCAATAGACAATCCCCTTGAATGGTTTGGATCTTTTTTGACGTTAAACTATATAAATTTATGACTTGGATATTTCTATTGATTTTTTTCTTTTATTCATTTTTTTGCGAATTTTTTATTTTCGTAACTTACAAATATAAATATTCATACCTCTGGTTATAACTATTTAACGTAAATATAATATAGTATTACAATTGTTGACTACAATGTTTTCATTACGAACTAGAAAGAGCAGCATAAGGATCTTTTGACGAGAAGTAAAAAAACTCTAACTAGATCCACTCGTCTCACCTCATCTATTAAAATAGACGTATCTTCGACCAGCGAATTTGCCGAAAGAACCATTATAAAAAGTGTAAATAAAATCACAACTACCGAACGAAAAAAATAGAGTTCCCCTCTGGCAAGTCGTCAGTCATCATGCGAGGTTAGTGAGCCTCGATTATCTCTTGTATACTGACATAGGTGCCCGTGACGAAACCCAGAATGCCGAAACATATCAAGAAACCATTCTTCCACAAACGCCAATTGTAGACACCCAATCCTGGGCGTTCCCAATACGTCACCAGCTCAATGATGGCGGGGAACATCAGTCCTAATGTAGACAGACAGACGGCACCGATTAAGGAGATGAATGGTCCAAGATTGGGGATGGCTGCTGCGATTGCCACTGTAGCAGTCACAAGGATTACTCTCAAAGTGTATTCGGCGACGTTCTTTTTGGCACCAAAACGGTGTTTGACGTTCTTCCAAATGACTTCCATAGGGACGTAGAACTGCAAACTATAGGTCAGCAGGATTGCTACGGCGATCATCACTTTCACAGATTGAGCAAGTCTAAGGATATGGATGATAATTTGAAATAAATGCAAATATTAGAACCATTTTGGACATATCGTATTTTCACTGTACTTACACTTCGTCTTTGGGTAAATTCAAAGTGATGCTGCCTTGTGTATCATTGCCGTATTTGAGATATCCTAAAAATCCAGTAACCGCGTACAAGGAGACGACGAAAAACATGCCAATGTTCAACACTCCAGGACATCCAATAAAGTGAGTTGGTGTCTTCATGTTGTTTTCCAAAGGCATAACTACACCGATACCTTCCAAAGCGAAGATCACGGTACCAAAGAACAATGGTAATTGATGAAACTGAGAGAACACCGGCCGGTCTTCGACAGCTGGCAAATCTTGAGTTATATAGTAGAATGTGATACCAATACTAGTTGCCATTAGACCGTTAGCAATCATAGAGAAAGGCGATAGATATTTTAAATTACGGACTAAATTCATGACTATCAAAATTGGCAGTAGCATCGCCATATAGACGCGAAGATCCAGGTTACCATCGGCATAATAATCAACTACTTGTTTGATATTTGTCGAGACGAAGACTATATAAACACAGCAACATCCTAGAAGATCTATCACCAGGAACATATTTATCATAGCCCTGAAAACATAAGACCAACATCAATTTCTCTCCTACCTCGATATATTATTACTCTCTTACCTAGCCAGTCGCGAAAATTTATGAACAGCCTCTGGGCCAGCCAGAAAGGCAACTTCGGCGACTTCAGCAAATCCGAGTGCAGGAACCTGGGTCCTCCTGCACAGGATGTGAGCGCATTTCACAAGAATGTGGACGCAGTACGTACAAATACCGCCGACGATGAATGTGGCGCATAGACCGAACCATAGACCAGCGTTGAGGAAAGCCAAAGGCATCGCCAGGATGCCACTGCCTAGGGAGCCTTTTAGCAGATGGATTAGTGTGTCCAGATCCCTGGGGAATAACAAATACGGTTAAATAGGTTCAAATAGGTTAGGTTTCGAAAAAATTCAAAATCCATAACTTACGATGTAGGATGAGCCAATTTCCGGTGCTCGAACGGATCGTAATCCCCTTCTTCCTCATCCGCATGGGTTGGCATCTCCACCAGCGGAAGGGTGGAACCCGCCACTGTTGTAATCGGGACATCGTTCTGTTCGCATTTGTATCTATAAAAAAAATTCGTCCCGGCAGGCACGGAACGGGTTAATGTAATGAAAAGATTTTTTTTACAAAAATATTAAAAAATTGTGTTTTGAAATGAATATATGTGAAATTTGGTAAAATGGTAAAATTGTTGTAAGCAGAATAATCTTACTTTAGGATGTTGAGTTGAGTAAAATTTGCTGAAAGAGCAGCAGGGTTCAATCTTTAGCATATTTTAGGATGTCAGGCTGTTGATAAATTTTCACACACAATTAAAATTAATCGAGGATTTTTCTGAAAACGCACAGCGATGTTTTTTTCACAAATCCAGAAGTTGACACACAACGACTAGCCTTAAATCTATTTCCAATGTCTCTAGGATTTGAAATTTGAATCGTTTTGCGTTTTCACCAAATCAAAAGAAAACGAACAAAAAATGCTTTATGTCAACAAAATAGAAATTGAAGATCAGAAATCGACATAGGATGTGTTACAAATATTCAAGATTAGTGGATGGAACCTGCACTTGAAATTGATTGAATTTTGCTTTATCGTCATCAGGTTCTATCCTCTAATTAAAAGTCACATCACTTTTTGTTCTAATTTTCATCTTCCATTTTTTATTGGAGAAAAGTGGTTTGTTAGGCAATTTAACCAAAACTAATTCATAAAATAATGATTATATTGACCTTAAAATTTAGGACTAAGATCTTCCAGTAAATTAAAGGATACTTAAACCTGTCATACTTAACTAATGGCTAGCTAATCTCAGTAGTGGCCTCAAACATGATTAGTTTTGACTAAATTGACTATTTTATCTAAATTTAATTATCTAATATTAATAAATAACAACAAAGCAATAAATTTATTAAAACAATTCGAATCAAACTAATTTCTCTATTCTATTGTTAAAATGAATTTATTAATTTGCACTACAAAGTATGAATGATAACTAAAAATAATTTGCTTCCTAAGGCTACTTAAGTTAAAGATGATATCAGGATAATTACTTAGGACTTATTTATTTTAGGCACGAATTTAAAGGAAATGAAATGAAACTTATAAATATTCTTTTTTGAAAAAATAAAAAACAAAACAAAATGCGTTTTCATGATACAGATCGCCAGTTATGGTAAAATTTTTACTTCTGGAATATTTTATTTCTGGACCTAAAATAATTTGCAGATTTTTTAATACAAGTAATAACTTATGATTCTAACTTCGACACTGTGGGTTTCGTAAAAGTATTTTGCTTGTGTTTTTTGAAGACTTTATCCATCCTATTGTTAATATAACACGTTGTAGAAGGAAATTCACTAATGAAACTAGATAAGTATTTTGGTGTCTCATCTAGATGTAAAGTAATGATCAGATGTGATTATACTTCAAGTGAGATTTTTCTCAGTGGATAAAATACGTTTCGGCGCGATGTACTCAAGCATGTCCTTCTTTTGGATATTACGTAGCTTTCGAAATATATTTATAAATAAACATATTATTACGTAGATTCGAATCGTGGTCGCCACTTGACTCGAAAATAACAACAAAACAAAATAATTCGCAAATTGCGAACTTGCCAAAAATTCGCGAGCTTATTAATAAATCGCTTGCGCAATCTTCCTGAGTACTTACTTGGCCGAAACGAAAATTGTTTTGCATAAAACGTCAATGGAAACAAAATGTCAGAGATAAGAAATAATGAGTTATTGTTGCAAAAATATAAGAAACGAAGTTTATTTTTTATATTCGAAATTGGCGAATGTTGCGATTCACAAAAAATAAAATCAAAAGCGATGAAAGCGTATGACGCAGGTGATCTTGCACCGAAAAAGATACGTGATAAAGATTTTTTTATTTATCTCATGTGAGGTTTCAGCGATTTTTTTAAAATCATATCTAACTTATTTATTTCGAACGTGTATACGTTATTTCTTTATATTTCAATTTAGATGTTTTTATTATACACATTTATAGTCTCATGTGAGACTATAACATACAATCAAATCCACAATCTATATCTCATATAATTTTTAATGTTTCACAGATTTTTAGTAAGTTATGTGCGATTTTTATTGTATTCAAATAGTATATTTCATTTCTTAAGTAAGATTTTTTAATGTATATTATTTATGTCTAGTGATGAAGTTGAACCCTTTCCACTCGGATGCCGCCGATTATTTTTATTATCTCACGTGAGATATTCAGTATAGAACGAACTCATTTATTTATATCTCAATAAGATTTGTTTCAAGTAATATTATTTTATTTATCATGTCCCAGTGAGAATTAAAGACTTTTCAGACGCATAAATAATTTTTTTATATGACGCGCGATTTTTGAATGGAGAGTAAATATGTTTGTCTCACGTAAGACTTTTTTTAAATTATCTAACATAAGATTATATATATATATATATATATATATATATATAAATTTTCATGACATATTTTTACATATCGACTTCGTCGTCGACGTAAACATATAATTTTCTCCGCCATATATATTTTCTTTTCATCGTTTCAACTTTTATCTATTTCGCAAAGTAACCCAAAGGAATACAGAGGCACAGATATTATTATTATTTCAGATCACAGACAGATGGAATAGAAATGCAATTTTTTGCGAAATTGAAAAAAAAAACAAAAAATATTCATGATCTGAGAATTCTATTCCGGACCAATAATAATATTAATACTATATATCCAAGAGTCTACAGGGTATGTTCATCGCCGATAGTTTATTGATTGTTAGTATCATGAAAACACTTTTGGTTTTGTCTCCTGCAATCGGGCAATCGGAAAAGAATCTAAATAAAATAAAACGAATAATACTATCGACTAATTATAATACTAATATTGAAGAAGAAAAGGAAGAATATTTAACTATATTTATATATATATAGTCTAGATTTAGATACCGGATCTTTTCGTTCTTTCGTTCGTTCATTTATCCTCTTCTCCTCGTTCAAATTTTTAATTTGCGTCAGAAATTTTTTGCTGCGGCCTGTTTTTTTTTTGAAAAAAAAAACCTTTTTGCTCGCATTTCTTTCTGACGGCAAATTTGCTTTCTAGCCATCTTGCTGTTGTCGTTGTGTCTTCGTTCGTGTTACTGCTTCAGAAACTGCTTCGATAAATTTTTTTCTTTTGTTTTTTTTTTAATTTTTATATTTTGGCGAAGGTTTTGTATCCTGCGAGACAACTTTGCAATTTTTTTAAAGTGAAATAAAATAGAAAAATAGGCAAAAAATTGCAAATTAGTTTGGAGATATCTGTTGGATGTTCTCGGTTTAAGGAACTTAAATTTGTTTTAAGCTTTCTGGAATTCTTTGATTTTTGGAATTTCTGGGTTTTATAGAATTTGCCTCTTAAATTTTATGGAGTCTTGCATTTGAAATGATATTTTTTATAGAAATCGAATTAGATTTTTACGGTATCTTTGAAGTCTCCAAATCTTGGATTTGATGAAATAATAAAGTTTTATAAAATTTTATGGAAATCTTGTATTTCATGTAAGTCGGGAATTTGATGGAATTTTAGGATTTCAATGAATTCTTGGATTTTTTAGATTTGATCAAACTCTAGGACTCTAGGAATTCTCAAATAAAATATCCTAGATATATGTTTTGAATAAGGTTTTGGATTGTATGGTATTAGGCAACTGTGAATGAAAATTTTATAATTTTTGGAACACAAGATTGTTTTAATTTAAGAAATTTTTAATATTTCTGAAATAATACTTATGGCCTCGCAGAAAACCCAAAAAATATCTCTCCAAGTCAAAAAAAAAATTGTCACGTGGGACACAAACCAATCGCGTGTGAAAAATAAACAAAAACAAATTCGCGATCTTTTCCATTTTTTTATTTAAAAAAATCATCCCTACAGAATTTTAAAAAAATCTTCACGTATTTTTTTTTAATCTATGACAAAAGAATTGACATATTATGGATGCATATGATATAGAAATAAACTTGTGTTTTATATCGCGAATAAAATATTAAAGCAGTTGTATTATAAATAGTACGCAAAATTATAAATACACTTGTGTAAAAGAAGTAATGATCGAATGCTTTTTTCATTTATTTTATTCGCGTTATAAAACTTTAGTATAAATGATATGTATGGTATAAGAAAATGGCAACGATACATGAGTTTTTTTAATTATTTAATTATTTAATATTCCGATTAATAATAAAACAAAATTGAATTAGTTATTTATTAACGATAATCCTATATAATTTTTTAAAATTTTTGTTTTATTTGTTTAACATAACTACAAAACCAGCTGACTAAATAAAAGTTTTTATAATAAAATCAAACTTTGATAAAAGTCGAAAAAATAAATACAAAATCTAGGTTTCTCAAAAATAATTCATAAAATGGTAATTATCATTTTTAATTTGGTTTAGATTTTTGCAATTGATGGGATTTTTATAACTTTTTTATAAATAAGAATAAGAAATATATAAATGAAATGGAAATATTTTTTTTTTTGAAATGTAAATAGAAAATTATGATAATAAGTATAAAACTTAATAAAAATATGAGAAAATTATAAGAAAGTAACAAATTTTGCAAAAAGTAATTATATAAATTTATGAAAAACTTACAAAATTATAATAAATTGTAATTGAGTTTATAATAAAAATACGAATTTTAGCAAAACGTATGGAATGGTTTTTCGAAAATTAAAACAATGTAAGTTAAAAATTATAAAATTATAAAAAATTAACTATGACTAAAAAAATTAAGAATTTTTTTTTTCGATTTTGTAACCTGATCAGCAGATTTGCAAAAAAAAATCAAATAGTTTGGAATTAAAATTGGCAGCTCGTGTTACTAATATTTAGATCAATAAAAGCTAAATTATTATAAATTATGTATAACGTAATTCATAAACAAATCGATGCAACATGGTTAGATTTAATTAATTTAATCAATAAAATAAATTTAATTTTTTATTTGCGTTAATTCAAGTAAAACGAGCTGTGCTACAAATATAAAAAACTCATATATCATTGTGTCTAAATTTAAAAAAATACAAAAACCCGTAATGTATATTTTTTAGAAAAATAATACTTTTGCGTGTTTTTGCACAGACAAAAATTTCGGATACGACCCTTGAATAAACATCATTACATCAAAAGCTAAACAAATCGTTCATTACAAGGACATTTTCTGAAATTTCTGCCACATTTTTTTTGTTTCTAATATTAAGAAAAATAATTATGTTTATGGAGAAAAATTTAATGGTGATTAGAAAGAAAAAAATGTTTTTTTTAGCTGATGATGATGCAACACGGATTAGCACAAAAAAAGCTGCAGATTTGTTGCATTTATGTTGTTTTTGTTGTGATAAGGGGGCTTGTGTTTTATTTTAGAAAAAATATTTTGGAGAACTTACTTCACCATCACAAGGTCCGAAAGCTCCGTTTTTACGCCTTGTTTTTTTGGATTGTATTCGGCGATCATCGGTCGCAATTGTGTTTTCTGGAAAAGATAATCGATAATTAAAGATTGACAAGCATTCATATGCAAATTAAAATAAATTAAAGACTGAGAAACATTTATATGTAAATTAATTTATGGATTGAAATTTGAAGTTGAATCTGTGGATTTATTCTTAACTCATTGAAAAGGTTAATGATACTTTCAATGAGCTTTACAGGGCATACCATTTGTACTACAACCTTGAAATTTATACTACTTGAAATTTTAATTTATCATTTGTTGAAGACTCTGTTATTACGACTAATGATAAAGTTGCAAAATTTACAAAATATATAGTAATAAAAGAATTTACAGGTATGAGTGTAAAAGTAGATCGACGTCTTAGGTTTTAGGTAATCAAATTTATAATTTCTATAACAAAAGTACAAACATTTAAACGATTTTAGCAAACTGCACTAAAAATAATAATAATATTCAAGAATGCATTAAGTCAATATGATTAAGCCCCTCTGTATCTGGAGATTGTAGAAACATAAGATCAGAAAAATCTTTCAAGAATCTCTATTTAATCACGCTGCAAAATTTGTTTATGCAATTTACAAACGCAATAATAACAATTAAGATTTGTTTACGAATTTATTTTCGTTGTCGTCACTCCTCCTTGGTGTTAAATTAAATTTAGAATCACTTAAACATTGCAAATTCAATATGAATTATTCACAATTAGCATTATTAAGTGCGTTAATTCTGCACTTAACTTTAATTGAATCGTTTCAACGGGGCTGTAAGCAGATGATTGTTTATAAATCGACGTGTTAAATTTACTTTACGAATTTTAATGGAATCGTGACTGCCAAGGTTTTTTCTTAATTTTTTGTTCTGACCTTGCAAAAAATCTAAAGGCCTGAAGTGCCTTAAGACAAATTTTTAGAACTTCCTGTTCTATAAACAAATTCATTAGATGAATGAAATTAATAATTAATTTATCAAAGATGATCGACATTTCAGTCTTGCACTTTAAAATATTTTTTTATTTTTTTTACATAAGCATGTATCCACTGGCGTGGAGCAAAAAATACTTCCAGAGAGAAATTACAACAAAATACTTGTAGAGTGCATATTGCTTTAAAATTCTTTATACACATATTATATTATGAGGTTTTTAATTTTGTTTAATAAATCAATAATTTTGGTACTAATTTTTATAACAAATATATTAGAAATGTGTTATACACAATATTCATGAAATATAAATAAGAAAGTTATCCTTCACACGCCATCTTTTTAAATTGTCTATACGTGTAGCTAAATGTACTTATCGTATAGATGCTATGATAAATAAAACAAAACAAAAATTAAAGTAAAAATAAGGTTTTTGTTAAAAATTGTATTAATTTTAGCACTTGATATCAAAATAGATAGTAAGTGGAGTAACATATGTGAATTGTATCACAATTGAGCATATGGTATGTCCTGCAGAGCTCAAAAATATTAAGGCATGTTATTTTAGCGTTCACACCCGCACATACATACTTGTTTTATTAAATTTTAATTCACTCTTTTTTCTAAAAACATATTGAATTTATTATTTGTGGATATAGACACTTCGAGAAATAACATGAAAAGGTAGTAGTACAAGCACTGAATTCTGTAAAATTATTAGAAATGTGATCCACCTGTGCTTTTTTCACTAGGAGAATTACATAAATCTGCCCTCAAGGCAATCTAATTAGTTAGTATTGCAGAAAAATCAATTCCCATAATATAATCTATTCCAATTCTCTGAAATTGTGTAATTTAACGCTTAGCAAAAAACGTTATGAAATAAAGAATGCATAATTATTATCGATCGTTGAATCGATCGTAAAAAAAATCTTCCACGAATTTATAGCAATCGATATTTTGCTAAACGATTATTTGCGATCGTAAAACTTCTGCGGTTCCTACTCAGCGGTTCTAAAACTGTCGATATTAGACTTAGTTGGAACTTTTATAGCGTTACATATTATTATTATAGATCATTCAAACGGTTCTAAATTTTTCATATTTCATTCGTTACAATAAATATAATAAATAAATGCACAAATTAATTGAACCTCAACTGGCTATTAAATATGATTAATCATACTTAAATGCACAGCATTAATTTTTTATTTCAATTTGAACATGTATGTCTAATGCGTCATTAATATTAATTAATCAAATACTTTATTATTAAACGGCATAAAAAAATGTAGATGGTCCAACTAAAATCTCAATGAAGCTTTCAATGAGCTTTTGGACGTATGGTTTGTGGTGCAAACTTGTAATTTTAATATGTGGTACTCCAAAACTTTTATTACAACGGAATTAGTATTGTGAATGATTTTTATAACAAATATTTATAATATTTTTATTGCATATGTTGGCAAAAACGATACCTACTTAAATACGTCCTAATTTTGAGCTCTACAAGATGTACCATCTATTATGGCAACAAATAATTGGTATACTTTGCAATTTTTTAAATTATAAGAGATAATAAATAGAGTCACTTGACAATTACATATTATACATGAGATTGTCATTGTTCTTATTCAAAGAACTCTGCAGAAAGCACTGCTGGTACTACAACTTGATGATTACTGGCTACTATATTCCTCAAAGTGTCTACTATGATGACAAATACTACTTTAAGGGATTTCTTAAATATCATTTTGGATTTGGATCACTAAATAAATATATTTTCAAGAAGCTTTACAGAACGTAAAACAATTACTATTTTCCCCAAATCTAGCTAACAATAAGAGGCGAAAAGGCAATAATAATGTAGTGACGGATAACATTTTTAATGAGCTCTGCAGAACGTACCATTTGTACTGTAATGATGAAATTTAGATATGTTGTTACGACCATAAATAATGAAATTGGTGACTTTTTACAAAAATTTTGAGTTGTAAAAAAATTGAGTAAACTATGCTATATGCGTAACTGTAAAAAGAATGTGAAAAAAGGAAGAAAATAGTGCATATTATTTATACATATATGTGTGTGTGTGTATGTATATGTATATATTATTAATGTATATATTATACGTTTCGTCAACAATTTCCACGTGATATTTGTTTCCCGACTAGAGAAATAAATTTTAATTACAAAATCAATAATAGTTTTTAACACCAATTACTGAAACTTCTAATACGCATTGTAAGTGTTAAGTGTTAAATAAGAACTTTCCGTCCGTCTGTCCGCCTGTGTTTCTATTATTTAACAGACCTTGCAAAAAATAAATGATTATGAAGAATTTGTGCAAATATCCAGAGTGGTGTTCAATATCAAATGTTGTAAATTATTTTAGTGCACAGTTTATAAATTCAAAGAAACTTCAGTTGTTTTAGTTTAATAGATTTTTTATAAAAACGAAATTTAAAAATTGTAGTTCAAACTGTGTGCCCTGTGCAGCTAGCTAAATACGTACAATATTTACATACAAAACAGGTCAAGTCCAAACTTTAGCAGAATCTTTAGTTTTAACTCAAAATTTTGCAGGAAAACTTATATTTTAAATAAGTCCATATAATACACACTTTGAAGAATAATATATTTAAATTGCAACATTTTAGTACAAACGGTACGTCCTGTAGATCTCAATTATATCGTTCAACGGTCAACGTTTTCACACTATACACATGCACTTGTTTTGCAAAATCCTTTAGTACTCAAAAATTTGAAAAAAAAAACACTTTGATTTTATTATATGTCAAAATAATATACACTTTGAGAAATAATGAGACTGTAGTACAAACTGCAATAATGAGACTGTATCCTGCAAACCTTATTATTTGTCGTTTTGCAAATTCGTTATACAAACGGTGCGCCTTGAGCTTTTTGGACATATATAAGATTTCGGGTACAAAGCCCAAATCAAAAAAATTGCTTTCAAATCAATGTATTTATTTAAACTATTTATACCATTGTACTATATATAGTACAATATATTATATGTATCCTATTCACCTGCTCGTGTTAAAAATAAAGTATCCGAAAATGATCCACAAAAATATTACGTAACCAAAAACACTATTTTACACTTCACGCGTCACGAAAATTCAACTGCAGCTTTTTGGGATAAAGTTTCATAAATTTTCCTGAATTGTGGTGGTGACAATTATTTAGCGGTGGCAAATGATGGCGGTATCAATAATTAGTGGGGTGGTAGATTATTAGGGATGTATATTATGGTGAGAATGAATGTCAAGGTGTGAGTATGTGGTTTGTTCTATTAGGTGGTTTAGAATGGTGGTGCAAAAATGTGGTTTTGTTGATGATGGCAGTATGGTGGTGCACAAATTTTCGGTCCTCTTGATTTGTTACGGTTGTGAATTTACGGTTTTTGAATTATGATGCAAAAATGTCATCGGTTATTATGATGGATATAATGGGACGTATCTTTTGGGGTGTGGGGTTGTGGTGGTTTATATTATTAATGGTGGTGCTGATACTTATTGTTAGTGTGTTACGAATGATTATTAGGAGGCGCGTGTATGATTATTACTTGTATCGATTACTCGGTGGCGGTTTAATTTTTATCCTTTTTGGTGGTGGCGGTGGTGTACCGCGTCTGGTGTTCGCGCTTGCACTAAAACTCAAAATCTTGTCGCTGTCGCCGTCGCTGAGAGAGATGAGACGAGACGAAAATATAGAATGGACGGGAGGACGGGAGATCGAAATTCTAAATTTACATTTTATGTACACTGTCACTTGTCTCGAAGAATTTAGTAGATAAATGAGAGACGCAGATAGTTTAAAAAACAAGTTTCATGTTTTTTGGAACTTGAAACAAATACATATCACATGATTCTGGTTGATTGCCATTTTGTTCCGCAAAATTTCATTAATTATTGTTACATAAAAGTCTATAGTTTTTACTCCACCGTGTAAAATTTTGTACAAAAACTTGGGTTTGACCATTTTTTAAAAAATTATAAAACTTTAACTAGTGGTGTATGGTACTTCCCGTACTGTAATAAAATATTCGAAAAATATTAAATGTTTTCAAATATATTATTATAAATACTGTAAATTTCATTGTTCGTATTTTATAGACAAAATATAAAAGCTTTTATAAATTGTACATGAAATTACATGAAAAGTAAATTAACAAAACTTGATCCACTTCGAAGGGGAGTAGAATGAAGAATCTTGTCTCATAATTCTAAGACATTAAAGTCTTGATTAACAAAAATAAATTGTTACAAAAAAAAAAAAAAAAAAAAAAAAATTTTAAGAATTATATAAACTGAATTCTTTTTTTTTATTTACATTTGCGAATTACAATCTGTCGTTCTTATACAACATTCAGTAATTTTGATGGTATATTAAATAAAGAAAAAGGGTCGAAAGGTCACATTGGTAATCCAATTCGATGTTGGATATGTCTAGCTTATAAATGTAGTTCTGTTGTGGAAATATTTAATTAAGCTTACGAGAAATTATACATATTACTGAAGAATATCGAAAAGGGGACGTTTTCTTCTGAGCCGTTCAATGCCATGGTTATAAACTTAATTCTAAAGTTAAAATTATTTATTTCAAGTATATTAGCTAGAATCAAAATTAAAATCCAAATTTTTTTCGATATTCAAAAAAAATTGTTCAAAAATTTTTTTTATTCTCCAAAAACCATTGTTCCGTCAACACATGCCAAACCTCTCAAGTGTAAAGATATGTAAAAAAAATTCATTTTCGATTTTTGGCCCATTACTATAACTTACCCTAAAGGAAGTTAACAAGAACACGAGAGTCCTATATGATTCTAATATCAATTGGATCTTTTATTATTCACTAAATATTTTTTCTGCAAAAAATCATCAATCGATCAGTAAATTAGATAACCAAATGTTTAGTTTCGCGAAATTCAATTAATGAAATCATAGTAATCAAGTTCGTCTGCCTTGACAGACTATAGGTTTCTATTACTATCTTGAATACGATTCTAGTCTGTGTCGTGGAACATTTTCTGAAAAAATCCAGTTAAAACTATCGAAAGGAATGTGATGAGTAAGTAATCAAATTGCACATAAGGCTAAAACTGAACATGAAACTGTAATTAAATACTATGTGGCGTCTGGCACTCATTGTTAGTGCGCGTTACTATTTTCAAAAAAAGTATGTTGATAATCAATCAAATACTAAAATTGATAATTTTTGAGCAGAATTTAAATTATGACTCTCGCAGGATTTGAATTACAACCTTGAATATTATCTATGTGACCTAACCCTAATGTTTTCAGATTCCACGTGGACATTTAGGCAACTTGTATGTTAATATCTAGTTTATATTTAGATTGTCGTTTCACATGCGCATTTTGTATTCACATTAAATAAATCCTCTTCTTCTGCTACTTCTGCGATAGAAAACAACGACATATGTCACTGAACTCATCCACCGCGACGAATCGATAGATAAATAGATATTGATTAGAATTTGGTAACTTAAATTTGCAAGTAATTTCAAACCGGTTTGTAAAAATCTAATGATTAAAAAAAGCACCGTAATTTAAAAAAAATCTCATAATTGATATGTGAGAAATACTAAATTTGCAACATTGCAATTCAAGCGGCTTCTTGAACCAAATATGGCCTTTATTGTGCAAAAATTAGAAGACTTATTGATTTTAGTAATTGTTGTCGTAACACATTCTTTAAAGATTCACATGCCCAAATTACAAGATTGTAGTACACGGTACTTCCACAAGTTATTTTTGAACACCTGGAACTTTTGTAAGATTCTATATACAAAATAACATCCAGATTACAACTAGTGTGCGTACATAGCGATTCTCTCATGAAAACTTATTGAGAGAAGAAGCTCGTGTACATACTACGTACAGAGCGACTCCTTCATACAAATTTTGTGAAGTTCAGGTGCATACGTAGAAATGATCATTTATAATCGGTAGAAATGATATTTGTATCATTTCATACAAAATGATAAAAGGATTATTCTATTCAAACTTGGGGAAGGTCCATTAATCACCACGACAGACTTATAAGTGAGGTAGGGGTTTTACTTCTTCTTTTATCTATGGGTTTGACAAAAAATCACATGATATCATAGTGGGGAGGGGAGGATCTAGTAAAATATAACTTGTATTTAGTGTTTACCTGAATTGAAAAATAAATCCATTATCCTTTTCAAAAACTTCGCGATTTTCTCTAGATATTGAAATTACATGTGATGTTGGGTTGGGGTGGGGGCTAATTTTAAATATCACAAAGTATCATTAAGGGAAAGGGGATGGTCCAAAAATCTTAAAAATCGATCACTAGATTAACAAACGGGCTCTTATGAAGAATTACTGGTAGCGTCCACAAAAAGCAGTTCCATCATACAAACTCGCCTAAAAATTACAACTCGCGTACGTTCATGACAATTTCTTTATACAAACTAACATGATAATGGTAGTGCTTTTTTTAGATTTGAATTGTAAATTGCATATGCTTATGTTTGAAAGTGAGTATTTTTTTTAAAAAAAATAGAATGTTATAATTAACGTTATATATATAATGTGTGTGTATGTGTGAGTTATCAATAATAATAATATTCGTGCAAAAATGAAAAGCGGAAAATTTTCAAACGCCGGATTATCTAATCACAATACTCGAATCGCAAATAAACTTGCACAAAGCTTCAAAACGTATGATATATATTTTTCTGAAAAATTATAAAGGATCGAAAGATTTATTAATTATAGTATTTGTTGTTATATTAGCTGCAAGCAAGCATTGTAGTACAAATAGTACGCCTACAATTAATTTAACAATTAACCTCTTGTTTAATCATATAAATCGAGGCTTTTTGTAATTACCTAAACAATTGTTCATATATCGTGGTAATAAAAAAATCTTCAATTTTAGTATTTGCTGACGTCATGGATACTATAGAGCAGCGGTCGGAAAACTTTAGAATCATTAACCCAAAATATGTTTGTCTCGTTTCATATTACCCCCATGGCGAAGAGAGATTACCCTCATACGGACAACTACGTAGCAAATACAGTAAATATCAATTAAAAATACATACTTATTACCCCCAAAAAATTCCATCTTTACCACATCTCTGGTACTTTACCCCGGTTCCCTGACCACTGTTATAGAGATTATCATTTCTGAATTAGATTCAGAGTCCCTTGAATCCCTTATGTTCACGCATGGCCACAAGGATGATTTTTTCTTAAATCGCCCTAAAATCTTAAAAGCTCGTCCGATTCGAACAGATCAAAAACTGATCGAACAAACTGTGTGTTTGTATGGATGTGGAGAAACTTTGAGAAACACTAACAGATCTGGTTGTAACCGGTTTTTGCGCGCCGGTCATTCAATACATCGCTGACGGTGTGTAGATAATGTATGAATATAAATAACGCATACGCATTTAAAGAAAATATAGTAGAAAGGGAGCTGGGGAATAGATGTTAAAGATAATAGTAGATAATTTTTGTTTTATCCTCTCTGACTTCATATAAAAAACTGTATAATATATTCAGGGACAATTGGTTCAATAACAAAATCAAAGAGTTCTTCAAATTTTTTATAATTTTGATGTTTTCGACAAGTTTGAGGGTTTTCGGCATATAAGATCATTTAGAAAACTTGTTTTTTTGGAATAGGTTTTAAAGATTCCACAAACTCCATGAGATTAAATTAGAACGTGAAAACAATTGTGGAAATATAATAATGTTTTTCATTTAGAAATTTTCTGTCAGATTTCTGACTAAATTTTAATATACATATATAATTATGTATTATATATGAATATATTGTCATGTCGTGTCGTAGTTTATGGTATTTATGTGCATCTTATTAAACGTAACATGAGCGCAAATTTATTTGTAGGCAAAATGTGAATACATCATAAATTGTGAAAGTTACAATGTTACGTTATATATATGGCAAATATATAACAAATGCATATTTATATATAGTGAGATTATGTGTACTCGGTACTGAAAAGTCTTAGAAAGCTCTTTACAAAATTAATAATAAGAAACATAAATGAAATCCTAGGAAATTTTTCAAGTTCACCAACCCTTTCTTTCTTTAATAAATTTATGAGAAAAGTTCGTATTACAAATCTTAACACATGTATTATTGATTATACAAGATACACTAACGAAAGAGAAGTTGACAAAGGGGTTGTTTGGTACGCCATCAGCATATTTGCAAAAATGTCTTCACAGACCTCATAGATAGAAATAAGGAGTAGGAATGACCCCAATTAAAGGAAACGAAGAAAGATCATCTTAATTGATAGATCCTTCCAACAATGTTGCCTTTCGATGGTCTGTTTGGACCGGTATCATTATTATTGAGACCCAAGCAAAAATCTAAGCATACGTAAAAGTACTTCCCTCGCCAAAAGACTAAAAAAAGACCTCGATTCCTTGTTCTTTTCCAAAAGATATCTCTGAATGTCCATTATCATCTGAATGTATCTAATTTTATGTGCTAAACTAAAATAGAATGAATAGATGATAGATAATAAAGCACACACGATTCTGTATGCGCGCGGATGCATTTGTACGGAATTGGACCGAAATTAGAACCGCGTGATGGCACACGGATCGATGCAGGGCCGAACCAGGTAATATTTTGATATAATATTAGATATAAACATTTACGTCTGTATGCTACATGAAAAGGTGATAAGTGTGTCTTCCTGACACACGCCACTGCCTATATACGTTACAAGGCTCGTTCATGAATAGTTTTTTCCCGTTTATCCAAAACTAATTTGGATCGATTTTTGACTTTTTTTAAATTTCTAGTCAATTTTTTTTTAATTTAACACACAATGACTGATTCAACAAATCATCAATGAATTTATCTATATGACAAGAATCATGATAATATAAATTAAGGATAAATAAATATCAAAGTATCATTAGAATCAACAACTCTATTTATTTTATATTGAACCAACTTTTTTGCAAGCATATTGCAAAAATATTTTATTTAAGATTTTTTATAAAACAATTAATTTTTAAAGAAATGCATCTCTGTGGGTCTTCAAAAGAGAAATCTAATTTCTATTTTATGTCCATCTCCGTTAGATATTCATATTACTTTGAAACGATGAAAAATACATAAAATTTACACACACGCATACATATGTACACATATACATTGTTTTTGTATTATATATATATATAAAAATTATTTTTACACTGTAGTGGAGACTGGGTACGGTTGTGCCACTTTTCTGATCAGCAATTATTTTGTTAAATTACCAGAAGGCTGGGACAAAAGTAAATTAAATGGCAATTCGAGTATTTGTCTACGTGAAAATACTGAAATACTGTCCTTAAATACGATTGATTAGTCATAAAATCAATTCATACAAAAAAGACGAGTGTCACAACACCCTCAGGACGGTTGTGCCAGTCATAAAAATAGGTTGAAAACAATAGCTGTAAACACCAAAATGACTTTTATTGTCTTATTTACAGAAAAGACTTTTATTGTCAGAAATATGTTATACGAAACAACATAATCATTTATACAAGGCTTATGAATATGTTATAACAATATGTAAAAAATATATATTTTGAACAAAGTTAACAAGAAATCTTATTTCTTAGATTTTAGATTTCTTGGATTGAATTTTCCCTTCCCTTACTATTTTGTATTTTGTCTTTTGAGTTAGATTTTTCTTTATTCATTAAACAAAGATAGACATGGGTATGAATGAAACAAAATATAAAGATGAATAAAAAAAATTAATTTAACTAAAAACTTTTTGAGAACAACGTTTGTCTCTCTTCAGGTTTTCTGTCAAGCCCACAGAGCATATTCAAAAACAACAAATTATTAATATATATATATATATATATATATATATAATTTTCTTTCCGCCATTAATTATATATCTAACTCTGAGTCACAATTAATAATTACGTGCACGCGAAATTATAATTTAAATAATAAAACCATGCTGAAAATAGTGACGACCTTGCAATTTTAGTATTTTGTACTTCAAACTATCTACTATAACACGAAATAATAAAAATTGCAAATTGTTTTCAAAATTATAGACAAACTTTCAGATGGCACCGTTTGAACATACTTCGAACTTTGATAGCTTGAAATAAAATTGTGGATTGATTTTAGATTTTTAGATCATCATGTTGTAATTTTAGTATTTTATTACCAACCATAATACAAAATAGTGTAATTTTTAACAAGATTTAGAAATGTAAGATAATTCAAAATATAATGAAAAAATTAACTCAGGATAAAATTGGTAAATTATTGGGAGATTTTTGGAACTATTTGTAATTTAAATATTTAATACTCTAATATGTCTATTTTAAAACTAAATGTATTCATTTCCATTACATGAGAAACAATTGCATGCAAAGTACATGACGTCGTCAAGTCAAGTAAAATTATAAATATTTAACAAATATATGTATATATTCTATTCCTCACATGACTTCCTGACCTTTTCAACAAAAAGAAGAACATTTTGCATTATTTATGCAACTGAATAAATTATAAATAATTTTGCAACAATCGATCTGCCATTCGATACATTTGTTCCGTATAGACGACGCATAAAGAAATATATTCGCTTATCAAAAGGACCTTGAACGAGGAAAATAAAATATATAAATAACATTATGTAAAAACGTACAAATGGAAATATGAAAATTACTCGCACACATTTGTACCTGTGTCTGTGATCATTACTTATGGCATTTTTTGCAATATTTATTATAAAACGTTGTGCCATTGAACAAGTCATTACTTTCTTTATTGAGGTTATGATTAGTATTTGTATCCATTCACGTCTAGGATACAGACATGTGCTTCCTGTAGAGCTCGTTGAAAAACTCATTAATATTTAACTTATATAATAAATATACGTATGTGCAGTTTGATAAAAAAAATTATAACATTGATTTTGAATAATTTGACCATTGATTTTAGTATTTGTTACTAAAATAGACAAGCACATGAGCAAACGGTGCGTTCAACAGAGCTCCATAAAAATATGCTATTGCATAGTCGACAAAAACACAAAATTTTGCTATAAAACCCATCAATATTTGTCGTAATACTTTGAGGTATAATATAGCCGAATTAGAAGACGCTAACACAAAGAGTGTGTCCTGTAGAGCTCGTTGAAAAACCCATAGCTTCCTGTGCCCCTTAAGATATAGTTCCAAAAACGATTACACATGCTTGAAAGAATTATTCTTTATCGAAGTATCTTCAACCTAGGATATCATGTGTCTAATATTTCCAAAAAATGAATTTGACACCTTGCTGACAGTTACAGTTCCTGTAACTTTCCTAAAATAAACACAATGATATCCAAACTGGTAAAATTTGATGACAACTATTGTTCTATTGTCCTCGATCATCCTTGTTTATGGTTATGATTCGTGAAGAATTTCTTCGATCGCCCTCTTCTTGCTTATGAGCGTCTTTCGTCAATAAACATGAAACTTTGGTGATGGAAAATTTCAATCGTAGACAATGTATTTGGGAACTTTCCAGTAGATCAAGAAAAAAATCGGAATTTAATATTTAGACTTCAGATTCATGTTTTAACAGTACAGCTTTTGGTCAGGATGAGTATCAATACTGCCTGTTTGTGTCAAAGTTGGTTTTTGTACACAAATACGCGTTATTAAAAGCTCTTGGAGCCACCATATAAAATATGCACTTTAAAATAAAGTTTGCATTATACCCTCAAAAAAATTTTTTTTTCAATTTTAATATCATTCTGCACTTTATATATAATTACATTTACCAGAGAATGTTGACAAGTTGTTACAATTAATTACATTATACCTTCAAAATTTAAACACGTTTTTTGTAAATGTGTATTTTAATAAAAAGTAATAATTAATTAATTACCTAATGAAAATTTGGTTTAAAAATATTTTTATCAAAATATTGAGTGCAAACGCTGAATTACCAAACGGTGCAGTCTGCTGAATTGTCTCTTTAACTGATGAAGTTGGTAATGAGTTTTTCAAGGTATGTACAGGAGGCACATTTCTTACTACTATGGATATGTTATACCTTAAAGTATATTTTATTACAACAAATATTTATATTGACAATATAAATATTTCGAGTTATCATGAACTTTATCAAATTATGTACGGTTTTTAAACTATTGACACTAAATTAATTCCATAGATCAAATAAAAAAAGACATGTGTGTATGACTCATATATCAATAAAACTAGGTATGAATTTTAATTTGTATATATAAATATATGTATTGAAAAATTCAATACGTGGATGTGAATGGAAAAAAATTCGCGTGCGAAATTACAACTAAATATAGTCTTCCTCGTGGATACAATTGGCCCTGTGTCTGTGTGTGTCTTCTCTTGAGTCATGTGCTATGACGACATACAAAAGTCTTATGACCAACTTATGATACACATATTCGCAATCGTATGAACTTTTTTTGCGAAATTCAAATCAATTCATTAACCCGAGACTTTTTTTGAACTTTTTCACACACCGGTACGCTGACATACACGGATATATACTAATACACGTTATGAGAATGATGAGTGGTCATAGGGATTTGTGGTGTTATACAAAGTTGTAGATTATTTATTTATGTACGTTGAAATCAAATATTTCAAAAGTTATGAAAAATATAATGGACAATTGTAACCATATATTTGGTATTTCTTCATATCATGCACATAGTTCAAATACCTCTGAAGCTTTTTGTTTTCTAACGCCATTTATGAGTATACCGATTTTTTGGACGATCTTGATGTGTTAGACAAAATTGATTCATATTTAATTATAAACAAATGTATAAAAAATTATTGTTACATTAATCGCATGGTTTAAAAGTTACGAAAGATAAGATTGGTAAATGTACCTTCGGCCAGGTTTGCAGTTCCAATATACGAGTATATAGACCGTGACTCTTTTTGAAAATCTTCAATTGTTTGCAGTTTATGATTATATCGAATTATAGATTTAATGTATACTAATGTTCTGAACAGATCAGTCAATCGAATCATTTACAAAGAAATTATTAAATTAAATTAAATGCATCTCTGAATTACTATAAATGCAGGTATTTACCATAAATAGTAAAACGGTCTGATAACAATTTTTTTGGCATAGATATGATTCATTCAATAAACCGTGTCATATATTTTATGAATAGGTGCAAATTCCAAGATTTCCAAGATAAAAAGCAAAGATAAAAAGATGACTGATTCAAAGCTAATACTGGAAATGCAAGATTATGCAGTATTTTTATGTTTTTATATAATTATAGGTAAATACTGGGTACAGAGATGTATCAGAGCTGCTATCAAATACAAAAAGATACTAATTTGTCAATTTAAGATAAAGGTTTTACTTATGAGAGGCATGATAAAAAAGCTTTGAATTTTGTTAACAATATTATCTTTTTAGTATTAGTTGTATAACAGATACTGTGAGATATAATGTACTCGAATTATAAACTGTGGTGTCCTGTAGAACACCGAAAAACTCGGTCGAAGCAATTCAGACAATGATTAACTTGTTAAAAATATTTACAACTTGAATTTGTATTAAATGATAAATCAATTTTAGTATTTGTTAAAAATTCATAAATATTTATAGCGATGATTATCGTTCATAACCTTTTTACATATGACAAAAAATTTGATAAAATCTCTTATAACTCCTAACTTTTCTATTTATAATTTAGATACTTATTATAATAGATATTTATAATTTGTAAAAGTAACAAAGTTTTAGTACATATGGTGAGTCCTGTAGAATGCATTAAATAAGTCTCATAAAGTACAGTAAGGAACACTAGTTTGATTTAAATATAAACTCTCATATTTCAAAATTTTACGAGAAAACTTATTAGTTTTATTGTTTGTTGCTGTAATAAATATTTCCCGAAATAATATATCCAAATTACAAGTTTATAGTACAATCAGCATGTCCTGCAGAGCTCCTTGAAATTTTCATTATTTTCTCCTCTTGGTTTACGAACCAAATATTCAATTGGCATTTTGCGACAAAAATAACACGAACGTGCGATTTTTAACTGGTGATAACTTACTATTTTAGAATTTTCGCGATAAAAAAGAGGAAATTGAACTATTGATTAGATAATATATAAGTATACATACACTCGTTTATATGTACATATACAAATTTCCAGGAAACTACATGTATCATATAAAATATTATTATATTTCTGTGTAAAGATACGTATCTAAAATATTGGGTGCGGAACCCTATCAGCTATTAATGAATTTCCGAAGTATGCTGTTTAGGTAGATGTATACCTTGGACCTGCCTTCACTAGAGATTTCCATTAAAAACTCGATTGATTTATCGAACTTAGTTGTGTACATGTGGAAGAGAACCATCGAGCTCAGCAGGGCCCACTGTTTGTACTACAACTTTATAATTGGAGAAATGAAAAAGTGACGAGTCCTTTAAAATATTTTCGATTTATAAAGAATTCCATCAATTACCTTTGGGTTTTGTAACTCTGGCTTTGTTTATGAATATGTGCAACGGTACGTCATGGACCTGCCTTCGGCGCAGTAAATATTTGATTTACTGTGAGATTTTTCGCACTTAATCTTCTTCGCAAATATGTAACTTTGCCGTCTCTCAATGTTAAACTTTGTATGAAGAACAAACGTTTGTGTTATTAAGCAAAGACTTGTAACATTGAAACGTTCAGATAATACATGTGGTTTATGTGGTATTTTGGTTAAATATATACCACATAGATATTTATAATGCTTAATGTGGATAATATTTAATATACCGAACGAAAGAACTTTACAGGACACCGTTTGTACTAAAGCCTTTATTTTTATTTAAAGAGCTTTGTAGGACGCACAGTCTGCACTACAATCTTAAAATTATATAGTAATATCTACACAGATCTACTTTAATAACAAGTACTGAAATCAATGGGTCACTTGAAAAAAAATCCAAGTTTAATGGTTTTTTATCAAACTGGAAAGGAAACCCAATCACAGTGTATATTAGTACTTAACTGGTGGAGGGTGTAATGAGCTTTCAAGGAACTCTATAGGACGCTTCTTTTGTTCTACATACTTGTAATTCGAATATGTTATACCTTAAAGCTTCTAATATGACAACAAATGATAAAATCGATAAGTTTTTTAACAACATTTGTATTATGACAGTTTTTATCAAAATACTACATAAATAAAAATATTTTAATCTAAACATACAATGTTTTTTTAATAAATTGATAAATTATTTGTAAAACTTGTAAGTGATTAATATCATGCTTATATATATATATATATATATATATATATATATATTATAAGAAATTAGTTACACAAGATTCGTAACATCTGTTCAAACAATTTAGAAAGACGTATGTCCACATGTTGTAAATGTGTGGATGAAAATTATCAAAATTGTCGATAGGAATTTTTTTTATAAAAATAAATACATATATACATATATGTATGTTAGTATAATATGTATGTATTCAATGTCACATTTTTGGGTCCTGTGCCAATTTGCCAAACACTAAAAATAGTTTCTATAGTTGCAAATTTACAAAATATATAAAAATTTTGTTTTATGGCTTTTTACAAAGAGATTGATGAAGGACGCTCTATTTGTGCTACGACTTTCTAACTTATAATAAATTATATTTTAAAATGTTTATTTTGACAGCAAGTATGATGTAAACATGTAATCTACCGTTGGATGTCCTTTTTAAAGAGATCTACAGGACGTGCTGTTAATAGAAGATGTACTTAACAATGTCATTGATCATTTGCAAATAGCTGTACAGAACGTATCGACTTCACGATTTAAATGTGTAATTAGACAAATTATCTTTTATAACGATATATAATAAAGTTAATTAACATTTTGAGTCATAATAAATTTTATTGAGCTATAAAATTAATAAATTTTCCATCGTAAAGTCTCACGTGAGACAATAAAACAGAAATCAATAAAAAGAAAAGCTTTTACATGAACTCTGGGTTCCGTACCGGCATGTGAGGATTTTTAGAAAATTAATTGTAGACAAAAGATTTTATTTCTACTTCTTGTAATTTAAGATTTAAATGAAGTTTTATTTTTATGTTTTGGAGACATGGACTAGAAGTGCAGAAGTTTGTAGAGTCCATGGTAATTTAGATTTTTTTGTCAGCAGAGTCCTTTTTGTTTCTCGCATATCGTTCGGAGATTTAAATTAAATGAAAAGTGTGAAAGTCAGTAGGGTTGTTTCTTTTCTGGAATACCACATTTTTACTTAAGCGAATCGTACGAATAAATAAAATTAAAACTTAACAAATCATTTTAAGTGCAAGACTAAATGCAATTCTTCAATTAAAATTAAGCTCTATATTTCGTGCTAGGTTTTTTACCATGCATATAAATGATGCAACTTTCAAGATTCTAAAATGTAGTTTATATTATTATTAATATTAATTTTATTCAACGGCGATTTCGCCTTAGGCCATACACCACTAGTTTAATTACGAATGTGGAATAATTTAAAAACAATAGATTTAGTTGTAAATTAAATGGGAATTTAAATTTTTTAAATGGTTTTACCGTGCGGTTAATTAAATATGCGTAACACATTTAATTCGTATGCCACATAGATAAGAATATAAATAAGCGATAAATAAATTCAAGAATAAATAAAGATTTTATTTGTTTTTTAGTATTTGCCTAATGTAATTCTTTAATCTCTGTCTTTGGAGATTTTTACATATTCTTTAGTATAAATGGTACGTATAGATTGTACTACAAACTCAAATCTTTTAGTTTTGTAATAAATACGTGTGCTAGAAGCTCAAGCTTGCAATTTTGATATATTATTCCTTAAAGTATCTATTATAACACAAATCAAAAAATCGTTTTCCAATGAAGTTTTCTGTTAAACAGGGTTTTATCAAAATGTGCTACAGGTGTAAACTCTAATCAACCATACCATTGAATATCACATTTAATAAGCTATAGTATAATTTAAAAAAAGGGGCTGTTAGGGCGATTTTTTAACAGAGCTTTGATTAATTGTGGATTTTACATAACAAGCGCGTAAGTGTTATAAAGTTAAATTCTATTATGATAGCAAGTAGTAAAATTTAGTTTTTTTACAAAATTTTGAATTATAATAGATATAATGATATATTATACTTGAGATTCTTATTATCCATTTTCAAGCACACCGTTTTTCCTATAACTTCATGATTTTGATATTTAGTTCCTCAAAGTGTGTCTTATTATAAGTACTAAAACTTATAGGTTTTATCAAAAACTTAATAAATTTATCCATATATTACATATATTATTCAGACAAATAATGAAATCAAAGAGCTTTTTTAGAAAATTATAGTAATAAAGGATTTCATAAAATAAGTGTTTGTGCGGGGCTGTAAAAATCCAACATTTTAATTTGTTGTAATATTTCTGAGCTTTCCATGACACCCGTTTGTATCACAATATATAAATTAGATATGTTATATATTAATGCATCTATCATGCAAATACTAAAATTGATAAGAGTTTAAAATTTAAAAAAATTCCATCGACAAAGTACAGTGATTCATTGAAAGAGCTGTGTTAGCCGCACAGTTTGGCCTAAATCATAAATTTAAATATGTTTTTCTCCAATGTGTTTATTATAATAGCAAATATAAAAATCGAACATTGTAATACAAATGGTACGTCCTGGATTTTTTGTAACAAAAACACATACAGTCAAATGTAATTTAAAAAAATAATTCATCAATTTATCAAATTTTAGTATTTATTGTGATAATAAGCACATAGTGGCAAATCCATCCAATTTCGCGCACAACCCCCTCAAAATATTTTTTTCAAAAAAATCGATAAAACTGCACCGCGTGCACCACGGCACCCTCTTACCTTGTAACCCGGCGTGAGCCGCTCGTTCGGTCCGTGATTATGCATTTTTCCAAAATTCACACTTTTTAACCACTAAAAAAAATCCAAAATTGATTTTTTCTACCGCACCAGAGCACACTGACTGTAAATGACTTTTTGAAAATTTAAAACGAATTTTTTAATGTTGTTATCTTGGATTTTTTTAGTACCTTTTCGTTCGGCGGTTTGTACAAGAATGTGCGAGCTTCGAACTCGCGGCGGGTACGCACCACTCCGAAGAGTTTCGATGGAGGTGTGTGCGTGTAAACAAATGTGTTGCACGTGCGCTGGCGCTGGTGTAGTGGTATTGTGGTGTCAGTGTGGGGACCAGTGGCGTACTGATGTAATTAGTGATAACACTCGGTTAGTGGTGTTACCGTTGGATATAAATTTATACAACTTTTATATAAGGATCAACTTTTACTCTTGTTCCTAAATAATTCCATAAAACAAATTTCTTTCGAGACACCCTGTACATTTACCCCACAGATCCCTTCTCGTCTAGACTTATTGATAATTTTCGCACATGTCCGGCATTTGCACTCTCTTTTTTGCTGACCCTTCGGATTTCGATTCGAAAAACTCGCCCTGCAGCCGGGGATCTGTATAAAATTGTTTGTTACTCAGGAGATCCATCGGTTTTAGTATCAGTCGTTTTATTATGAATACTTCGGGATATGACATACTCGAGATGAGATGTAATAGAACAAGCTCTGGATCTTTTTGAGGTTCTTCAAAATATTATTATTACCTTAGCATTCGCTTTCATGATGTTATGCTGCTTGCAAAGTTTTAACATTGATATTAATTTTAGTATTTGCTCTCATAGTAGACACATTTGAATAAAGTTCATATTAAATTTTTTATGCTATACTTTGAATTACTTTTTGACATATTCAGTTATATCTACTTCAATTGTAGATAATAAATATATAATCAAGAAAAAACTAATTCAAGAAGCATTTATTACGGAGGCCACAAGAGCGAAGAAACGGCCAAAACGACTTACAATTAGTGAACAATCTATAGGATTTTGAATCTAGGGGTCTCAGCCCTTCTTCACCTAGCTTATTGGGGTCCATTCATTTGTATGTGTGTCCGTGTGTCTGATCTGAATATGACTGTTCAATAACACAGGGTTCCAATGTTCATTCGAGTGTGTAAATCATGCAGAGAACCTCGGAGATCGATCCAATGCCAAAATAAATGAACGTTTTTTTTTCTACTTTACCTCGGAAACAAACGAAAAAAACTGAGAAGACTAATGAACTTGCTATTAAAATATAAATAAATTGATTATATATATATATATATATATATATATATATATATATATATATATTAACAAAGTCTAATAATCGGGCATAACATCAATAAAAAACGTCAATAAAAAAAAGTTTTTTATTGATGTTATGCCCGATTATTAGACTTTGTTAATACATATGTCAACATCAAATTCAGAATCATACAAAATATATATATATATATATATATATATATATATCAAGATGTATATTCTGTAATTAATTCAAAATCTACAATTAAATTCTCTCCTCCATTACACATTTTGCTTAAGATCGTTAATATTATAATTCCAGAAACTCTTTCGCAAAACAAAACAACAACATAAATTTGAATTTTAAATTCCAACACTACGGCTCGAATAGAATTAACGGTTTCTTATTCAAAAAGTTAAAAGACATGACAATTATAGCTTGGTTGTCTCTAATTAGTATTGGAATCAACACGTATTCTATCGAATAGTTTTTGTTCCGTTCAATTCCCTGGAATAATTCAAAAATGGGGCTAAGGGATAATGTGGCGTCACAATGCATCAGTTTGTTGGGATGGCTCTAATTTATATAATGTTGGGTTTGTTGGGATGACTTTCATTTATATAATTTATTCATTAAATGATTTATATGTTCATGTTTTATCTATTATCAAAAAAATCAAATTTTTCAATATTGATTCAGATGAAATTACTAAATGAATGTGTTGATGAATGAATGAAAAATAAATAACCAAATATGCGATTGTCCTTGAAAATTAACTTATTAATAACTGAATAACTGAATATAGGGAGGGTTAAATATTTGGTTAGATGAATAACAAAATGAATAACATAACAGGCAATTAACTATAATGAATAATGAATCAATGAGTAATGAATTATGGGAACAACCTATGTAATATATAACCAAATTAATAAATATATAACTGAGTATTCAAATGACTGAAAAATGAAATAATCTGAATAATAGAGTGCTATATAGAATTTGTGGCTAAAGTAATAAAATAACTAAATAACTAATATTAACGGAAAGATCTGAATAACGAAATGACTAACTGAAAGATGATATTTTATTTTAGTGACAAAAGTAATTGAATAACTAAATAACCAAATAGGTGATGAATGACTGACTAATGAATGACGGAAACAAATGAATAACTCTATATAACACAATGACTAAATGATTAAATGAATGACATAATAACCGAATGTGTGAATAACTAAAACCTCAAATAAATACTGATACCGGTTTACGACTACAAAATAATTTATTTACAACGCGTTTGACTGTAAAATTTGCTCGAATTTTTTTCCATTGGGTTTTGACCGAAAACTAACGTTTATATGTATATATATATATATATATATATATATATATATATATATATATACTACATATATATTTAAGAGCAATCTAATTGAAAGTTATGGAAGACGTCACATATATACACAAGTGTTGTGTAAAACCGTAATACAAACAAACGTATAATGTATACACATTTATATATCACACACACATTGATAAATATATATATATATATATATATATATATACATACATATATAACTGGATATATACATGTATAATCACTGGTTATTTATAGAATAATGTATACTATAAAAAATAATATATACTAAGTTTGTCGTAATAAAACTATTACAGTTACATAAGGATATGCTTCAAGAATGAAATTTAATATTTCCTAAAGTCCACAATATCCGTGTCTCTGATCCAAAAAGATTAAATATGATGAAATAATTCTTTGTTCAAGGTCCTCTCCGTTGGTGCGTGAAGTGAAAACTTTTATAATTTTTGCAATAAAATGCAAATGTTACGATTATGATAATTTAATATTGTATAAATAAGATTAATTGCTTAAGATTATATATGAGTATATATATATATATATATATATATATATATATATATATATATATGTATGTATATATATATATAACAATTCCGGATTTACCGGTTTCGATCTATATATCTATATCGGTATATGATAATAGCTAAGGATCTTTTGTTGGTAACTGGACTTTGTGCTAATTAATAATAATGATAATTAATACGTCTATTCTCAGATAAGATTTCTCTATTTTTTATTCTTTTCATACTAATCCTACACGCATCGAATTTATCTTAATAGCTGATATAACTATTGTACAAAAATCCACATTTTTGGTTAACCATAATTAAAACAAGTTTATAAAAATTTAGAGAGGTTATCCAACATTTTCATATCCTATAAAAATTTAGGGAGGTTATCCATTACCAAAAGCCTATACAATTTATGAAAGTTGATCTATCAATTCCATGAGTCTATAATAATTATGAATATATATATATAAATGAAGGGTACATTATGTTTATAAACCTATAAAAATTTGATAATGTTATCTTCAACCTCAGCAAGTCTTAGGGCTTATGATCATTTTATTGCTATCAAAATTATCAATTACTTCATAAGCCATGACATATAATTTTCTTATTAATATTTGACCAAGGTATGACGGGTAGTTTCTTCCTGTCTGACAATTTCGAGGACGTTGTCTTAGACTGAGGTTGATCCATAAATTGGACCACCAATTGGACAACAATTGCGCATTTTAGGTCATAAGATTAAACGAAAAAACAACTTATGATGATGATGATGATGATCTATTCTGCCGTTCGGCCTTGGAGGTCACATGGATAAATATATTATGTGTATGTCCTTTTCTCTCGTGTGTGTCCTTTTCTCTGGTGTATGTCTTCTTCTTCTCTATGTGTCCTTTCTCAGTTTGTCCTTGTCTCTAAATTGAAATGTTTTCGAGTGGTCATTGTCAGACCAATTTCTTGGTTGAACGACTTCATTAGTCTTAATACGGATTCTTCGCATACGAAACAATATATAATAGGAACACATGGTCGTATTTGTTAATTTGATTTTCGTACCGGAGTGACGTAAACGATTTTGCCAATTTGCGTCTCAATTGCGAATTCGAATTTTTAAGATATGCGCAAATAGGCCATGTGTACTGTCTATAGTATAGTAGTAATAGTCAAGTGCTTGAAATAATGATTTATGTATTTATTGAATGTATCTGTTGTAACTTGCAAATCAACTTTGGAAAACCGAATCATAACTCGGTATACTCTAATTTTTAATCGAATATTCATTTTGAACGAACTTGCGTTCAGGGCATGCACCTTTGTTCTTTTACTTGACTGGGAGCTTTTATCTATTGCAATTACCGTTACTTATAAAACATTCGATTGATTCAAATGATGTGTTCAACGAAATTGCAAATTGCTATATAATAATGTCTATCATTAAATGATCATATTGAAGCTCAGTACACTTTAAAATTGCACATGAAACTAAACCTTGCCTGTATTTGCTTACATCGTTAACAAATCTTAAACTATTACTGACTGATTAATATGAATCACCTATGGAAATTTTTATTAAATAATACGCCTATGTAAATACACCTCTATTCATTCATCATTATTAATTTTTATTATTATTTTATTTTCGTTCATTCAAGAATTTCGAAGAAGAAACTTTTTCGCAATTTGCGATTAGAGTTGTGCGAAACGTGATCTCCATTCATGGAAAGTTTATTCGGCCGATCGTTGCGGAAAAAATTGGTCGAATTAAAATGACAGGTACGAATTAAAGACAGAGTCGGATTGCAAATCATAAAAATTAACAATATATAAATGCATATTAACACGCCAATAATATCTATCAAATAATTTAAAAGTTACAAGAGATTTAATAAACAAATTTACAAATAATGAATTCAAGCAATAGATGTTAACAGCGCATTTCAATGAGTTATGGATTTTCAAGGAAGATGAAAGAGTATGCTGAGTTGCTGTAGGGCATTATATACCATTAGACATTACTATATGTATAATTTAATTTCGTACAAATATACTAAACGTATCACTCATATCAAAAGAATGGTACTTGAGATACAATAGAGAATTGCATAAATTCGCTTAAAGCACCTCGGTTTGCTCAATTGTAGTTTCAATTGGGATTTTAAAGGGCTATGAAATATTAGACACTATTGTAGATAATTGACTTTTAAACATCTTTATGAAATATTGCGCATACTTCGAATGTACGATATAAAGGGTACAACAGATATAATAGATAAATGTACCAATAAACTGTAATTAAAGTAGATGAAATTTCTTTTTATACGTAGTTTCTGATTATATCATTTATATCAGTAGAATGTTTGAAAAATTACTTGTTTTAGAAATATTCAAACTACTTGGTTTTTTTTACTTTTCTGCAGTATTTTATTTTCTGAAACCATTTTAGAGTAGTTTTAACCGCTTTAGGATCATGTAACGTTAAACATTGTCATAAACATCGAATGGTTCAAAAGCTGCTAAAATATATGTAAGAAGTTTTATATATTGGCAAGATAAAATTCAAAGTATGCCGAGTTGCTTTAAAGCTGGCTAAATAGTGCCAGGCAATATAACACGGTTTTTAACTTTGTGCACATTGCAAAAATAAAAATCCATAGGTTTAAAAGTTATAAGAATAATATAAATACATGAACATATATTCTTAACGTCTGCTTAGAATCTAAGCCTTAGATCTATTGTCTACTTTCAAGTACACCGAATTGCTTTAGGAACATACAGTACAGTATTATCGATTTTAAATTTTTCCAAAAAACATCATGTATATCTATCAAACGGTTTAAAAGTTATCATTTTAAGAGATTTAATAAACAAATGTACCAATCGTTGTCTCGACTTTCTGAGGAACTTTAAGCAGTAAATAGAATTATTTAATTTGAGCTTCCCAAGATTATTAGATATCTAAATATCTATTACTATAATTTATCAAGAATTGCGCCAGCAATCGTCATCGTAGTCGTCATCGAATTACCGAGGAAACGCGATCTGTTGTTTTCCACTGTGACTCTCTTAAGCTGATAAGATTACATAAAAATAAGATAACAATATAATTAAATATGAGGGTTTAGATAAATGAAATCTGAGAAACCTTCATTGAATCCTATTTCATTTTATTGCTTGCTACGCAGTTTATTTAGTATGAAGTAATATTTGCACTGATTATATAATATTTTGCACCAGTCAAAGGGTTTAAAATGCAATAGATTTAGTCCAAAGGTAAGTAAATCACAATTTACTATTGACTGCACAGGCCCATCTTTTATTTTCTAGAACGATTTGAAAGTATACC
>NW_020536999.1:25554672-25569419 GCF_003426905.1 Ctenocephalides felis
TTTCAATTTTAATATCATTCTGTTCTGCACTTATATATAATTACATTTACCAGAGATGTTTGACAAGTTGTTACAATTAATTACATTATACCTTCAAAATTTAAACACGTTTTTTGTAAATGTGTATTTTAATAAAAAGTAATAATTAATTAATTACCTAATGAAAATTTGGTTTAAAAATATTTTTATCAAAATATTGAGTGCAAACGCTGAATTACCAAACGGTGCAGTCGGCTGAATTGTCTCTTTAACTGATGAAGTTGGTAATGAGTTTTTCAAGGTATGTACAGGAGGCACATTTCTTACTACTATGGATATGTTATACCTTAAAGTATATTTTATTACAACAAATATTTATATTGACAATATAAATATTTCGAGTTATCATGAACTTTATCAAATTATGTACGGTTTTTAAACTATTGACACTAAATTAATTCCATAGATCAAATAAAAAAAGACATGTGTGTATGACTCATATATCAATAAAACTAGGTATGAATTTTAATTTGTATATATAAATATATGTATTGAAAAATTCAATACGTGGATGTGAATGGAAAAAAATTCGCGTGCGAAATTACAACTAAATATAGTCTTCCTCGTGGATACAATTGGCCCTGTGTCTGTGTGTGTCTTCTCTGAGTCATGTGCTATGACGACATACAAAAGTCTTATGACCAACTTATGATACACATATTCGCAATCGTATGAACTTTTTTTGCGAAATTCAAATCAATTCATTAACCCGAGACTTTTTTTGAACTTTTTCACACACCGGTACGCTGACATACACGGATATATACTAATACACGTTATGAGAATGATGAGTGGTCATAGGGATTTGTGGTGTTATACAAAGTTGTAGATTATTTATTTATGTACGTTGAAATCAAATATTTCAAAAGTTATGAAAAAAAATAATGGACAATTGTAACCATATATTTGGTATTTCTTCATATCATGCACATAGTTCAAATACCTCTGAAGCTTTTTGTTTTCTAACGCCATTTATGAGTATACCGATTTTTTGGACGATCTTGATGTGTTAGACAAAATTGATTCATATTTAATTATAAACAAATGTATAAAAAATTATTGTTACATTAATCGCATGGTTTAAAAGTTACGAAAAATAAGATTGGTAAATGTACCTTCGGCCAGGTTTGCAGTTCCAATATACGAGTATATAGACCGTGACTCTTTTTGAAAATCTTCAATTGTTAGCAGTTTATGATTATATCGAATTATAGATTATTTAATGTATACTAATGTTCTGAACAGATCAGTCAATCGAATCATTTACAAAGAAATTATTAAATTAAATTAAATGCATCTCTGAATTACTATAAATGCAGGTATTTACCATAAATAGTAAAACGGTCTGATAACAATTTTTTTGGCATAGATATGATTCATTCAATAAACCGTGTCATATATTTTATGAATAGGTGCAAATTCCAAGATTTCCAAGATAAAAAGCAAAGATAAAAAGATGACTGATTCAAAGCTAATACTGGAAATGCAAGATTATGCAGTATTTTTATGTTTTTATATAATTATAGGTAAATACTGGGTACAGAGATGTATCAGAGCTGCTATCAAATACAAAAAGATACTAATTTGTCAATTTAAGATAAAGGTTTTACTTATGAGAGGCATGATAAAAAAGCTTTGAATTTTGTTAACAATATTATCTTTTTAGTATTAGTTGTATAACAGATACTGTGAGATATAATGTACTCGAATTATAAACTGTGGTGTACTGTGAGATATAATGTACTCGAATTAAAACTGTGGTGTCTGTAGAACTCCGAAAAACTCGGTCGAAGCAATTCAGACAATGATTAACTTGTTAAAAATATTTACAACTTGAATTTGTATTAAATGATAAATCAATTTAGTATTTGTTAAAATTCATAAATATTTATAGCGATGATTATCGTTCATAACCTTTTTACATATGACAAAAAATTTGATAAAATCTCTTATAACTCCTAACTTTTCTATTTATAATTTAGATACTTATTATAATAGATACTTATAATTTGTAAAAGTAACAAAGTTTTAGTACATATGGTGAGTCCTGTAGAATGCATTAAATAAGTCTCATAAAGTACAGTAAGGAACACTAGTTTGATTTAAATATAAACTCTCATATTTCAAAATTTTACGAGAAAACTTATTAGTTTTATTGTTTGTTGCTGTAATAAATATTTCCCGAAATAATATATCCAAATTACAAGTTTATAGTACAATCAGCATGTCCTGCAGAGCTCCTTGAAATTTTCATTATTTTCTCCTCTTGGTTTACGAACCAAATATTCAATTGGCATTTTGCGACAAAAATAACACGAACGTGCGATTTTTAACTGGTGATAACTTACTATTTTAGAATTTTCGCGATAAAAAAGAGGAAATTGAACTATTGATTAGATAATATATAAGTATACATACACTCGTTTATATGTACATATACAAATTTCCAGGAAACTACATGTATCATATAAAATATTATTATATTTCTGTATAATGATACGTATCTAAAATATTGGGTGCGGAACCCTGTCAGCTATCAATGAATTTCCGAGGTATGCTGGTATAACTTTTTAGGTAGATGTATACCTTGGACCTGCCTTCACTAGAGATTTCCATTAAAAACTCGATTGATTTATCGAACTTAGTTGTGTACATGTGGAAGAGAACCATCGAGCTCAGCAGGGCCCACTGTTTGTACTACAACTTTATAATTGGAGAAATGAAAAAGTGACGAGTCCTTTAAAATATTTTCGATTTATAAAGAATTCCATCAATTACCTTTGGGTTTTGTAACTCTGGCTTTGTTTATGAATATGTGCAACGGTACGTCATGGACCTGCCTTCGGCGCAGTAAATATTTGATTTACTGTGAGATTTTTCGCACTTAATCTTCTTCGCAATATGTAACTTTGCCGTCTCTCAATGTTAAACTTTGTATGAAGAACAAACGTTTGTGTTATTAAGCAAAGACTTGTAACATTGAAACGTTCAGATAATACATGTGGTTTATGTGGTATTTTGGTTAAATATATACCACATAGATATTTATAATGCTTAATGTGGATAATATTTAATATACCGAACGAAAGAACTTTACAGGACACCGTTTGTACTAAAGCCTTTATTTTTATTTAAAGAGCTTTGTAGGACGCACAGTCTGCACTACAATCTTAAAATTATATAGTAATATCTACACAGATCTACTTTAATAACAAGTACTGAAATCAATGGGTCACTTGAAAAAAAATCCAAGTTTAATGGATTTTTATCAAACTGAAAGGAACCCAATCACAGTGTATATTAGTACTTAACTGGTGGAGGGTGTAATGAGCTTTCAAGGAACTCTATAGGACGCTTCTTTTGTTCTACATACTTGTAATTCGAATATGTTATACCTTAAAGCTTCTAATATGACAACAAATGATAAAATCGATAAGTTTTTTAACAACATTTGTATTATGACAGTTTTTATCAAAATACTACATAAATAAAAATATTTTAATCTAAACATACAATGTTTTTTTAATAAATTGATAAATTATTTGTAAAACTTGTAAGTGATTAATATCATGCTTATATTATATACAATATATATATATATATATATATATATATATATATATATATATATATATATATATATATATATATATATAAGAAATTAGTTACACAAGATTCGTAACATCTGTTCAAACAATTTAGAAAGACGTATGTCCACATGTTGTAAATGTGTGGATGAAAATTATCAAAATTGTCGATAGGAATTTTTTTTATAAAAATAAATACATATATACATATATATGTATGTTAGTATAATATGTATGTATTCAATGTCACATTTTTTGGGTCCTGTGCCAGATTGCCAAACACTAAAAATAGTTTCTATAGTTGCAAATTTACAAAATATATAAAAATTTTGTTTTATGGCTTTTTACAAAGAGATTGATGAAGGACGCTCTATTTGTGCTACGACTTTCTAACTTATAATAAATTATATTTTAAAATGTTTATTTTGACAGCAAGTATGATGTAAACATGTAATCTACCGTTGGATGTCCTTTTTAAAGAGATCTACAGGACTTAACAATGTCATTGATCATTTGCAAATAGTTGTACTGAACGTATCGACTTCACGATTTAAATGTGTAATTAGACAAATTATCTTTTATAACGATATATAATAAAGTTAATTAACATTTTGAGTCATAATAAATTTTATTGAGCTATAAAATTAATAAATTTTCCATCGTAAAGTCTCACGTGAGACAATAAAACAGAAATCAATAAAAAGAAAAGCTTTTACATGAACTCTGGGTTCCGTACCTGCATGTGAGGATTTTTAGAAAATTAATTGTGGACAAAAGATTTTAATTCTACTTCTTGTAGTTTAAGATTTAAATGTAGTTTTATTTTTATGTTTTGGAGACATGGACTAGAAGTGCAGAAGTTTGTAGAGTCCATGGTAATTTAGATTTTTTTGTCAGCAGAGCCCTTTTTGTTTCTCGCATATCGTTCGGAGATTTAAATTAAATGAAAAGTGTGAAAGTCAGTAGGGTTGTTTCCTTTCTGGAATACCACATTTTTACTTAAGTGAATCGTACGAATAAATAAAATTAAAACTTAACAAATCATTTTAAGTACAAGACTAAATGGAATTCTTCAATTAAAATTAAGCACTATATTTCGTGCTAGATTTTTTACCATGCATATAAATGATGCAACTTTCAAGATTCTAAAATGTAGTTTAAATTATTATTAATATTAATTTTATTCAACGTCGATTTCGCCTTAGGCCATACACCACTAGTTCAATTATGATTGTGGAATATTTTAAAAACAATAGATTTAGTTGTAAATTAAATGGGAATTTAAATTTTTTAAATGGTTTTACCGTGCGGTTAATTAAATATGCGTAACACATTTAATTCGTATGCCACATAGATAAGAATATAAATAAGCGATAAATAAATTCAAGAATAAATAAAGATTTTATTTGTTTTTTAGTATTTGCCTGATGTAATTCTTTAATCTTTGTCTTTGGAGATTTTTACATATTCTTTAGTATAAATGGTACGTATAGTTTGTACTACAAACTCAAATCTTTTAGTTTTGTGGTAAATACGTGTGCTAGAAGCTCAAGCTTTCAATTTTGATATATTATTTCTCAAAGTATATATTATAACAAGAAATCAAGAAATAGTTTTCCAACAAAATTTTCTGTTAAACATGGTTTTATCAAAATGTGCTTTACAGGTGTAAACTCTAATCTACCATTTAATAAGCTAGTATAACAAATAAAAAAGGATCTGTTAGGGTGATTTTTTAACAGACCTTTGAGTAATTGTGGATTTTACATAACAAGCGCGTAAGTGTTATAAAGTTGAATTTTATTATGATAACAAGTAATAAAATTTAGTTTTTTTTTTCGACAAATTTTGAATTATGATAGATATAATAATATATTATACTTGAGATTCTTATTATCCATTTTCATGCACAAACAATTTTCTTATAACTTCATGATTTTGATATTTAGTTCCTCAAAGTGTGTACTATTATAAGTACTAAAACTTATAAGTTTAAGTTCAGAAACTTAATAAATTTATCCATATAATACATATATTATTCAGACAAATAATGAAATCAAAGAGCTTTTTTTAGAAAATTATAGTAATGAAGGATTTCATAAAATAAGTGTTTGTGCGGGGCTGTAAAAATCCAACATTTTAATTTGTTGTAATATTTCTGAGCTTTCCATGACACCCGTTTGTATCACAATATATAAATTAGATATGTTATATATTAATGCATCTATCATGCAAATACTAAAATTGATAAGAGTTTAAAATTTAAAAAAATTCCATCGACAAAGTACAGTGATTCATTGAAAGAGCTGTGTTAGCCGCACAGTTTGGCCTAAATCATAAATTTAAATATGTTTTTCTCCAATGTGTTTATTATAATAGCAAATATAAAAATCGAACATTGTAATACAAATGGTACGTCCTGGATTTTTTGTAACAAAAACACATACAGTCAAATGTAATTTAAAAAAATAATTCATCAATTTATCAAATTTTAGTATTTACTGTAATAATATGCACATAGTGGCAAATCCATCCAATTTCGCGCACAACCCCCTCAAAATATTTTTTTCAAAAAAATCGATAAAACTGCACCGCGTGCACCACGGCACCCTCTTACCTTGTAACCCGGCGTGAGCCGCTCGTTCGGTCCGTGATTATGCATTTTTCCAAAATTCACACTTTTTAACCACTAAAAAAAATCCAAAATTGATTTTTTCTACCGCACCAGAGCACACTGACTGTAAATGACTTTTTGAAAATTTAAAACGAATTTTTTTAATGTTGTTATCTTGGATTTTTTTAGTACCTTTTCGTTCGGCGGTTTGTACAAGAATGTGCGAGCTTCGAACTCGCGGCGGGTACGCACCACTCCGAAGAGTTTCGATGGAGGTGTGTGCGTGTAAACAAATGTGTTGCACGTGCGCTGGCGCTGGTGTAGTGGTATTGTGGTGTCAGTGTGGGGACCAGTGGCGTACTGATGTAATTAGTGATAACACTCGGTTAGTGGTGTTACCGTTGGATACAAATTGATACAACTTTTATATAAGGATCAATTTTTACTCTTGTTCCTAAATAATTCCATAAAACAAATTACTTTCGAGACACCCTGTACATTTACCCCACAGATCCCTTCTCGTCTAGACTTATTGATAATTTTCGCACATGTCCGGCATTTGCACTCTCTTTTTTGCTGACCCTTCGGATTTCGATTCGAAAAACTCGTCCTGCAACCGGGGATCTGTATGAAATTGTTTGTTACTCAGGAGATCCATCGGTTTTAGTATCAGTCGTTTTATTATGAATACTTCGGGATATGACATACTCGAGATGAGATGTAATAGAACAAGCTCTGGATCTTTTTGAGGTTCTTCAAAATATTATTATTACCTTAGCATTCGCTTTCATGATGTTATGCTGCTTGCAAAGTTTTAACATTGATATTAATTTTAGTATTTGCTCTCATAGTAGACACATTTGAATAAAGTTCATATTAAATTTTTTATGCTATACTTTGAATTACTTTTTGACATATTCAGTTATATCTACTTCAATTGTAGATAATAAATATATAATCAAGAAAAAACTAATTCAAGAAGCATTTATTACGGAGGCCACAAGAGCGAAGAAACCGCCAAAACGACTTACAATTAGTGAACAATCTATAGGATTTTGAATCTAGGGGTCTCAGCCCTTCTTCACCTAGCTTATTGGGGTCCATTCATTTGTATGTGTGTCCGTGTGTCTGATCTGAATATGACTGTTCAATAACACAGGGTTCCAATGTTCATTCGAGTGTGTAAATCATGCAGAGAACCTCGGAGATCGATCCAATGCCAAAATAAATGAACGTTTTTTTTTCTACTTTACCTCGGAAACAAACGAAAAAAACGAGAAGACTAATGAACTTGCTATTAAAATATAAATAAATTGATATATATATATATATATATATATATATTAACAAAGTCTAATAATCGGGCATAACATCAATGAAAAACGTCAATAAAAAAAAGTTTTTTATTGATGTTATGCCCGATTATTAGACTTTGTTAATACATATGTCAACATCAAATTCAGAATCATACAAATATATATATATATATATATATATATATATATCAAGATGTATATTCTGTAATTAATTCAAAATCTACAATTAAATTCTCTCCTCCATTACACATTTTGCTTAAGATCGTTAATATTATAATTCCAGAAACTCTTTCGCAAAACAAAACAACAACATAAATTTGAATTTTAAATTCCAACACTACGGCTCGAATAGAATTAACGGTTTCTTATTCAAAAAGTTAAAAGACATGACAATTATAGCTTGGTTGTCTCTAATTAGTATTGGAATCAACACGTATTCTATCGAATAGTTTTTGTTCCGTTCAATTCCCTGGAATAATTCAAAAATGGGGCTAAGGGATAATGTGGCGTCACAATGCATCAGTTTGTTGGGATGGCTCTAATTTATATAATGTTGGGTTTGTTGGGATGACTTTCATTTATATAATTTATTCATTAAATGATTTATATGTTCATGTTTTATCTATTATCAAAAAAATCAAATTTTTCAATATTGATTCAGATGAAATTACTAAATGAATGTGTTGATGAATGAATGAAAAATAAATAACCAAATATGCGATTGTCCTTGAAAATTAACTTATTAATAACTGAATAACTGAATATAGGGAGGGTTAAATATTTGGTTAGATGAATAACAAAATGAATAACATAACAGGCAATTAACTATAATGAATAATGAATCAATGAGTAATGAATTATGGGAACAACCTATGTATATATATAACCAAATTAATAAATATATAACTGAGTATTCAAATGACTGAAAAATGAAATAATCTGAATAATAGAGTGCTATATAGAATTTGTGGCTAAAGTAATAAAATAACTAAATAACTAATATTAACGGAAAGATCTGAATAACGAAATGACTAACTGAAAGATGATATTTTATTTTTAGTGACAAAAGTAATTGAATAACTAAATAACCAAATAGGTGATGAATGACTGACTAATGAATGACGGAAACAAATGAATAACTCTATATAACACAATGACTAAATGATTAAATGAATGACATAATAACCGAATGTGTGAATAACTAAAACCTCAAATAAATACTGATACCGGTTTACGACTACAAAATAATTTATTTACAACGCGTTTGACTGTAAAATTTGCTCGAATTTTTTTCCATTGGGTTTTGACCGAAAACTAACGTTTATATGTATATATATATATATATATATATATATATATATATATATATACTACATATATATTTAAGAGCAATCTAATTGAAAGTTATGGAAGACGTCACATATATACACAAGTGTTGTGTAAAACCGTAATACAAACAAACGTATAATGTATACACATTTATATATCACACACACATTGATAAATATATATATATATATATATATATATATACATACATATATAACTGGATATATACATGTATAATCACTGGTTATTTATAGAATAATGTATACTATAAAAAATAATATATACTAAGTTTGTCGTAATAAAACTATTACAGTTACATAAGGATATGCTTCAAGAATGAAATTTAATATTTCCTAAAGTCCACAATATCCGTGTCTCTGATCCAAAAAGATTAAATATGATGAAATAATTCTTTGTTCAAGGTCCTCTCCGTTGGTGCGTGAAGTGAAAACTTTTATAATTTTTGCAATAAAATGCAAATGTTACGATTATGATAATTTAATATTGTATAAATAAGATTAATTGCTTAAGATTATATATGAGTATATATATATATATATATATATATATATATATATATATATATGTATGTATATATATATATAACAATTCCGGATTTACCGGTTTCGATCTATATATCTATATCGGTATATGATAATAGCTAAGGATCTTTTGTTGGTAACTGGACTTTGTGCTAATTAATAATAATGATAATTAATACGTCTATTCTCAGATAAGATTTCTCTATTTTTTATTCTTTTCATACTAATCCTACACGCATCGAATTTATCTTAATAGCTGATATAACTATTGTACAAAAATCCACATTTTTGGTTAACCATAATTAAAACAAGTTTATAAAAATTTAGAGAGGTTATCCAACATTTTCATATCCTATAAAAATTTAGGGAGGTTATCCATTACCAAAAGCCTATACAATTTATGAAAGTTGATCTATCAATTCCATGAGTCTATAATAATTATGATATATATATATATAAATGAAGGGTACATTATGTTTATAAACCTATAAAAATTTGATAATGTTATCTTCAACCTCAGCAAGTCTTAGGGCTTATGATCATTTTATTGCTATCAAAATTATCAATTACTTCATAAGCCATGACATATAATTTTCTTATTAATATTTGACCAAGGTATGACGGGTAGTTTCTTCCTGTCTGACAATTTCGAGGACGTTGTCTTAGACTGAGGTTGATCCATAAATTGGACCACCAATTGGACAACAATTGCGCATTTTAGGTCATAAGATTAAACGAAAAAACAACTTATGATGATGATGATGATGATCTATTCTGCCGTTCGGCCTTGGAGGTCACATGGATAAATATATTATGTGTATGTCCTTTTCTCTCGTGTGTGTCCTTTTCTCTGGTGTATGTCTTCTTCTTCTCTATGTGTCCTTTTCTCAGTTTGTCCTTGTCTCTAAATTGAAATGTTTTCCGAGTGGTCATTGTCAGACCAATTTCTTGGTTGAACGACTTCATTAGTCTTAATACGGATTCTTCGCATACGAAACAATATATAATAGGAACACATGGTCGTATTTGTTAATTTGATTTTCGTACCGGAGTGACGTAAACGATTTTGCCAATTTGCGTCTCAATTGCGAATTCGAATTTTTTAAGATATGCGCAAATAGGCCATGTGTACTGTCTATAGTAGTAATAGTCAAGTGCTTGAAATAATGATTTATGTATTTATTGAATGTATCTGTTGTAACTTGCAAATCAACTTTGGAAAACCGAATCTTAACTCGGTATACTCTAATTTTTAATCGAATATTCATTTTGAACGGACTTGCGCTCAGGGCATGCACCTTTGTTATTTTACTTGACTGGGAGCTTTTATCTATTGCAATTACCGTTACTTATAAAACATTCGATTGATTCAAATGATGTGTTCAACGAAATTGCAAATTGCTATATAATAATGTCTAACATTAAATGATCATATTCAAGCTCAGTACACTTTAAAAGTGCACATGAAACTAAACCTTGCCTGTATTTGCTAACAGAGTTTACAAATCTTAAACCAATTGATTAACATGAATCACCTATGGAAATTTTTATTTAATAATACGCCTATGTAAATACACCTCTATTCATTCATCATTATTAATTTTTATTATTATTTTATTTTCGTTCATTCAAGAATTTCGAAGAAGAAACTTTTTCGCAATTTGCGATTAGAGTTGTGCGAAACGTGATCTCCATTCATGGAAAGTTTATTCGGCCGATCGTTGCGGAAAAAATTTGGTCGAATTAAAATGACAGGTACGAATTAAAGACAGAGTCGGATTGCAAATCATAAAAATTAACAATATTATAAATGCATATTAACACGCCAATAATATCTATCAAATAATTTAAAAGTTACAAGAGATTTAATAAACAAATTTACAAATAATGAATTCAAGCAATAGATGTTAACAGCGCATTTCAATGAGTTATGGATTTTCAAGGAAGATGAAAGAGTATGCTGAGTTGCTGTAGGGCATTATATACCATTAGACATTACTATATGTATAATTTAATTTCGTACAAATATACTAAACGTATCACTCATATCAAAAGAATGGTACTTGAGATACAATAGAGAATTGCATAAATTCGCTTAAAGCACCTCCGGTTTGCTCAATTGTAGTTTCAATTGGGATTTTAAAGGGCTATGAAATATTAGACACTATTGTAGATAATTGACTTTTAAACATCTTTATGAAATATTGCGCATACTTCGAATGTACGATATAAAGGGTACAACAGATATAATAGATAAATGTACCAATAAACTGTAATTAAAGTAGATGAAATTTCTTTTTATACGTAGTTTCTGATTATATCATTTATATCAGTAGAATGTTTGAAAAATTACTTGTTTTAGAAATATTCAAACTACTTGGTTTTTTTTTACTTTTCTGCAGTATTTTATTTTCTGAAACCATTTTAGAGTAGTTTTAACCGCTTTAGGATCATGTAACGTTAAACATTGTCATAAACATCGAATGGTTCAAAAGCTGCTAAAATATATGTAAGAAGTTTTATATATTGGCAAGATAAAATTCAAAGTATGCCGAGTTGCTTTAAAGCTGGCTAAATAGTGCCAGGCAATATAACACGGTTTTTAACTTTGTGCACACTTGCAAAAATAAAAATCCATAGGTTTAAAAGTTATAAGTAATAATATAAATACATGAACATATATTCTTAACGTCTGCTTAGAATCTAAGCCTTAGATCTATTGTCTACTTTCAAGTACACCGAATTGCTTTAGGAACATACAGTACAGTATTATCGATTTTAAATTTTTCCAAAAAACATCATGTATATCTATCAAACGGTTTAAAAGTTATCATTTTAAGAGATTTAATAAACAAATGTACCAATCGTTGTCTCGACTTTCTGAGGAACTTTAAGCAGTAAATAGAATTATTTAATTTGAGCTTCCCAAGATTATTAGATATCTAAATATCTATTACTATAATTTATCAAGAATTGCGCCAGCAATCGTCATCGTAGTCGTCATCGAATTACCGAGGAAACGCGATCTGTTGTTTTTCCACTGTGACTCTCTTAAGCTGATAAGATTACATAAAAATAAGATAACAATATAATTAAATATGAGGGTTTAGATAAATGAAATCTGAGAACCCTTCATTGAATCCTATTTCATTTTATTGCTTGCTACGCAGTTTATTTAGTATTAAGTAATATTTTGCACTGATTATATAATATTTTGCACCAGTCAAAGGGTTTAAAACATGCAATAGATTTAGTCCAAAAGTGTAAGTAAATCACAATTTACTATTGACTGCACAGGCCCATCTTTTATTTTCTAGAACGATTTGAAAGTATACCGAGTTGCCCAAGGTTTTTTATTGGGTTAGCAAATATTATAGCCATTTTAATTTTGAATAAATTTATTTAATTGGTAGTACTACATCACATGGGACGGGATAAATTTAGTTTATTTTAATTTTGTAATAATTTTCCAGATGCATCATTTCATATTACACGAACGGCTTAAAAATAACGAAAGAGATTCTAAAGACTTGTATGTTAGTTTCGAAAGGATTTTCAGACAAACTCAACTGCGTCTTTATTTGCATTTATTTTAGTGAAATGTTAGTTGTCAATTCTGAACAACTTTATTTAATATAGTATTTACATAATGAATGCACGATTCAAAGGTTACAATACATATAATAAACAAAAGCATAATTAAATTGCAATTAAAGTTGGTGCACTTAAATGTGCTATTGTTGCAATTTAGAGACGATTCTAGAGTTTCCCTGGTTGCTTTAAGTTTTGCTCTACCAGCATTTAGCCATATACAAGGATTTTTACATACTTTTTTCTTTTCAATATTTTACATTGAATTTCTCTTCAATACCTTCACTTAATTTTACGAATTCTTCTTACTTCTGAATCCATCTTCTCCTTACTTCTTCTTACTTCGAACATGTACTATTACCTCTTCCTCAAATTGTGTCGAATTTTTTTACATTTTACTAGGCTGTTACATACCTCTTCCATATTTACATACTTTATATAGTGATGTATTCAATAACAAGTATTTTGTGATGTACAAATTTATCATTACAATTCACTTTTTTTTCAGAATGTACCAGGAATCCAACCAACGCTCTTTGGCGTATGAGTCTGACACGCTACTGACTGAGCTATGGCCGCCACAGTTGCTCTAATCGTAAGTTATATGTTAATTAACATTATAGATTGTTTAATTTCGTAACAATTTGCTGAAAACATTATTCATAATAAATAAATGCACCTGAACTATCGACAAGCAAATCGACGGACACCGTGAATACTCTGCCTGTCATACATAAAAGTTGATCTAATTATAAGGTCTTAAGTAACAATCGTATAATATTTAATTAATTTATAATTTATTAATCCATATTGAGGAACTGTACTTTTTCACGCTCAAATTATGCTCAGATCTATCATATTTACCGTAAATACTAGTATTTTGTTTGGGGTTGGGCTTGTTGTAGGCCCATACACCCCTAGTTCTTTTAAGATGGTTCCGTACCACACTGTTTCAAATCAGATTTATTATCCCCGGCACGTTTCTGCCTACGCTAATGGAATGTAATGTAATATTTTACAAAAGCATTCTCGAAGGTTCTCTTTTCATTTCGTATTGTGTAGGTTCAGATTCGTACACGACAGTGGCGTGCAGTCCAATTTTATATTCGAATTTTTTCTGTAATTATATTTAAAATTGCACAATTTAGAAACGTAATAAAATTATAAACAAGATTTGGAATATATTGTAGAAAATTTCATTACAAGTCTTTAAATTTATTGGTTTACGTTTTGAGTATCTAGTTTTTGAAATTGAATCATTCCAGAATGTAGTTTTTAGGCATGTTCTTGAAGCTCTTTCTTAAGTTATAAATTTTTATACAGCACAAAACACAAGGTAATAAAATTTATGTATGTAAAAGTATTAATACAGCTAGTTTTTATAATGCACACTTTGCCAAATATACCCCAATTTGATTATGATACTTAAAGTATTTTGCTAAGTATAACTGTAACTTTCAAGTGTTTTATGTTTATGAAATATTCAAAGAATTCTATCTACGGGTTTTTTAACCAAGTTTTTGTGGTTTTATTTCTATAAATATTCAAAGATATCTAGTTTGGACATTCTGGTTTTGCAGTTTGAAAAAATGTGCAAAACATAGAAAAAACCCTTTTTTCAAAGTTTAATTTTTGGATTCTATTTGCAATAAAAGGCAGTAATTTGGGCATGTAATACCTAAAGTGTTATTTTAAATTACAAAATATTAAATATACTACATAGTAATAA
>NW_020536999.1:25570419-25641748 GCF_003426905.1 Ctenocephalides felis
GTACGTATAGTTTGTACTACAAACTCAAATCTTTTAGTTTTTTGGTAAATACGTGTGCTAGAAGCTCAAGCTTCAATTTTGATATATTATTTCTCAAAGTATATATATAACAAGAAATCAAGAAATAGTTTTCCAACAAAATTTTCTGTTAAACATGGTTTTATCAAAATGTGCTTTACAGGTGTAAACTCTAATCTACCATTTAATAAGCTAGTATAACAAATAAAAAGGATCTGTTAGGGTGATTTTTTACAGACCTTTGAGTAATTGTGGATTTTACATAACAAGCGCGTAAGTGTTATAAAGTTGAATTTTATTATGATAACAAGTAATAAAATTTAGTTTTTTTTTCGACAAATTTTGAATTATGATAGATATAATAATATATTATACTTGAGATTCTTATTATCCATTTTCATGCACAAACAATTTTCTTATAACTTCATGATTTTGATATTTAGTTCCTCAAAGTGTGTACTATTATAAGTACTAAAACTTATAGGTTTAAGTCAGAAACTTAATAAATTTATCCATATATTACATATATTATTCAGACAAATAATGAAATCAAAGAGCTTTTTTTAGAAATTATAGTAATGAAGGATTTCATAAATAAGTGTTTGTGCGGGGCTGTAAAAATCCAACATTTTAATTTGTTGTAATATTTCTGAGCTTTCCATGACACCCGTTTGTATCACAATATATAAATTAGATATGTTATATATTAATGCATCTATCATGCAATACTAAAATTGATAAGAGTTTAAAATTTAAAAAAATTCCATCGACAAAGTACAGTGATTCATTGAAAGAGCTGTGTTAGCCGCACAGTTTGGCCTAAATCATAAATTTAAAATATTTTTTCTCCAATGTGTTTATTATAATAGCAAATATAAAAATCGAACATTGTAATACAAATGGTACGTCCTGGATTTTTTGTAACAAAACACATACAGTCAAATGTAATTTAAAAAAATAATTCATCAATTTATCAAATTTTAGTATTTACTGTAATAATAAGCACATAGTGGCAAATCCATCCAATTTCGCGCACAACCCCCTCAAAATATTTTTTTCAAAAAAATCGATAAAACTGCACCGCGTGCACCACGGCACCCTCTTACCTTGTAACCCGGCGTGAGCCGCTCGTTCGGTCCGTGATTATGCATTTTTCCAAAATTCACACTTTTTAACCACTAAAAAAATCCAAAATTGATTTTTTCTACCGCACCAGAGCACACTGACTGTAAAAATGACTTTTTGAAAATTTAAAACGAATTTTTTTAATGTTGGTATCTTGGATTTTTTTAGTACCTTTTCGTTCGGCGGTTTGTACAAGAATGTGCGAGCTTCGAACTCGCGGCGGGTACGCACCACTCCGAAGAGTTTTGATGAAGGTGTGTGCGTGTAAACAAATGTGTTGCACGTGCGCTGGCGCTGGTGTAGTGGTATTGTGGTGTCAGTGTGGGGACCAGTGGCGTACTGATGTAATTAGTGATAACACTCGGTTAGTGGTGTTACCGTTGGATACAAATTGATACAACTTTTATATAAGGATCAATTTTTACTCTTGTTCCTAAATAATTCCATAAAACAAATTACTTTCGAGACACCCTGTACATTTACCCCACAGATCCCTTCTCGTCTAGACTTATTGATAATTTTCGCACATGTCCGGCATTTGCACTCTCTTTTTTGCTGACCCTTCGGATTTCGATTCGAAAAACTCGTCCTGCAACCGGGGATCTGTATGAAATTGTTTGTTACTCAGGAGATCCATCGGTTTTAGTATCAGTCGTTTTATTATGAATACTTCGGGATATGACATACTCGAGATGAGATGTAATAGAACAAGCTCTGGATCTTTTTGAGGTTCTTCAAAATATTATTATTACCTTAGCATTCGCTTTCATGATGTTATGCTGCTTGCAAAGTTTTAACATTGATATTAATTTTAGTATTTGCTCTCATAGTAGACACATTTGAATAAAGTTCATATTAAATTTTTTATGCTATACTTTGAATTACTTTTTGACATATTCAGTTATATCTACTTCAATTGTAGATAATAAATATATAATCAAGAAAAAACTAATTCAAGAAGCATTTATTACGGAGGCCACAAGAGCGAAGAAACCGCCTAAACGACTTACAATTAGTGAACAATTCTATAGGATTTTGAATCTAGGGGTCTCAGCCCTTCTTCACCTAGCTTATTGGGGTCCATTTATTTGTATGTGTGTCCGTGTGTCTGATCTGAATATGACTGTTCAATAACACAGGGTTCCAATGTTCATTCGAGTGTGTAAATCATGCAGAGAACCTCGGAGATCGATCCAATGCCAAAATAAATGAACGTTTTTTTTTCTACTTTACCTCGGAAACGAACGAAAAAAACCGAGAAGACTAATGAACTTGCTATTAAAATATAAATAAATTGATTATATATATATATATATATATATATTAACAAAGTCTAATAATCGGGCATAACATCAATGAAAAACGTCAATAAAAAAAAGTTTTTTATTGATGTTATGCCCGATTATTAGACTTTGTTAATACATATGTCAACATCAAATTCAGAATCATACAAAATATATATATATATATATATATATATATATATATCAAGATGTATATTCTGTAATTAATTCAAAATCTACAATTAAATTCTCTCCTCCATTACACATTTTGCTTAAGATCGTTAATATTATAATTCCAGAAACTCTTTCGCAAAACAAAACAACAACATAAATTTGAATTTTAAATTCCAACACTACGGCTCGAATAGAATTAACGGTTTCTTATTCAAAAAGTTAAAAGACATGACAATTATAGCTTGGTTGTCTCTAATTAGTATTGGAATCAACACGTATTCTATCGAATAGTTTTTGTTCCGTTCAATTCCCTGGAATAATTCAAAAATGGGGCTAAGGGATAATGTGGCGTCACAATGCATCAGTTTGTTGGGATGGCTCTAATTTATATAATGTTGGGTTTGTTGGGATGACTTTCATTTATATAATTTATTCATTAAATGATTTATATGTTCATGTTTTATCTATTATCAAAAAAATCAAATTTTTCAATATTGATTCAGATGAAATTACTAAATGAATGTGTTGATGAATGAATGAAAAATAAATAACCAAATATGCGATTGTCCTTGAAAATTAACTTATTAATAACTGAATAACTGAATATAGGGAGGGTTAAATATTTGGTTAGATGAATAACAAAATGAATAACATAACAGGCAATTAACTATAATGAATAATGAATCAATGAGTAATGAATTATGGGAACAACCTATGTATATATATAACCAAATTAATAAATATATAACTGAGTATTCAAATGACTGAAAAATGAAATAATCTGAATAATAGAGTGCTATATAGAATTTGTGGCTAAAGTAATAAAATAACTAAATAACTAATATTAACGGAAAGATCTGAATAACGAAATGACTAACTGAAAGATGATATTTTATTTTTAGTGACAAAAGTAATTGAATAACTAAATAACCAAATAGGTGATGAATGACTGACTAATGAATGACGGAAACAAATGAATAACTCTATATAACACAATGACTAAATGATTAAATGAATGACATAATAACCGAATGTGTGAATAACTAAAACCTCAAATAAATACTGATACCGGTTTACGACTACAAAATAATTTATTTACAACGCGTTTGACTGTAAAATTTGCTCGAATTTTTTTCCATTGGGTTTTGACCGAAAACTAACGTTTATATGTATATATATATATATATATATATATATATATATATATATATATACTACATATATATTTAAGAGCAATCTAATTGAAAGTTATGGAAGACGTCACATATATACACAAGTGTTGTGTAAAACCGTAATACAAACAAACGTATAATGTATACACATTTATATATCACACACACATTGATAAATATATATATATATATATATATATATATACATACATATATAACTGGATATATACATGTATAATCACTGGTTATTTATAGAATAATGTATACTATAAAAAATAATATATACTAAGTTTGTCGTAATAAAACTATTACAGTTACATAAGGATATGCTTCAAGAATGAAATTTAATATTTCCTAAAGTCCACAATATCCGTGTCTCTGATCCAAAAAGATTAAATATGATGAAATAATTCTTTGTTCAAGGTCCTCTCCGTTGGTGCGTGAAGTGAAAACTTTTATAATTTTTGCAATAAAATGCAAATGTTACGATTATGATAATTTAATATTGTATAAATAAGATTAATTGCTTAATATTATATATGAGTATATATATATATATATATATATATATATATATATATATATAACAATTCCGGATTTACCGGTTTCGATCTATATATCTATATCGGTATATGATAATAGCTAAGGATCTTTTGTTGGTAACTGGACTTTGTGCTAATTAATAATAATGATAATTAATACGTCTATTCTCAGATAAGATTTCTCTATTTTTTATTCTTTTCATACTAATCCTACACGCATCGAATTTATCTTAATAGCTGATATAACTATTGTACAAAAATCCACATTTTTGGTTAACCATAATTAAAACAAGTTTATAAAAATTTAGAGAGGTTATCCAACATTTTCATATCCTATAAAAATTTAGGGAGGTTATCCATTACCAAAAGCCTATACAATTTATGAAAGTTGATCTATCAATTCCATGAGTCTATAATAATTATGAATATATATATATATAAATGAAGGGTACATTATGTTTATAAACCTATAAAAATTTGATAATGTTATCTTCAACCTCAGCAAGTCTTAGGGCTTATGATCATTTTATTGCTATCAAAATTATCAATTACTTCATAAGCCATGACATATAATTTTCTTATTAATATTTGACCAAGGTATGACGGGTAGTTTCTTCCTGTCTGACAATTTCGAGGACGTTGTCTTAGACTGAGGTTGATCCATAAATTGGACCACCAATTGGACAACAATTGCGCATTTTAGGTCATAAGATTAAACGAAAAAACAACTTATGATGATGATGATGATGATCTATTCTGCCGTTCGGCCTTGGAGGTCACATGGATAAATATATTATGTGTATGTCCTTTTCTCTCGTGTGTGTCCTTTTCTCTGGTGTATGTCTTCTTCTTCTCTATGTGTCCTTTTCTCAGTTTGTCCTTGTCTCTAAATTGAAATGTTTTCCGAGTGGTCATTGTCAGACCAATTTCTTGGTTGAACGACTTCATTAGTCTTAATACGGATTCTTCGCATACGAAACAATATATAATAGGAACACATGGTCGTATTTGTTAATTTGATTTTCGTACCGGAGTGACGTAAACGATTTTGCCAATTTGCGTCTCAATTGCGAATTCGAATTTTTAAGATATGCGCAAATAGGCCATCTGTACTGTCTATAGTAGTAATAGTCAAGTGCTTGAAATAATGATTTATGTATTTATTGAATGTATCTGTTGTAACTTGCAAATCAACTTTGGAAAACCGAATCTTAACTCGGTATACTCTAATTTTTAATCGAATATTCATTTTGAACGGACTTGCGCTCAGGGCATGCACCTTTGTTATTTTACTTGACTGGGAGCTTTTATCTATTGCAATTACCGTTACTTATAAAACATTCGATTGATTCAAATGATGTGTTCAACGAAATTGCAAATTGCTATATAATAATGTCTAACATTAAATGATCATATTCAAGCTCAGTACACTTTAAAAGTGCACATGAAACTAAACCTTGCCTGTATTTGCTAACAGAGTTTACAAATCTTAAACCAATTGATTAACATGAATCACCTATGGAAATTTTTATTTAATAATACGCCTATGTAAATACACCTCTATTCATTCATCATTATTAATTTTTATTATTATTTTATTTTCGTTCATTCAAGAATTTCGAAGAAGAAACTTTTTCGCAATTTGCGATTAGAGTTGTGCGAAACGTGATCTCCATTCATGGAAAGTTTATTCGGCCGATCGTTGCGGAAAAAATTTGGTCGAATTAAAATGACAGGTACGAATTAAAGACAGAGTCGGATTGCAAATCATAAAAATTAACAATATTATAAATGCATATTAACACGCCAATAATATCTATCAAATAATTTAAAAGTTACAAGAGATTTAATAAACAAATTTACAAATAATGAATTCAAGCAATAGATGTTAACAGCGCATTTCAATGAGTTATGGATTTTCAAGGAAGATGAAAGAGTATGCTGAGTTGCTGTAGGGCATTATATACCATTAGACATTACTATATGTATAATTTAATTTCGTACAAATATACTAAACGTATCACTCATATCAAAAGAATGGTACTTGAGATACAATAGAGAATTGCATAAATTCGCTTAAAGCACCTCCGGTTTGCTCAATTGTAGTTTCAATTGGGATTTTAAAGGGCTATGAAATATTAGACACTATTGTAGATAATTGACTTTTAAACATCTTTATGAAATATTGCGCATACTTCGAATGTACGATATAAAGGGTACAACAGATATAATAGATAAATGTACCAATAAACTGTAATTAAAGTAGATGAAATTTCTTTTTATACGTAGTTTCTGATTATATCATTTATATCAGTAGAATGTTTGAAAAATTACTTGTTTTAGAAATATTCAAACTACTTGGTTTTTTTTTACTTTTCTGCAGTATTTTATTTTCTGAAACCATTTTAGAGTAGTTTTAACCGCTTTAGGATCATGTAACGTTAAACATTGTCATAAACATCGAATGGTTCAAAAGCTGCTAAAATATATGTAAGAAGTTTTATATATTGGCAAGATAAAATTCAAAGTATGCCGAGTTGCTTTAAAGCTGGCTAAATAGTGCCAGGCAATATAACACGGTTTTTAACTTTGTGCACACTTGCAAAAATAAAAATCCATAGGTTTAAAAGTTATAAGTAATAATATAAATACATGAACATATATTCTTAACGTCTGCTTAGAATCTAAGCCTTAGATCTATTGTCTACTTTCAAGTACACCGAATTGCTTTAGGAACATACAGTACAGTATTATCGATTTTAAATTTTTCCAAAAAACATCATGTATATCTATCAAACGGTTTAAAAGTTATCATTTTAAGAGATTTAATAAACAAATGTACCAATCGTTGTCTCGACTTTCTGAGGAACTTTAAGCAGTAAATAGAATTATTTAATTTGAGCTTCCCAAGATTATTAGATATCTAAATATCTATTACTATAATTTATCAAGAATTGCGCCAGCAATCGTCATCGTAGTCGTCATCGAATTACCGAGGAAACGCGATCTGTTGTTTTTCCACTGTGACTCTCTTAAGCTGATAAGATTACATAAAAATAAGATAACAATATAATTAAATATGAGGGTTTAGATAAATGAAATCTGAGAACCCTTCATTGAATCCTATTTCATTTTATTGCTTGCTACGCAGTTTATTTAGTATTAAGTAATATTTTGCACTGATTATATAATATTTTGCACCAGTCAAAGGGTTTAAAACATGCAATAGATTTAGTCCAAAAGTGTAAGTAAATCACAATTTACTATTGACTGCACAGGCCCATCTTTTATTTTCTAGAACGATTTGAAAGTATACCGAGTTGCCCAAGGTTTTTTATTGGGTTAGCAAATATTATAGCCATTTTAATTTTGAATAAATTTATTTAATTGGTAGTACTACATCACATGGGACGGGATAAATTTAGTTTATTTTAATTTTGTAATAATTTTCCAGATGCATCATTTCATATTACACGAACGGCTTAAAAATAACGAAAGAGATTCTAAAGACTTGTATGTTAGTTTCGAAAGGATTTTCAGACAAACTCAACTGCGTCTTTATTTGCATTTATTTTAGTGAAATGTTAGTTGTCAATTCTGAACAACTTTATTTAATATAGTATTTACATAATGAATGCACGATTCAAAGGTTACAATACATATAATAAACAAAAGCATAATTAAATTGCAATTAAAGTTGGTGCACTTAAATGTGCTATTGTTGCAATTTAGAGACGATTCTAGAGTTTCCCTGGTTGCTTTAAGTTTTGCTCTACCAGCATTTAGCCATATACAAGGATTTTTACATACTTTTTTCTTTTCAATATTTTACATTGAATTTCTCTTCAATACCTTCACTTAATTTTACGAATTCTTCTTACTTCTGAATCCATCTTCTCCTTACTTCTTCTTACTTCGAACATGTACTATTACCTCTTCCTCAAATTGTGTCGAATTTTTTTACATTTTACTAGGCTGTTACATACCTCTTCCATATTTACATACTTTATATAGTGATGTATTCAATAACAAGTATTTTGTGATGTACAAATTTATCATTACAATTCACTTTTTTTTCAGAATGTACCAGGAATCCAACCAACGCTCTTTGGCGTATGAGTCTGACACGCTACTGACTGAGCTATGGCCGCCACAGTTGCTCTAATCGTAAGTTATATGTTAATTAACATTATAGATTGTTTAATTTCGTAACAATTTGCTGAAAACATTATTCATAATAAATAAATGCACCTGAACTATCGACAAGCAAATCGACGGACAACCGTGAATACTCTGCCTGTCATACATAAAAGTTGATCTAATTATAAGGTCTTAAGTAACAATCGTATAATATTTAATTAATTTATAATTTATTAATCCATATTGAGGTAACTGTACTTTTTCACGCTCAAATTATGCTCAGATCTATCATATTTACCGTAAATACTAGTATTTTGTTTGGGGTTGGGCTTGTTGTAGGCCCATACACCCCTAGTTCTTTTAAGATGGTTCCGTACCACACTGTTTCAAATCAGATTTATTATCCCCGGCACGTTTCTGCCTACGCTAATGGAATGTAATGTAATATTTTACAAAAGCATTCTCGAAGGTTCTCTTTTCATTTCGTATTGTGTAGGTTCAGATTCGTACACGACAGTGGCGTGCAGTCCAATTTTATATTCGGATTTTTTCTGTAATTATATTTACCAAATTGCACAATTTAGAAACGTAATAAAATTATAAACAAAGAATTTGGAATATATTGTAGAAAATTTCATTACAAGTCTTTAATTTTATTGGTTACGTTTTTGAGTATCTAGTTTTTGAAATTGAATCATTCCAGAATGTAGTTTTTAGGCATGTAATTCTTGAAGCTCTTTCTTAAGTTATAAATTTTTATACAGCACAAAACAACAAGGTAATAAAATTTATGTATGTAAAAGTATTAATACAGCTAGTTTTTATAATGCACACTTTGCCAAATAATACCCCAATTTGATTATGATACTTAAAGTATTTGCTAAGTATAACTTACTTTAAAGTGGTTTTATTTTTATGAAATATTCAAAGAAATTCTATCTACGGGTTTTTTAACCAAGTTTTTGTGGTTTTATTTCTATAAAATATTCAAAGATATCTAGTTTGGACATTCTGGGTATTTGCAGTTTGAAAAAATGTGCAAAACATAGAAAAGACCTTTTAATATCAAAGTTTAATTTTTGGATTCTATTTGCAATAAAAGGCAGTAATTTGGGCATGTAATACCTAAAGTGTTATTTTAAATTACAAAAATATTAAATATACTACATAGTAATAAATAATATTTGTTATTGCATTTTGAAAATCAAAAACATAAAAATCTATAATACACTTCTATTATTTCATTGTTAACTTCCCGTAGGGCAAGTTATAGTAATCGCAAAAAAATCGAAAATGAAAATTTTTATATATCTTTACGTTTCAAAGGTTTCTGAACATTTTGGCATACCTTAGAAAAAATGGATGTATGTGTGTGTGTGTGTGTGTGTATGTATGTATGTATGTATGTATGTGCGTGTGTGTATGTATGTGCGGATACAAATTTTCGTCGACGATTTCGGGAACACGGATCAACCGATTTGAATAATTCAAAAAACATTCGATTCGTATTGATAAGGAGACGTGCTGATTAGTTTTTGGCGAAGACAGGTCTAGCCGTTCCTTTCAACATTTTCATTCCATTCAAAAAACATTTCACTTGTATTGACAAGATGAAGAATCGATAAAATTTTCATGAAGGTAGGTCTAGCGGTTTCGGAGATATGGAGGAAAAAGTAAAAAAATGAGCCATTTGGCGGTCAAAAATGATCATTAGACATATGCACATCAAATTATCAGATATTTTATAGAGATTTTAACAATAAGTATACATTTTGTTAATATTTCTATGGGTTCCGTACCAATGCTTATGCGTTAGACAGCGACGCGGCGCTTACACGCTTTATATTTTGTCCATATGCAGTTAAAGCTTTGAAAAAAAGTTCAGATCTTCTACAATATGTCAAAATAAAGAAAAAAAAATTTTCAAAAAAAAAAATTAAAAAAAAAATGTTTTTTTAAAAAAAATTTTTTTTTTCAAAAAAAAGTTATTTTTTCTCCAATTTATAGTTTCTCAAAAATCTTATTCTTTCAAAGTAATTTTTTTTCAAAAATGTTAATTGTTTTTAAAAAAATAATAATTTTTGGTACGGGAAGTTCCAGCAATTTGCCTTAAGGCACGATGCCTTAATTGCCTTAAGACAGAATTCCACTTACAGCTAGTCTCTGTATTTAGTATCAGGCGTAGAAGATAAAAATTTGAGGATATGATGCCTTAAAGCTGTTAACCGGGCGAGTGTTGTCTCTATAATTTTATTATTGATGCCAAATGAATGAAAAACTATAAAATATGAATTGATTATTAATATTTTTGAATTAAAAAAAGCACAAAACAAATCTAAGTTTAATAGTCAATCAAAAATATACGCGTATTATGGATGCTATTTATAGTAACAAAACAAACTTTGTGGATTTTTTTTTCGTTAGGTACTTAGAACAAAATTCATTAAAGATCAGTTTTTAGATCTGTAGAGAGAGGTTGCAATTTGTGTTTGTAATGCCTGATACTTTAACATAAATTGTAGAAACTTATGGACACAATAGTACTGATAAAGCGATCCAAAAACGAACGTAACCCAAAACTATACACCTGAATGCTTAGCCGTTTTTTAGCTTTTCGTAGTTACCCTACATTATAATCGTAAAAAAATCGAAAATGAAAATTTTTATATATCTTTTCGTTTCAAAGGTTTTTGAACATTTTGGTATACCTTAGAAAAAATGGATGTATGTGTGTGTGTGCAGATACAAATTTTCGTCGACGATTTCGGGAACACCGATCAACCGATTTGAATAATTTGAAAAACATTCCATTCGTATTAATAAGGAGACGTGCTGATTAGTTTTTGGCGAAAGCAGGTCTGGCCGGTCCGAAGATACGGGACAAAAAGTGCCGAAACCGGTAACTCAGTTTTTAAGAGAACGGAGCGTCCGATTTTAATAATTCAAAAAACATTTTACTTGTATTGACAATATGAAGAACTGATTACATTTTTGGGGAGCCAGGTGCAGCGGTTATGGACTCCCAATAAAAATAAGTTAAACAAATGTCATTTGGCGGTCAAAAATGTTTATGTTGGACAAAAGTATATCAAATTATCAGATATTTTATAGAGATTTTAATAATGTGTACACATTTTGTGTAATTTTTTTTGAGTTTCGAACCAAGATTTTTAATTATGGTACGGGAAGTTTTAGCAATTTGCCATGCACTCCATTAGTTAAAATTTAATTTGAAAATCTTTTGATTTTATTAATTAAAATATTTCTTATGGCCTACGCTTATGGTCCAGCTCGTACTCATTCACTCGATGCATGTGAACGGTCGAATCGGACCATTCGACCGTCCAATACACAAATCTTTTATGCGTTTGTATGTATGTATGTTTCTATACATATATTTATATTATTTAATGTGTTTCTTCTTGTATGGGTCGGTCGTGCCTTCGGAAGAAGGCATGTCTGGTAAATTTCCATTCGACGAAAAAAGAAGTCTTCGGCGGGGCGTCGGTAAAAGACTTCCTCTGACTAATATATGAATGAATGCGAATCACATTTACTGGATTTGCTCATGTATTTGTGGTTTTGCAATTTAAAGAAAAAGTTTGGGAGGTCGCCTACCGGAATTGCAGCATTGTGGAACGATTAGTTTTGGAATCGTAGGTTTTCATTGGCGTAGATGTTAAAATTATTATTTATTAACAATTTAACTAAAGGTATTGGGCATAAATAAATCATTTATTTGAATTGCAGCATTCTACGCAAATATATAGAGAATGAATAATTTATGAAAACTAGGTGCTACTCACGCTCATAAATTTTACTTATTGTTTTGTGTCTTATTATATTTTTACAATTAAAAAAAACACTTATTCATTCACGTTCTGAAGTGAACAATTATAAATTTTTTCATACTAAATATTGTTCTTTCGAGTTTTTAGAATTTGAAACATGGTTTCACATACCTAAATCATAGTATTTTATAATAAGTAGAATATTAGATTTTCAAATATTCTGGTATTGCGTGCGATATTCGGAATAGACCATTAGCTTTTTAAATGCAAGTGCCCCCTTGTTTAACATTCAATAAAATTTATTTCGTTGATAAATAGTGTCCCTACATAATTTTATAATTAAAAACGAGGTATAAAGTATCACATATTTCCATCAATTTTGATGAGAAATTGAAAAAAATTCAAGTTAAAAGTTTGTTAAAATTTAACGAAATTTATAAAATTGTAAGTGTTTGTTATTATTTTGATGCATATAAAGTTCATAATTCTTCTTGGAACTATTATAATTATCAATTTGCAAAAACTAGTCACTCGATACAAAACACGCGCAATTTTTGTTTTGACTAAACCGATGGTGGTGATATAATATTATTATAAAACAATGTTAAGTGATAATTTGCTGATTTTAGAGTTCTTCTAGTTGCTGTAGGATTATTTAACATTAGACAATATTATTAACTTCCCGTAGCGTAGTTATAGTAATGGGCCGAAAATCGAAAATGAAAATTTTTGCATTTCTCGACGTTTTGAAGGTTTCTGAACATTTTGGCATACCTCAGAAAAAATGGATGTGTGTGTGTGTGTTTGTTTTGTATGCCCGCATTTTTTCGTCCACGTTTTTGGCCGCACGGATCAACCGATTTGAATGGTTCAAAAAACATTCGATTTCCATCGATAGGGAGATGTGCTGATTAGTTTTTGGCAAAGGCAGGTCCAGCCATCACGGAGATGCGAAACAAAGAGTGCAGAAAATACAAATCGAGTTTATGAAAGAACGGAGTATCCGATTTGGATGATCTAAAAAACATTTTTTTTAAATAATTTTTTTTTGTATATCAAAAATAATTTAGATATAAATTTTAATTCTGTTGTAATATACTTTAAACGAATAATTTCAACTTTGCAATTTAGTTTATATAATTCTTATAAATATTAGATAATGTTACAGTATTTATTTATAATAATCTATTTGAAAACATTTAATATACCTCGATCATTTCGGGACGGTACGGGAAGTTCCTGCAATTTGCCTTAAGGCACGATGCCATACACTACTAGTTGATTTTTTAATTTTGGACAAATTCGTTTAACTTCAACGTACTTTCTGACGTCTAAGTCGTTTTTGGATTACACATTACATCTCTTGCAAGTTTTGAACCACTTGACTATTATCAATGCTGCTTTGTATGAAAATTTAATTATCTAGTAATTGCAATGTTTATAAACACTTTGCCTACTAATTTGTTTTATAGGATAAAAGAATGATGCAATTTATCATAGAGTTGCATTTTATATATTTGGAATATTTGATTGAAATGAATGAGATTCAGAAAACGAATGGTAAATATTAAATATTTTACAACATTGCCACACACCGTTTATAAAAAAATCACAATGCCCTAGCAGCGCGAAATACTCATAATGGGCATTTGACAAAGTAGTTGTATATTATTGGAGTTGGCACTCGTAAAATCCAAAATTACCAAACCTAAGGATGCGTTTATCTGTAATATCTTTCATGGCTTTCAAATAATTTGATTAATATAAATGTCGCCTTCGGGTAATTTGTACAAAAATAGGTAATCTACAGCATAGTCTAATATCACAGAATCCTACAAGACCTCGATATTCTCATAAACGGTGACTGAAAATGAAAATTTTCAAATGCGCCATTCGTTTTTATTAATTGTCCTTAAATTATATATATATATATATATATATATATATATATATATATATATATATGTTGGGGCCATCAATAAATCAATTTAAATGTGACGTCAATTGACTTTGAACTTAATTCCTTATTGATCAATATTGATTCTCATCGATCATCATTAATGAATCAATTGATTGGAATTGCAACAAGTTTGGATTTAGAACGCAATTGAATTCAAGAAAAAAAAGAATTCAATGAGATACATATATATATATATATATATATATATATATATATATATAGCAACTAATTCGCCTAATCAAAAAATGAATTAATATCCACCATTCTTTTATATACGTTTCGACACTTCATATGTGTCATCATTTAAAAATTCACGCCAATAAGAACAAGAAAATATTTTTCCCCGAACCCTATACATACCGTAATTTATAAAATAACAAATTCGGTCATCCAAATCTGAAATAAAAATATTTTTCTTCATTTGTATATTTTTCTTTCTGGTCGATGGCACATATAAAGTGTAGAAGTATAAATAAAGAAGTATTATCGTACGTCCCCTTTCTGTAATATTTCTGATTTTGGATATTACTATTAAACTAATGTACCAAATTGCAGTTGTTTCTGAGAACTTCAAAAAATCATTATTTACTTGATTGCACTTACTCTTGTTTTGTTAGTAAATGACTATATAATCTTATATTGAATGTATATTCTTAGAATAATTTTTCTTTTTCATTACAGGTGATTATACTTCTAAGAATGCCTTACAAAAAACTTCAAAACCTAAGTCTCCTCTATAGTAGAAGGAAAATATGATCAAGAACATATTGGACAAAGGCTTATTGATGAAAAGGACGAAATGATCACGAGTGAAGAGTTTTTTCCCCGATTTTCCATTTTTGTTTTACTGATTCCGATAAATTGGGAGGCGCTGATTTCGAATAGTAGAGGGAACTTATTATCAAAAACTCATTGGACAGAGTCTTATTGATAGGAAGGACGAAATTATCATGATTGATAAGCTTTCATGGCGTGTACCATTGCGAAAACAACAAAATCTTTGGTTGCAATATTGAAATTTCATTTTTTCGCGATTTTCAAAATATTTCAACTGACTATAAAAGATTTTGGCACGCTGACTTGGATAAACCCACTTTTTCGAAAAATCGAGTTTTTCCGGCTATTTTCAGAATGTTTTGACTGGTTCCGATAGATTTTGGGGCGCTGATTTCGAAAATGTTATTCGTTTTTGGACAAATCTATATAGTATATACCATCGTGCAGAACATCGAAATCACAGGAAACTAATGAAATGAACATTTTTTTCGGGATTTTCAAAATCTTTTGGCTGTTTCTGATAGATTTCGAGGCGCTGATTTCTAATATGAAAGTTTTTGGAAAAATCTATTTTTCTGCCCCTACGACCAACTTGATGTTGGCAAAATCGCCAACTTTAAAGCTGATTTTAACCATGAAGATGACGATAAATTTGGATTTTTTTTGGCTTGGTATAAAGATTATACATTATTCTACACAATGCGTTCATTAAATTTATTAATTTCGTTCACTAAAGTTCATTAACAAAGATTTTGCCGTTTTGTTCCTGTCAAATATTTAAAGATATCTATCCACGGAAAATCTGAATATCCGCTATAGTAGGGCGGAAATATAATCAAGAACTCATTAGACAAAGTATGATTGATGGGACGGACTACATTATCACGATTGGTGAGCTTTCAGGACGTGTACTACAGCAAAATCTTTGGTTGCAACATTGAAATTTCATGAAAAAAAAGATTTATTTCGCGATTTTCAATATATTTTAACTGACTTCAAAAGATTTTGGGACGTTGATTTCGAAAATATTATCCGTTTTTGGATAAATCCACATGCACCCCCTGAAAAATCGAAATCTTTGGTTGCAAAATCAAAATTTTACTAATGAAATGAACATTTTTTTTCGCGGTTTTCAAAATGTTTTGACCAAATCTGATAGTTTTCGTGGCGCTGATTCCGTATATGAAATCAGTTTTTGGAAAAAAAAAATCTTCTGCCCTTGGTACCAAATTGAAGTTTGAAAAATTGCCAACTTTGAAGCTGATTTTAACTATGAAGACAATGATAAATTTGTATTTTTTTTGGTTTGGTATAAAGATTGTACTTTAGTCTATACAAAGCATTAATTAAAATTTTTAATTTCATTCATTAAGTGCCTTAAAATTGCATTTGAAAGTCACGATTTTGGCCAATTTTGGCTGCTCCTGATAGACTGTCTTTTTATCGGAAAAATAATAAGATTTTTAAATTACACCAAAGTAGATTTGGTTTACTGCTAACCAGGCGTAAATATGAATTTATTAAAAATTATCCTCCTACTTTTTCTTATCTTTATATATATATATATATATATATATATATACACACGCGTATATATATATATGCGTGTATATATATATATATATATATATATGCGTATATATATTTATATATATATATATATATATATATATATATATATTATGTCGATTTTTGTAATACTGATACTCAATAAATTTAATTCTATCTATATGTCTTATTTATTTACACAGTGTGAAAAATTATTGGCTCCAAATATTTTTTTCAGTCAAATGGGGTTCGAACTGGCAAACTTGGAATTGATATTCTGGCCTAAACCGTATCTTTACGACCTCAGCCATTCGCACAATTGGCATACAACATTTTTAGGAAACTTATATCTTTCATAACCAAAATAAGACTTTATATTTTTACAAATAGAGTGCGGTTTTGTAAAACCAATTGGCCGAGATCGTTAAGTGACCACTACGGTTGCTTAGCGTGTCTCGGTTCGATTCCAGAAGAGGCACAAAAAATCGAATGTATAGTTTTTCATAATTATCAAATATTAGTTCAAAATATTAAATTCAGGTGTCGCATTTCGACCTTGACACTTAGTAAATTTCTGAAAAACAAATAACTCAAGTTTCGCACTTGACTGTAAGAGAGATACATAAAGAGAGAAAAAAAAAAAAAAGGTAGAGGAAATAACTGGGGAAAGAGAGGGGTAGAGGCAGATGATGAATAAGAGAGATGTGTATGATACATATTCTTTATTAAAATTCAATATTAATACAATATGAGAATGAAAATAACTTTTATCATCAATAACTTAAATAGCCGAGTGGTTTAAGGACCGCATACTCGGTGAAATAACTCTGGAGGCACAAGGTGAGCAGGATCGAGTCCAGCAGAAGGCGACGACGAGCAACTCTGAAGCAGAAAAAATGGAGCAGTGCTGGTGACTGGCTGTTGGCGAGCGCAAAGGGTCCTGAAACAAACACACGAAGTGATGGTCAACCTGAGGTCCATGATGCGAGAGGTTACACGCAGAGAGACACATTTCGAAAGATGCATGCCGAGCCCAAAAATCTACCCAAAAAACACAACATGCGAAAAAAAACAACACCAAAAAAGGAAAAAAAATGTGAAAAAAGCGGAAAAAAAAGGAAAAAGAAGGAGGAGGAGGAGGAAGGGGAGGGGGAGAACCAAAAAAAAACCCCCTAAGTCCCAGATCAATTTTTCTCTTTTCTGTTCAGCGTTGAAACTTTTTTATGTTTTTTAGTGTTCCCTCACACCAATTCCCAAAACCAACACTCGAATGAAATGAAGTCCACGTTGAAATTTTCACAACGAGAAAAAATTACTGGGACTTAGTTACAATATTTAACTTTGCCCCAATAAAATTTTCTCGTGAAATATTCAATGTGAGCCTCATTCATTTGAATGTTGGCTTTGGGATAATACTGCATGCATAAATAACTCGTCTGTCTTAATTGAAAAGGTTTCAGAAAATTTGGACTTAGAAAAAAAAAAATTATCTGAAAGGACTTAGAAAAAAAAATTATTCGAAAGAATTATAATCAGAAAATTTGGACTTAAAAAAAAAAAATCTAAAAGGACTTAGAAAAAAAAAATTATTCGAAAGAATTATAATCAGAAAATTTGGACTTGGAAAAAAAAAATCTAAAAGGACTTAGAAAAAAAAATTATTCGAGAGAATTATTTAATTAATCGATGAAATGAAATGATATTAATCGAATCAAAATTGTTTATACGACTTGATAAAACATGTGAAACCTTTACAATTAATCGAGACAAAAACAAATGCAGTTGACTTGAATAATATACAAATTATTGGAAAAAGCAATAAAAGAAATACAACAAAACTTGTAAAATGGAATATTGAAAAATGTTTAAAAACTTTAACATTAAAAACTTCAAAAATGTTTAAAGTTGATTGTTATCCTTTAGAAATTGAGTTAAATAATGTTTAGAACTTGTATCGAATAATAAACTTGTAAACAAAATTATGTTGAGTCTAATCATTCAAGTCAACTCTTCGAAACATTGATTGCATGTCCTGATCAAAATTGTTTTTAGCAATAAATAAAAAAAAAATATAATTTAGCTATGCAGCAATATAATTGAATAAATTTAAAATAAAATTATAATGACAGACTTTTATAAGCTGCATTTAATTGACAACTAGGAAAGTCATATTGAGTATTTTAAACATTTTGATCAATACCAGCAATCGTATTATCATTAATAAGAATGTACATGCAGACAATGTCGCTACAGGGAAAACACATGATTCTTGATGCTAGAGATGTAATTCTAAAATTCTTTACCATAGTAAAGCAAACAACATACACAAGGTGTTGTGAAATAAACCATTTTGTAAAAAAAAAGTTCACCTTAACAAATAGCATTGAAGTGAAGCTATCCAAAGCCAAGAAAAATCACCTCATATTCTTATTTATAGAACAAAAAAATATTCTGATTAACTATTTATGGAGCTATAATAAAAAAACAATTTAAATTCAATGCCTTATAAGAGTATCATAAGTATTCTCACTTGTTTAAATAAATAAAAGCTTGTTTAAGTTTAAACAATGATACAAGATGTTTTCCCCATAACAAACTTTTGCACATACGTCTGCCAAATTAATTTATAATCTCAAGTTCATGTAATTCTTGTGTAATATATGTAGGATGACTTGCATTACTAGAATTTGTAAAACAATATTAATATAGTAAAGATTATCAAAACATTTTTTCGACAGATATATGTGCATAAAATACTAATAATCAACGAGTCAGCAAATATTTCACTAAAATACATACAGACACTGCTTAGATTTAAATAATATCTTACTCGTTCAATATATATACATAAAGAATATATCTGAAATGTTATTTCCTCAATAAGAAATATTTAAAATAATAAATAATAAGTTGAAAAATTATGTAGTTTAGTTGAATGATACATACTTCTCAAAATGTCTACTAAGTAAATTTTTATTAATAACTAACTGACCCGGCAAACGTTGTTTTGCTAAGTATGGTGACAATTTCTAACTAAACAATTTCTATAGAATCAAAAATATTAATACTTTAAGTATTAATTAAGTATTATGTGTTGTTTGAATGCTATGTACAATGAAGTATTATAAAAACAATAAATACCATTAGTTTGTCTATATTTTGTCAATACAATCAAACTGGAAGTTTTATACACTTTCTATAAAAATCATTGTATAATCCAATCCCAGTCTTTTTTTGGCATTTCGACTTATTGATTACGTTTTAAACTTTTCAGATTCTTTTTGGATTCTGGATTTTGTATATAATTGTAAATAACACTACTGAGCTTATACAAATTTTTAAAATTTCTGCGAGGAGAGATAGAAAATGAATTAAATATATCTGCTTGGACCTGCTTTTTGAAAAGTTTCAAGTAACATACCATGAATGAATTAATTTTGAATTGGAATGAGAAACGGGACAAAAAGTATCACATATGTTTCTCCTGGTTCTAAACTACCGCTCTGCCAATTTTCTTCTAAATCGGTTCAGCCGTTCGTAAGTTATAAGTGTTCTAACTTAAGCGATCCTCTTTTATATATATAGATTAAGTATTAAATATAGTAAAAACATTAAATGCTAAATGATGAATGCCTGTATATAATCCTAGAAATATATTCTTTGACTCGTTTTGTATAAAACATGCTTTGCACTCACATTGTTGGAAATCCTCTGCAGCATCCTGCCGGAACACAAAACCAGTTCTTGAATCACCTCTGGAGCATCTGCCAGGAACCTCAAGTATTCGACACAATATTACCACTTCCAAAGCACTATACTTAACATTGTCTTTTACAAATCTATTTGACATGATGCAATTGTCCGAGTAAGGTCTTTGCACAACATACAATGCACGACACACATAAAAGACTTTTGTGAACTTAAAATTCGATAATAAATTGATTTGAGGTGGAAATGTTCAAGCATTACCTACATACATATATTAGTTAAACAATTGACAATTGCATATATATATATATATATATATATAAATAAATAAAGGATACATTGCCTGTAAGAAAAATGTTTAATTATAAATATAAAATTAATTCGAAATGGGGACCCTGAAAGAGATACTTTTGACTATCCAAAGTACACCTAAACATTTCCACACATTTGGATTTTTATGAACATTTCGCGATGAATTTGTTATATCAGATTGTTCTAATAAATTAATTACACAATTAGATGCACAAATTAATTGAATCTAATCAAGGATTTAATTAAAAACTCTTAATTAAGCCGAGCACATGTTTATTCACAAATATCTTTTTGACAATTAAAGTTAGCAAAATGTCCGACGACGCCACTTGTACAATTAAAAGCGCGAATTTCAAACAAAAAAAATAATCTTTGCGAATTCATTTACACATCAAAATTTGATTAGATTTGCTTCAAAATATAAAATTCATTAGTTAAAATTGTTTTATAAAATGATTTTAGCTTAGAGATAATTATTTGATTTATAATAATTGAAATTGCTATGAAACTACTATGAAACATTTTCCCTGTTTTGTTTACATCAGCAGCCACCAAATGTCAGTTCGATTCAAGCAAATATTATTTATGAAACTTAATATAATCATTAGTACTATTTAATTAATGACTTACATGATTCGTTGTTATGTATTATAACAGGTTAAAATAATAAAAAGGTTTTTAAAAAAATAATTTCAAGCAAAAATGTTCAAGAAATTTTAACCTAACTTAGTCATGGATAGGTACAATTGATATAAGATAACATATATATATATATATATGTTAATATACTGATATATATGAAATATATTATCTTCTAGCGATAGACAAGATTTATCTGCCTTTGTCAAAAATGTGCACAAAACTTTAAGACTCCAATCGTCAAAACTAGGTGCTGACAAAGCCTGGATTGACCATTGCCTCAATGAAACTACTTTAAAAAAATATGCAGAATCCATGCAAACTTTAGCAACCTTACATTGGGACAATAAAGACTCCAAAGAACTTTCTGCAAATTCAAGAAATGCTTGGATTGTTAAACATTGTCAACAGTATTTTTTTGAGAATGGTATTGAAAACCAACGAACAAGAGAGTATAAAATAATAGAATTGTTAAATATGGGTAATAAAAATTATGATGAGCTAAATCTAAATGGTATTATTAGAATGTTGGATGTCGGTAGTTGTTATAATCCTTTTAAGGATTATGATATGTTTGATGTTGTAGCAGTAGATATAGCTCCAGCTAATGCCAGTGTGTACAAGTGTGATTTCATTTGCCAAGACGAGTACATTGTTGACAATGCTGTTTGTAAATTAAACAACAATTCATTTCACACTGTAGTATTCAGTTTACTTCTAGACTACCTACCTTCATCAGAATTACGATTGAAGTGTTGTCAAAAAGCATATGATTTACTAAAAATTGAAGGCATAATGATAATTATATTACCAGATTCAAAACACGTGGGTGCCAATGCTAAATTTATGAAGTGCTGGCGATATACACTGTCCACATTAGGATTTTCTCGAATCAAATATGAAAAGTTGACACATATTCATTGTATGGTTTTTAGAAAAAGTTTGAGTCCTAAAGTGCCACAAAGATGGGCTGAGATTCATAAATATGATGAATTTGATGGTAAGTTGTGTTTACCACAGGATTTTAAATGTGGAAGAGAAATTGAAGATTGTGTGCAGATTTCACCAAAGCCTGAAGATGTTTTAAGTCTGTTTCAAGAACTGCCATATACTTAAAACGCATTCGTTCAAAATTATTGCTGATTATATTTGTAAATTATACAAATGATAAATTCATGTTGTATTCTTACTATTTTATTGTAATTTTATAGAAAAAATGTGTACATAAACAAATATGAATTGTACATATTTTATTAAACATTGTACATTTATATTTTGAATCGTTTTGATAATACATATAATGCAACAAAGTTTAAATCAATGTAGTTGTTTAAACCGTCTTGCAAAATATATCAATTATCATATATTTATGCACACTAATGTTATAATAAATCATAAAAATCATTTTTCACAAGATTATTTGATTATGTAAATATAAAATAAATGTACAACTTGGACAACATGTTGTAGAATTTAGTCAAATATCATATTTCGATTTGGCAGTGCTGATAGATATATCGGTTTGTAATTATTATAAACTTGCAACTACAATGATGGATAAGTTTTGATTAGTTTTCATAAAACATTAACATTAAATTCAATATTATCCATTATATCTAAATTTCAACTCATCTAAATCTACAGTCCATATCATGAATCAAATCTTTATTCATGATGTGGATATCAGTAGTAACATTTATCATAATTTTAACTATATACTATTTATTATGTTTATGGTAAAAACAATCACACTTCGATCATATTTAAAGACTCTGAGACACAACAAACGCACAAACACAAATACACTTCGAGGAATAAAGTTTGTTACTAAAATGTTGTTCTAATTTAAAAACTAATAACACAAAATGACTATTATACTTCTGTAAAATAGAAATCAAGTTTTAAACAATTTTTAAAATACATAAACATAATTTAAGAGAATTATAAATTTGAATATGCTTTGAATCGTACTACCCATACTAGCACAAGATTTTAGTGAACTATATATATGTATGTATAATTGTATATATATATATATATATATATATATATATATATATATAATACTATGCCCAACACACCATATATAGTACAATTAAAAACTGCAATTTATATTATTACCTTTAAACATTTCCTCTGTTGCAGGTTAATACCATACCTAGTTACTGTAGAGTATTAGGGTGCTAGACTGTGCCATAGATTATTTAATAATGCACAAATATTTAGAAGATTTCACTCAAATTGGCAAACGGTTCAAAAGCAATAAAAGATATAGTAAATAATTTCATTAGCTATAAATAGTATATCTAATATGGTTGCAAATGTTTTGAAGTCGAATGATAAAAATGTCAACGATGGGCTAATAAATATTGTTTAAGGTTTTTTTTTTTAAATTTCTAAGCTGCCTCAGGACAAACAGGACAACATTCGTCCTCTTTAACCTGCAACGGTTCCGTACAGGATAATTTAGGACATTTTGTCGTCGTGCAAGTGATCTGATGTTGATTGCAGGTGCATTGTGTGCAGCTATTTTTATTCCATAATTCATTGTTGATTCTCCAGTTTCCATCGGAATCTATGCAATGCCCATGTTTTGGCAGCTTTTGGGCGCACTCTTGTTCCAATTTCCTGATCTTTCGACGCATTTGCTTTAAAGTCTTCTGAAAATTCTCGATTATAGACTCAATGCCTTCAATACGTTCTTCGTTCAATTCGTTTTCAAAACTATCAATGTCGATGTCTCGAACTGTAGTCGTGTTGGAATGATCGACATTTCGCCTTGGACGTCTGAGATTCCGTCTTCTCAAATTTGGATTAGATGTTCTTGTGCCAAATTGACGATCATGCACAGAACACTCCTCGCAATCCGTCCAAACCTTTAAGTTGACCTCAGGTAAAATCTTGCAATCGACGTAGCCACCTTCTTGGTGCTCTGGTAAAACAAAAACATCCTTCGTCACTTTGGTGATATTATCACCGTTATCACATAAAACTCGCCCCAAGCTCGCTTGCTTGATCTGTGTCAATTGCTCAGGTTTAAAAGTACTCGGATTCTCATACCAAAATCTATCACCATCCCGCAATCTCCTGAATTGATCAACAAGCAAGCATCTGAATAATGGACCAATTCTTGCACCTTTCGCCTGATCTTCTAAAATACCACCAACAAAAACATCCACATTATCGGGATGTCCATACAATTTCTCTAACTTCTGTCTGACCTCACTGCTGCTGATCTCGCCAGCCAGATCATCAAAAGTCCTGGCAACTGTCATATTGCAAAAAGCCCTCCAAGCATTGTAACCAGGAATGGCATGATCCCTGGCACGTTGAATGTTTATTGCTGCCAAATCCAAGGCGACAGCATGAGCAGATTTGAACAGACGTTCCGTCAAATCACTATTCAAATTTTCCTTAGACGTTTTCAGTTTTGCCGGAACTGTAAACAAACCACGGAGCAAGGGATCTACACCACCTTCGTCCACAACTCTCCATGGAGCAAAAAAGGCTTTGTGCAGGGGTAGGTGGCCATCTTGAATGGCCTCGAAGGATTCGTTCAGACGGTGCAGAATTGGATTGATTAGGGTGTGGCCAAACCGTAAAGCAGCAGTTGCAAAGACATTGGCTATAGATGGATTCACCTGTGGGTCATAGCCTTCGTATTTGCCGAGTAGTCGCATGCCTTCTTCACCAAGAATATGTGGCAGCCAGAATCTAAAGTAAAAATGAGTTATTATCATTCTATAAATAAAATCAGGAAATTATTACTGGAGTCTCACTTATAGGTGATGTGCTGCATCTCTGCTCCGACTATTTTTCTGGTCTCCTGAAAAATGGTATCTCCGTCCCAGTGAGAATTTAACAATTTCAGCTCAGTGGCAATTCTGTTATGTTCTCGCATCCATACTGTATGCATAGCCAAAAGGCCAACCTGGTAAATGGATAAATTCTAAATTCATTCAAGAAAGGTAATTGACAAGAGAGTAAAAACAACCTGTTCGTTAGCTCTGATATCCCCTGCAACAAAACAGTTGACATCGCTCTCTAGTAGATTGCGCCTGCAATCTACTCCTTCATCTCCACCAGAAAATGGCAATAGTGCCCGACGTCCCGGTTGGATCAGACCTTCTCTTAAAAGACCACGGTCACTGGTCAAATTTCTTAACTGTTGAGCCAATTCATCGGAGAAACCATAAACCTAAAAATATATGAACTATAATAATGAACATATTTGTAGAATTAAAAATATGTTTTACCTGTGAGGCATCAATAAAAGAAGTAAGTTGATTTATTTGTTCACGATGTTGTACACCGTTAAAGAAGACTGAAGTTGCTCCAGAACCACAAATGGCGCTCGAACGTGTAAAGTCAATACACCTACAAGCCAACAAATTTTTATACTGGATTTACTAGAACTAGAACACCATCAATCCAATTACCTTCTATTTGTAATCCTAGGATCATCAGCTGGTACTTCAATAGGGTAGCAAGGTGGTGCAAAATCGCACGTTTTCTTACAGTCGACGCCGTCCCAACTCTCTGAACTCACAGAAGGAATGGCATGATCCAGATCATGATCCAAAAACTGACCCCATTGCATCACCATATGCGTGATCTCGTGATCGGATGTGATGACATCCGTAGAAATCAAAGCTGTTGATAACTGCCTTGCACCTGGCAACTTGTGACCACCTGATAGAATAAGCAGTTAAGTTCAAAGTTTGTGTTTGAAGTATCTATGAAACCAACCTGCATATGTCATATTTTTGGTCCAACCAAAGGGTGTGCTGAACCCATTTTCATATATGGCTGGCAAAGAACGTCTGAAACCTGTCAAAGATGCTCCCCACATTGGATGTGCTAGATTATTGCAGGAGCCGTCGATGGTGCGATATCTGGAATAATGTAATTGATGAAAAACCTTGGATACTTGATCAAAATTCTCAATAGATAGTTACTTGGAGTGGAAGCACATATCGGTGCAGTTGCTGGTCCTGCGATGTGCCAAACAACCTGATAACTCAGCAACCAGTTCCAAATGTTCAGGTGACAGAATTTCCTCGTATTTGAAACTTGGACTATCAGACGAATTTGCCATGGTTGACATGTTGATGGATTTACCTTCGGAAACATGCTTTGCAATGTTTTCCAATGTTCGTTCGTATACCTCAGCAGCTCTTGCCAGTTCTCTAGATGGCGCGTCCGGAAATCGAATCAATCTGAACAAATCTGCCGGTCCTGGGGGCGGTTTGCTTTGATCTCTAGGCCTAATGGAGATATAAAAAATCCTCGATAAAATAATACCAAAGTCTTGTGAAAAATTAAGATTAATCAGTATCAAAATTCTACTGTTAAAATATTATTTACCCGTTTCCAAAAAGTGCAGCAACAGTCTGATTAACAGCTTGATCGACTTGTCTACTGGCTTCAGCAAAGGCGATCCTCACAAATCTATCACCCGGAGCAATATTTGTCTCATCTCTAACAGTCACCACACCAGCCTGGCTTGTCCTACCAGCCTCGTTAGTAGCAAAACATTCATATCTGGTAATAGGATTGATTACGCTCACAACTAATTAAATGTATGATAATTCGTTACCTTCCGGCGTCTTGGACAGTGACGTTGGCTATATACAAGCTACCTGCTGGTGCAAATCTGTATCGGGTGCTTGGCGGCACCGTAGCTTCATTCCTGCGCCACTGGATGGATGGACGTGGCTCACCTTCAGCCTTGCATGGCAGTTCGAGACTGCTTCCAGGAAATACTTCCATATCGAAAGGACCAAATAGTAATTTTGGAGGAATTGCTGGATTTGTTTGATAAGCAACCTAGAAAACAAAATTCAATTTTATATCAGGGTAAGCATAATTATAAATCCATTTTTCTCACTGTCAATATCGCCTGGGCTTCTGCTGTTCCTTCATTATTTACAGCCTGACACGAAACAATACCAGAATCTGATTCTTTGGCGTGGTCAACGTGCAACCTAACCAAAAAGTTCACAATAAACTTATTTAAATTTCAACAGAGACAATAAAATTTAACAAACCTTGTATTTGTATCACCAAAGTAAATCCTAGCAGAAGGAGCCAAAGGCCTTTCATCTTTGTACCACGTAATCCTTGGTAAAGGATTGCCTGAAGCAACGCAACTGAACAGAGCGTGTCCTCCTGGTTTTACAGTTGTATTTTGGGGAAAAGCAATTATTCTCGGAGGCTCTGTAACTTGGAGATCAGCCACAGTGGATATCTTTCCTAGAAGATTTGAAGCTTCGCACCTGTAACTTCCAGAATCGGATTCGCCTAAAGGCCCCTTGATGGTTAAAGACCCGTTATCGTTGATAAATCGTTTCGAATCACTACAAAGAAAAAACAAAATTAAAATAAAATCTTAAATTCCATTTAATATCTTTATAATTTTTCAGAAAACATTACTTTTCCACATAGACATTATTATGCGTCCATTTGATTTCCGGTGATGGTGTCCCGGAAGCAACGCAGTTGAAGACAACCTGCTTCGCAGTGGATGACACGGTTCGGCTGATCGGCGCGGAAATAAAACGTGGACGTACATTTGCTAAAAAAGAACAATAGATAATGAGGTATAAAAATGATAAATGCATAAGACTCCTTTAAATTATATTGATCTACAAACCAGTAATGGTGGCGGTCCTGACCAATCTCGCTGGTCTACTTTTAACCTCCCCGACTGTACTTTTGGCCATACATTCGTATTCTCCCGCATCAGTTTCGCTTGGAGAATCAATTATCAGAGAACCATCAGCAAGGAGACGGTATCTAAAAAAATATACAAAAATTATACTAGGTCAAAATCTAAAAAAAGTATTTAGTATGGCACCTAGGGTTATTATCCAATGGAATTTCATTGGAGTCTTTCATCCACACAATTTTTGGTTTCGGGTCACCACTTGCGCGGCATGTGAAAACAGCTGATCCTCCAAAGGTCACTTCTACATCTCTTGGACCTTCCATAATTTCTGGCCTTCCTGTTTATAAACATGAACACTAAAATATTATGGATTGTAAATATATTCTACGAATAACTTCAATTCGAAACCCCTGATTACTCCATTAAATAATTTTATATAATATTCCATCTTCATTCCATTCTCATTTATTTCTTCTCGAATACGAGAAAGAACTCAATTTTCAGACCGAATCTTTTTACGTGAAAGTGCAGAGAAAAAAACGCAGAGAGAAAAGAAAAATGAATGAGAAGAGAAAACAAAACAGAAATGAATTTTCTATTCCGGTCGCAGTTTATAAAAAGTTTCGCATTTTTCATTTTCCATCAGACGCATAAATGATAGATGAGAGTTTTACCAAATAAAAAACAATTTTTGTCTTAATAAGTAATGATTTATTTATTTATTTTCATAATTTAAATTTTTAATGAATTTTATATTTTGTATTTTATAAATTAAGCTTATTTTTTGTCTTAAAGAGTTTTTGAAATATTAAAAATACTCATTAACTTCCCGTAGGGTAAGTTATAGTAATCGCAAAAAAATCGAAAATGAAAATTTTTATATATCTTTACGTTTCAGAGGTTTCTGAACATTTTGGCATACCTTAGAAAAAATGGATGTATGTGTGTGTGTGTGTGTGTGTATGTGTGTGTGTATGTATGTATGTGTGTGTATGTATGTGCGGATACAAATTTTCGTCGACGATTTCGGGAACACGGATCAACCGATTTGAATAATTCAAAAAACATTCGATTCGTATTGATAAGAAGACGTGCTGATTAGTTTTTGGCGAAGGCAGGTCTAGCCGTTCCGGAGATACGGGGCAAAAAGTGCCGAAAACGGTAACTCAGTTTTTAAGCGAACGGAGCGTCCGATTTTAATAATTCAAAAAACATTCAACTTGTATTGACAAGATAAAGAATTGATCAAATTTTCATAAAGGCAGGTCTAGCGGTTTCGGAGATCTAACGAAAAAAGTAAAAAAAAATGCCATTTGGCGGTCAAAAATGATCATTAGACATATGCACATCAAATTTTCAGATATTTTATAGAGATTTTAACAATAAGTATAAATTTTGTTTATTTTCCTATGGGTTCCGTACCAATGTTTACCCGTTAGACAGCGACGCCGCGCTTACGCGCTTTATATTTTGTCTCTATGCAGTTAAAGCAGTACGATTGCTTTGAAAAACAAGTTCAGATCTTCCAAAATATGTCAAAATAAAGAAAACATTTTTTTTTTCAAAAAAAAAAATTTTTAAAAAAATTTTTTAAAAAAAAAATTAAAAAAAAAAAAATTTTTTTTTCAAGAAAAAGTAATTTTTTGTCCAATTTATAGTTTTTCAAAAATCCTATTTTTTCGAAGTAAATTTTTTTCAAAAATGTTAATCGTTTTTAAAAAAAATAATAATTTTTGGTACGGGAAGTTCCAGCAATTTGCCTTAAGGCACGATGCCCTAATTGCCTTAAGACAGAATTCCACTTACAGCTAGTTATTAATTAATTTTAATTATAAACATTCATGCATCATTTACTGCAGCTCTGCCAAAATAATTGAAAAATATTATATAGCGTCCATAAATATTTATAAAAATACCCGTCAGGGTCTAACTACGAGTCTGGCAATGAATTTTAATACTTAAATATTTGTTTATTTCATTATTTAAACTTACGACAATGGAAATCGTCAACCGTCATAGTGTTGATTTGGCGTCCAGCCATGGTTTCGGGTGCGTTGCAAGTTGCGGCCGCTTGCAAACCCTGAAAAATATATATAGGTGTATATATTAGGGTGGTCCTTAATATGAACATTTTCGAATTTCCTTGCTCCCAAGGGCTCAAATGGTTAGGGCCAAGGGCTTCCAAATTGATAAAAATAATACTCCGAAAGTTTTTGCTCTTAATATTGCCTTTTAGATAGAGCGCAATTCAATCAAGGATTTGTATGTATTTGTATATATATATATATATATAATATAAATAATATTCATCCTTGCACCGTTTTGCCTCACCTTTTTACCATCGTGAACCATTTTCACCAACCACAACATATCGCAATCGCAAACCAGAGCGTTGCTGTCCAGCCTGAGCCTCCGAAGCCCCGAAAGTCCATGGAAAGCTCCGGAGGGCAACCTTTGGATTTTGTTGTTGTGCAGGAACCTTAACAGAAAAAGATTGAAAATTTTAAACTTGATAGATAGAAAGGTTTATATTATATACTTACTATATGTACATGTTAGTTAATTACATATATTTTGTACATTTTTATATACAGATTACTAAAATACCCTTGTAATTTAGTAGAGATTTATAATTTATATAAAGTTTGTTAGAAAACTTTAATAACTACAAGTATCTACATAACCAATAAGCCAATATGTACAGAGTGTCCTCTTATTTGCATCCCAAAGAAATTGTTACAAATAGTGTTACCTTAAACCTCTAATACATTTTTGTAGTTTTTCATCAATTTCGCAAATTTCAAATCAAAATATTAAATTACTTCATTATCACATTAAAGTGATTAAAGTTTTGTATATTTTCCATATTTACAACTATATATGTATTAAGAAAAATTGTTAAAAAAAATTGCTTTCAAACCATGAGATGACAAGAATGCAAATTTTACTCATGTATAACATTTTTTGCTGTTGATTAATTTTACATAAAATTTATACACGACTTTAAAATCTGTTGATGCCATTTTCAAATAGCCGAAATTATTTATATGATTGTTCCTTGATTTTATACATGAATGCAAGACAGTATTTAAGCATTTTTGCCTACTTTTACAAAGTTTTTATTCAACACGTTAACATTTCTTGATAGAATATTAAAATGAATAAAATTTTCTGCAAACCTGCAGCATGTCTATTTATAGATAGTGCCTTAAAGTTTTTTCTAAACTCTAGCCTTGTACTTAAAATAGTATCAATAAGAATAAGCAAATCATTGCACTATTTTTTTTATTTATATCTTTTTCCAATATTTTATTGAATATGTTAAAATCGATTTAGGTTATATAAAATTAACTGTATTTCTGCATTTTTATTTAATTAAATAAATATATATCATAGGATCAAATAATATAAAGTAATTCGATATACTTGTTTAACTTTAGGAAAATATTGCAAATGTTTTATTCAGCATAATAAGATCTATTTGCACATAAAAAGATACATTTATCTATATTTCTGTATATCTATAATTAAATATACTTATCTGAAATGCCTTGAAAAATTACTTCGAAAACGCAGATCGGATTAGAAATAACAAAACATGCCTTTTTTTTAATTTATGGAAAATGTGGCATATGAAAATGGATAAAATTATCTGAAATTCTACATGTATAAAATTTCACCCACTCAAACAAAACTTTCTTAAAAATTAGTTCTCAATAGTGTTGAATATAATTCAACACTGTTACACTACATTTTAAACTTACAACAAACTTCAAAAAATAATTGAACCACAGATAAAACTATCTTGATCTATAGCTGTAGAAATAGTTAAAAGCTCCGGTTGCAGAGCTTTTTCCTCTCCTCGACTTATCTTAACTCATCCGAAAAGTTCCAATTAGCGTTATCTCTTCTACAGGTGCACGGGAGCTTAAAAAGCTCAGCTTAGTTCCTAATTGGCAACTTGCAAAAAGATAAAGGACACGAGGATAAAATAATAAAAAGACAAACGATCAAGAATACATGATAGACCCGCTGTACTATTTGCAGTACGACGCAAATAACAAGAGGATTTTGTGTATTTAATTATTAAAAATTAACTTTAAACCATTTTCCATGAATATGAATGATGTGCAAGAAAAACTATATAATAATTCAATGAGCTATGCAGAACGCCTCGTACGTACATTGTAAACAAAGTATGTATAATATACTACAAAGTGATTGCTATATTAACAAATACTAAAATTAACAAGTTTCCTAACAAAATTTCGAGTTATAAGAGTTACTAAAATTTGATCTACGTACATAAGAAGATATAGAAATATATATTTAATAAGCACTTCAGGACGCACCATATTTACTAAAGTTTTGTGATTTAAGTTTGTCATTCTCAATGTGTCTATTAACCCCCTCATTATACATTTCTTCATCCTCAAATAATATTTAATCAACCTCTCAGTTCCTCATGTAATCTACATAACGCTTATTAATATTAATGAAATAACATAAAACGTGGTTTCTCAAGGGGGCGCACCTCGAATAATTGGGCAGGGGGGCGCACGAGGGCTCCGCGAAAGGGTTGTATTGTAATATATTAAGTGTCTGTTGGTATCGCATTTCTGAAATTCAATTATAATTTGCTCGATGTACCACTGGGAGGGATTCTAGGGGGGCGGCGATGTGTGATTATTTCGCGTAACATATTCGCATTGTAATAGACAATAATAATGAGGAGTAAATGCAAAACAGTGCATCATGCATGTTGGATATTTGCTATGATGTGACACCGTAATAATATATCAGATATTATTTGAAAAAATGTTAGAAAACCTATCAATTATAATGGTAACTTTAAGCAATAATATTCTCAAGTTTTATCAACTGAATGACCTGTGAAGCTCCCAGAGCATTTTTTCATGAAATCATTCATAACTCAAAATTTTTTTAGAAAACCTACCAATTTTAGTATTTGCTATTATAATATATACTTTCAGTAATATTATTCTTAAATTTCATTATTCTTGTACAAACGATACGCCCTCTAGAGAGAAAAATATTAAGATGTATTTAGACGTTGAATTAAGGTTCACCCCACACTTCTAAAATCTTGAAAAAATCAAAACTTTGTTAAACTAGTGGGGTGCATGGCGTCGTGCCTTAAGGCAAATTGCTGGAACTTTCCATAAAGTGATTAAAATTCTAGGTACGGAACCCAAAAAAATTTACACAAAATGTGTACACATGATTAAAATCTCTATAAAATATCTGATAATTTGATGTACATATGTCAATAAACATCTTTGACCGCCAAATGACATTTTTTTAACTTATTTTTATTGAGAGTGCATAACCGCTGGATTTGCCTTCCCAAAAATTTAAACAGTTCTTTATCTTGTCAATATAAGTAAAATGTTTTTTGAATTATTAAAATCGGACGCTCCGTTCTCTTGAAAACTGAATTACCGTTTTGCCACTTTTTTTTCGGAACGGCTAGACCAGCCTTCGTCATAAACTTATCAGCACGTCTCCTTATCAATACCAATTGAATGTTTTTTGAATTATTCAAATCGGTTGATCGGTGTTCCCGAAATCGTTGACGAAAATTTGTATCCGCACTCACACACACGTACATCCATTTTTTCAAAGGTATACCAAAATGTTCAGAAACCTTTGAAATATAAAGATATATAAAAATTTGCATTTTTTGCGATTTTTATAACTTATCCCACGGGAAGTTAAAAATACCGGGATTTTTTATTTGTAATTATAACAGGCATCTTGAAAAATAACATTTGCGAATTACAGTGAAATATTACAAATATTGCGTCCTGTAGAGCTCATCAAAAATGAAATTCAATTAGTGTGTTAGACTTCACGTAGAACACATTTTTATAAAATCTATTATAACTTAAAATTTAGCTAGAACACCCATTAATTTTTTTTAATATATGTCATGAAGAAGAACTTTGAAGTATAATATACTAAAATTCTTAGACCTTAAAATAAATGGAGCTCATTGAATTCACTTGACATGAATAAGTTTATATCTCTATAAATCTCTTATAATTCTAAGTTTTGTTACAAAACCTATCAATTTCAGGATTTGCTGTTTTAGTAGATACTTTAATACTTGACATATACAAATTACAAAAATGTATTTATCATTAAATACAAATGTACAAAATTCTACTATCTAAAATGCATGTTATTTTCAATCTCGTGTCACCATCAGCGCCCTATCTATTACCCTAAAATCATAATACTCGATTATTTTATACCACACTAATTGAATTTCAATAATTTTGCGCCTAGTGAGTCCAAAATAACGTTTTAGTATCCAATCAGATGAATAAAATAATTTTAATCAGATGTGGTTAAATAATAAACCCGGAATTATGGAATAAATAAATCCAATTGCGATTCCGACCAATAACTATTGTGATAGACAGTGATAGACACCAGTCGTGCATTTATTTACTATATCTCTTGTAACTTCTGAATCTTTCGATTGATATGATTAATGAGATAGAAAAATTAGTTGAAAATTAAATGATCTAAAATATTGTCTAACATCGTGAAGTCCTGTAGCATCTTGTTACAATGCACATGTGAATTTATCTATTCAATCTTTTGTTAAACCATTCTCACTTATAGATTTGAATGATGTATGGGATAAACCTGTTCAAATATATTTTTGCACAACGTTTCCCCTTAAAATACCCTAGAGCAAATACTACAAATACTTACAATTTAGTAAATTAGTATATATACATGTAGTTTCTACTAAACTAGTATTAGCACAACACGTGTTAGTAACAAATCTACCGCCAAGTACAATTTTTTATTACCAAAGCACCACATATAGTACACAAAACCCTTCGACACCTTTTTTGTACTTACAATCTCTCTAAATTTCTTAGACCGGCAAAAGTTTCTTCGTGAATCATGTGAATCAAATTGCTATGGAGGTATCTAATAGGAGAAAAAATTAAAACAAATACTAAGAGATTTAGTAGAAATAGTAATAGTAGCCACTAGGCTACATAGCAGTACAGGAAATAAACTTTTCTTGAAATTAAATAAAAATTAAAAATTCTTAAAGCTTCAAAAAAGTCTTGCAGCTTCAAGTAAATCCATACGAATAAATGTGAAAGTTTTAGAATCTCTGGATGTATAAAATCTTAATTAATAAATATAAAATTTGAAATTAGTTCTAATTTTAATATTTCTATTTACTTTCTACTTACAGTTGTTCCAATTTTGGCATTCCGTTGAAGGCACCAGGTTCCACCATGTGGATCCTATTTTTGTACAAGTACAGGAACTTCAAATTGGCCAGCCCTTGAAATGCACCAGCACGCAGGGTCGATAGTTTATTATTGTTCAACATTAGGGTTCCTAATCTCGAGAGGTGCGAGAAGGTTCCTGGACGGATTTCGCGGATATTGTTGAATCTCAGGTCTCTGAAAGAGAAAGAAAAGAAAAAATTAAATAGAAGAATTTCATCATTTGTTGACATATATAATTGACATATTGAAAAATATATCATTCTTTGAAAATATCAATCATCTGATGATTAAATCCTGTTCCATAAAATGTTTTAGTACTCAAAATATTGTCAGAAAATCTTTCAAATTAAGTATTTGTTTCCCCAAAAGATACTTTAGGAAACCATATATCCCGCTTACCAAAGTTGTGGTACAAACGGTATGTCCTATAATTCTCTAATGAATCACCGAGAATACCACTGAGAATTTCCAACTTTACTATACTATCAATTTAAATTCGAATGATTAATATATCAAATTCTGCATTCGCGTAAATGATGATCGTTAGTGCTAAAGCTGATTTCTAAGTTGAAACTTGGAATCCAAAACTGGAATTTAGGCGGAATCGCTTCAAACTAGATCAACCGAGATGTAAGTATTAAGTAATATGGCTAAATTCGTCTAAAGTAATAGAGAAGCTGGTGCAAACCAGACAAAAGTTGTAGATAATTTTATAAACTATTTTATATTACATTATAAAATATGTGTTCATATATTATGATGCTAATAAGTTAGAATAGTTGGTTCAAATATTCAAGAGTTCTTTCACTTTCTTAAAAAATTTGACTTATAATCAAGTTTCGCAAGTATGAAATTTAACCATGTTGTAAAAAAGTTATGGAGGATTTTAATATTTATATAGAGATTTGTAAATCATTTTATTACCTTTTAATTGGTACCTTATGCATGCACAGATATGAACGAAATTTTAAAGAACCAAGTTAAATATGACTAGTTGGTAAATTTTGCTTTGGGGCAAGTTACATGAACTTCCCGATATGTGTAAATAAACGACTTAATCAATAAAAAATAAATTAATTTATGAGTGATTAAAAGTATTCCGAGAGGATTTATTACACATAATTGAAAACTCATACTTGAACGTTCAATCAATAATTTTTATAATTGAACCAGTTTCCATAAGACTTTATCGGTTTAGTATGTTCATTAAGACCAAGTACTCTATCTTTATACCAAATCATCTAATTTTAATTTTAACAAACGTCAAAAAAAACTACTCATTTTCTTCATTTAAACTACTTGTCGTAAGGCCGTAATATTTCAGTAAGTTCTATAAGACCACGATATATATCGCCAAAAAAATTTCCATAAAAATCGGCTTAATTTTTTTTGTTTAAACAGTTAATTACAAGAAAATGGCTCGGTAGATTTTCACCAAAAACTAATCAGTATCATGCCCAACTAATATCTTTCGAACAGTTTTTGATTTTTTAAAATCGATACGGTAGTATGAGCTTAAATGTGGACGAAAAGTTTAACACTTTTTTCCAAATAACAAAGAAACGGCTTGGCAGATCGTCGCACAAAACTGACAAACGATAGTCCTCATCAAGATACATCAAATGGCTTTTAAATTTCTGAAATCGGTTCAGGCGTTTTTGAGAAACGTCGATGGAAGGTCTAATTTTGACAAATGCCAAAAAAATATACCAATTTTTGCAAACTTCGACGAATTTTTGAAGTTAAACGAGTTGTCGTAGGCCCGTAATATTTTAGTATAATCTAGAAGATTATGGTATCTACCGTCAAAAAAATATAATCAATAAATAATTAATTTTTTTATGGGAATATAAAACGTTTGAAACAAACTGTAGCTAACTATAGAAAAATGTATATGCAGCCAGGAGCTGGGTCCAAAAAGAGGAAGCAACAACCTCAAAATCCTTTAAAGTATTCATCTCACGTTGAAATCTCCTGCTTGCTCCTCCCCGGAACGTTTTCCCATATAAATTCACACGAAGATTATAATTCCGGTTCCTGCTGCAGCAGCACAATCAGTAGAAACTTCCACCTCCACGTCGTCCACGTTATTACCACGTAACTTTATATACGTTCATTATTAATCTTTAAAGGTATTAGATTAAATTACCTCCAACACCATTTTATAATGTAGACAGAGGGCTGGTGGAAATAGTTACATGATTTTTTCCCCTTTTTTAATATAGATTTAATATGTATCATTTTTTTCGAATGTTTCGATATTTAGAAACTACATAAAATTATTCACAGCTTTCATTAATGACTATTCTCTGATATTGTTGATATTGAAAAAAACTAAGAGCCCCAAAAGTTATGAGACTATTTTACTCGATTAATAATGCTTACTTGTTTTTTCGAAATCTCGTTATTGGTTATTGTTTTAATGAATTTTATCTAGTGTTTACTAGTAAAAACATATTTCAAAAAATATGTAGTAAAAGTAAAAATTTTTGAACAGTAAATTTTACATAGTTTTACCAAGTCTTGGCAAATAAATTTTGAAAAGTTTTATTCAAAAATCAGTTATAACAAAAATAATAAAAAATTATATCTCCTTAAATCAGCAAGGCTACTGAAGATTCATTAAATTATTATCTATACATGTGCATCCAATTTTTTCTTCTAAACTAAATATTTTATGAACTCCGAAAAATCTTTATCCAAAACCTCAAACTTTCAGCGATAACAATAAAGTATATTTAACTTTCAGAAAAGTTTTCCGAACTTCTCCATGGAAAGTTTCGATAATAAAAATTAATGGACTGTTGAAGTTTTTATTAAATTCTTATACGACACCAGTAGAACTAATAATATCAAATGTTCTTGAAAGAACTTTTAAAGAATCAGAAGAACGAAGAAGTGTTGACAATTTGCCTGAGAAAAAATTAAAGTTGAATGGGTTTTACAGAACTTTATAAATTTAATAATTTATTAATAAACGTTATTTGTAAATTGTTTATAATTATAAATTACATGACATATATAATTTATATATTTATAAAAAAGTAAATAAACCGTCTAAATTTAAGAAGCTTAATAATTTTTCTTTATTGTTATGACACAAACACTGAACACTTTTTTTAAAGCTTAATTATTGTGAACGAGATATGTTGCAGTTAGATTTAATTTTTTTAAGCTAATTTAAAGTTTAATGATTTTTTCATAGTAATAATTTTATGAGTTTTTTAAAGATAGAATAAAACATTTATAAAACATAGAATATTAGCAATAATTTAGTTAGAAAGAAGTATCTACTTTTATCTAAGTTTGATTATATTTTCCTTTATAGTTTTTATCTTTCTAATGATATAATTCAAAATACAATAAAGTGACCAAATATTAGTAATAAATTTTTTCAAGCCACATTCTTATTATTTCCTTCATTATAATTTTTTTCAGACATCACCAACAGATATATAAATATTTTGAAATAATTTCATGAACTTTTTAACAACATAATATAATATATACAGATTGAAATAAACTTGTAATAATGTAATAAACAATGCAAAATATAAAAATATAAAAATGTAACAAACGCTCCGAATTTTTTTAACCAAATATTAGTAAAAAGTAAGATATACATTTTTCTAAATTTAATAATATCATAATAACTATTTTCTCAACTCTATGAATTAATATTAATTCGTAGACAATTTTATCCAATCTCTAATGATATAATAAAATACCTTAGTATTGATTATAATAAAATGCATAAAGCAAAAACGTGTAAGCTAACAAAAAGCTCAGTGACAATTTAGAGGTAACTTTTCCTAAGATCAATGATTTATTTCATCATAACTATGTTATAAAAGCTTTGAATCATAATATACAGATTTGTAGACACTTGTTTTGCATGCCTAATAAATTGATTTTGATTAATGATGGCACTCTTGTGACTTATTTTGGATATGCCATAGTGTTATGTATATATATACACATATATATATCAATATTAATAATTATATTCCTGATCCCATGTCATCAATCAATTATCATAATGTATTCGTTTGATAACATTGTACAATTAACATCAATTTATTTTAATTGAAGTTTAAAGATAAAACAAACTATCAGTCATTCAATTGTAAGAAATAATTGTAAAACTAGCTGTAAGTGGAATTCTGTCTTAAGGCAATTAAGGCATCGTGCCTTAAGGCAAATTGCTGGAACTTCCCGTACCAAAATTTTTTTTTTAAAAACGATTAAGATTTTTGAAAAAAATTTACTTTGAAAAAATAAGATTTTTGAGAAACTATATATTGGACAAAAAATTACTTTTTTTTGAAAAAAAAAAATTTTTTTTATTTTTTTTTTAAAAAAAAAATTTTTTATTTTATTTTGACATATTTTGGAAGATCTAAACTTTTTTTCAGAGCAATCGTACTGCTTTAACTGCATAAAGACGAAATATCAAAGCCCGTAAGCGCCGCGTCGCCGTCTAACGCGTAAACATTGGTACGGAACCCATAGAAATGTAAAAAAAATTTATACTTATTGTTAAAATCTCTATAAAATATTTGATAATTTGATGTGCATATGTCTAATGATCATTTTTGACCGCCAAATGGCATTTTTTTTTACTTTTTTCATCAGATCTCCGAAACCGTTAGACCTGCCTTCATGAAAATTTGATCAATTCTTTATCTTGTCAATACAAGTAAAATGTTTTTTAAAATATTCAAATCGGACGCTCCGTTCTCTTAAAAACTGAGTTACCGTTTTCGGCACTTTTTGCCCCGTATCTTTGGAACGGCTAGACCTGCTTTCGCCAAAAACTAATCAGCACGTCTCCTTATTAATACGAATCGAATGTTTTTTGAATTATTCAAATCGGTTGATCCGTGTTCCCGAAATCGTCGACGAAAATTTGTATCCGCACATACATACATACATACATACATACATACATACATACATACATACATACACACACACACACACACACACACACACATACATCCATTTTTTCTAAGGTATGCCAAAATGTTCAGAAACCTCTGAAACGTAAAGATATATAAACATTTTCATTTTCGATTTTTTTGCGATTACTATAACTTGCCCTACGGGAAGTTAAAAATTAATTTAGTCTCTTTCTATAATATTAGAGTAGTAGAAAGAGACTTAAAAGCAAATGAATGGTGTTTGCAGCTGAATACAAATACTAGTTGAAGTAATGCGGGACAAATAACACGAGAACATAAATACTACAGAGTGCAAACGGAATTCTCTACACGACGAGGGCAAAGTTTATGTAATAGATATATAATATATATATATATATATATATATATATATATATATATTTGATTCAGTAAAAAGTTATATGTTAAAAAGTAAAAAAAACATCCGAATTTTATCCACGTGCGTAAATAGTTTGTTAAAAAAATGTATGTCTAAATATATATTATACAGGGTGTCCCAGAACTTAACGTCAAACGATACGAGGTGATAGTATTGGCCTTAACTGTCCTGAAAAAAATTAGAGAAAAGATCTCCTTATTATGAGCTTTTAAATGCAACCCAAAGTCTAGGTGAAATTATAACGATTTTTCGGTATTGTGATTAATTTTCATTAATTTTATTCCATTAAACTTTGGAACCGTAACCGTGAATAAAATTTCTAGGACCACAGAAAAATATATTAACAAAATTGTCCCACATTTCAAAAATTAAGACTTTTTGTGTGAACTTCTATTTTAAATTTTTTAAGATAGGTCGACTTGAGAGGCCGTTCTTTTTTAAATATAAGTTTAAAAAAATATCTAGTTTTTAGTTGTGTAAATGAATTTTAAAAATTTTGAAGTAACTGTATTAGTACTATTCATGAAATATATAAAAAATAAATAAATTATTTTTCCTTTCCTTTAAGCATGTACAATGTTCTTTTATTTTAATTATTGTTTTCGAATTATGTTCTGAAAAATATATATTTTCAGAAATTTATATTTATATAAAATATAAATATAAATATACATTTTTGCTCAAAAATGTTTATATAGATTTTTACAAAAATTTACCTAGTTTTTTTAGGTGTAAACTAATTTTTAAAAACATTAACTTAGATAAAAATATTTGGTAAGAATAAAAATATCAGGTGGAAATCACGCGCTTAAGTATTTTTAACTCTGTTAATATTTGTTAAAAAAACATATGAATAATTATTACATTTATTACATTATTAGTACATATACATGTTTAGAAAATTTTATTTAATATTTTCAAACAAATTTTGCGAAAAATAATTAAGAAATTAGTTAGATAATAAAGAATGTCTGGGTTGTAATCACGAGTGTATATTATATGTTCAAAAAATTTTGCACCTATAAATATATTTATAAATAATTTGAAGTCGGTACATATAAATTTAATAAATATTAAATCAAAAAACAATTTGAAAAAAAAAATGGAACTAAAAAAACAAGCGTGTGCATTTTTCACTATTTTCCGAAATTCAGATATAATAAATTTATACAAGTAAACATATACAACCGCCTGCGGTGTTACAATATATTCATATTTAATTGATAATATATATCAATTCAGAGAATGCTATCATAAAGGTCTCGACCCCAATTTGTTTTTCTCCGACACTTTACCAGATAATTTTTTTTATCAACGCTTTATAGGCACCTTGTTCCATATATAACGTAATTGACCTTTAACAAAGCGCCACGAAAAAATAGACTAATCTGAAATAAAATTAAAAGATTGGCGGTGCGAATAATCTATTATAGCATTTCTAGTGTCCTGTCTCTAATGTATAATAGATTACGTGTGTGTCTCGGCTTCGCACCCCTTTGGACGCTTTCCAAGCTTTTCGGGGAAATTCACGTCACGCGCAACAACCCGGAGCGAGGCGTCGTTTGAGGTTGCGGGAGCGATTGATATAAAGGCCGGACAGACGATAAAGTCGATCGAAATTCATGATTCTGGAGAATCAAGAGATTACGGGGAACAGATAGCTGTATCCAGGGAAGATGTTGAACCATTCTAAGTATCAAAGAACCTGTAAATATGTACTATAATGGTTTTTACACAAAATATATTAGTATCAGAAATTTCGAATAATTGTTATCTTGCAGAAAATTAAATTTTGTGGAAGGATTTTGATTTTAAGTATTATTAACTTTCGTGGGAAGTAGTTTGTTTCCGCAAAAAATATGAATTATCTATTATATAAAAATAAGTCGGGTTTTCCTTCCTGACGAAATAACTCCAGAACGCACAAACCGAGTTTGACGATTTTGCATTCGTTGGAAAGGTCTCGTACTCCGTGAGGTGTATAGCAAAAAAAATTGAAGAAAGATTTCAACAGAAAAGCGGAAAAAACTTTTTCTTTTTTCACATACAGCGTCATCTCTGATACTAAGCATGTACTACATACTAATATTTTTTGTTTGACTGCTACTCATTTGTTTGACAGCTACTCATTGTTCTCTGCTCAGTTAATTTCATGTGATAAACCGGCATTGTGTTCACTGTGAAATTGTGCAAAAAATGGAAAAAAATAAGTTATTCGTTTCCTAACATTTCAATTGAAAACCGTAAGGTTAATCACGTGTATTGTGCAAATTTTTATTCAATTTCAACAACAGGCAATTTTTTTCTTCATCACCAAAGAAAATGTTACATAAAGTGATACCATCTGGTGGTGAAACGGAGTTCGCCCGGTTTGCTAGCATTTTATAAATTTTTACCTACTTATTATTTGGCCGCGTGCATTTTTATAAAATGAAAAATATTTGCAAAAGAATTTTTATAACGGTTTTACATATAAATTATTTTTATGTCGCAAATATTTTTACTCTTGCAAAATGCATCTGCGGGAGTAGTTATTACTGCTGCAGCAAGCGGTAAAACACATGCCGGCGCTTTAATTAAAATTTATTTATTTATTTTTCAAACTATAACGTGGAGAGATGATATTTATTTTACAGAAGCATTCAATTAATAATTACCCAGATGGGAGAGAAAATTAATAGAAATGTTTGCAGAAGGATATAGAAATTTTTGCAAATGGTTGCGATTTTAATTGTTTTGCATGTTATTTATTAATTGTAATGGAAATTTTAATTTTTTGATACGGTTTAAACAACTTTACACGTTTATGCAATTCACACATTATAAATATATATTTTAAATCAAAAACAATTTTGTAACATTTTTAAACATTTTTCAATATATTTTTAAGCATTTTTAAAAACATATGCAAGTATTTTGCAACATACGGCAGCGTTTTCAAATTATTTTTAAGCTATTTAATATTTTAATACACTTGAGGGATCAAAGTAGCTTTGAGATGCGACCAGAACAAAATAGAAGTAAGCAGTAAAAAAAATAAAATGATGAGTGTGCTTTTTTGGATAAAATTAGATAGTCGGTATTGTTGTTTTTTGAATTTAAAAAATGTCAACCAAATAATAGAATGTTATTTCAAATACAAATCTTTTTGTAATTAATGTAATTGTGAAACACTTATTACACATTTATACTTCTACATTAACTTTAAACCGATTTTTCCATATTTTCATACATGGTTTTGCACACTTTTACATATTTATGTATTTTTACGTTTTCACATTTTTGTCAAACAAAATTGCATAAACATTTACCCCCCCACACCCTCTTATACTTCTGCATACTTTTATACCTTTTTTAACACACTTCATACAACTTTTTATTAAAACTTTAAATAATAATTATTAAATCATCTTATTCACCAGCCATGTTGACAATCTACGACGTAACTCCTATCTTCCTTTTACCAAAATCCATTGAACAGTACCCAGTTTTCGCAATATTTGACAAATATCACGAAAACTTTAGGCAAATATCAAAGTTACAAGATACATTACTCGGAAATGTACAGACGAGACCGCAAACAAACTTCCGCGCTAATTTCATATTTCTGCACACGAATCCTGAATCATCGTGCAGGAAGTGGGACTAGTACCAGGAACAGGAAGTGGGAAGTGGTAAAGGAGCACTGCATTCGTATTGTTTCAGTTGCAGATCTCGAGACGACGGAACTATTTACTTTAGATTTGGAGAAATATATAATAAACATATATGTAAGCAAGATTATACTCACATCTGCACCATTTACATGCACTTTCATACACTCTCTGATACATTTGATTTTAGCACAATTTCGAATGTTTTCGAACATGTTTGCATACTCTTTATATTTTTACACACATTTCTATAAACTTTTATTAATTTCAGCCTGTTTCTAGATAATTCAAAGCACTTTCAAGTACTTTCTCATAATTTTGGACACTTTTAGGAACCACAGACGACATATATAACTGATTTAATGTATTTTTAGACGTTCTTAAGCTTTTTGTATTTCGAGACAATTTTATATATTTTAGAATATTTATAGAAAATCTGGGATAATTTTAGACATTTTGTAATCCTTTTAGACAATTAAGAATATTTTTAGGCGTTCTGGTATATTTTTAGATGTACTGGATTTATTTACTTTTCTGCACCTTCATATGAATTGTTTATCATTTACCTAAAAATACTAATTATTGTTTTATAAATTATTTTTCACCTATTCATATTTACTCTCCAATTTCTTGTTATTTTAAAGTGAAATGTTTAACCTAGTTTAAAAATATTGTGCAAAGATTTGTAAAAGATGCAAAAAAATTGTATATTTCTTGAATTATTTGAAAAAAATTATATTGAAAATTTCATATCCGAATCTTGACGTTGGCGCCCCCTAAAGCGTGCGCTCGTAATTTTCGCATTCGTCGCATTCAAGGTAGAACCGGCCTTGATTATTAATTTCATATTTGAAGTGAAATAATTTGTCAATTCCTGTTCATATATGTATCATTTCAATCTGCCACAAAATTTCTGGCACCCCAGCTGCTTTTTGACAATAATAATGTAGACATTTCATTTTTCTTATTCATAATCATGAATTTTTTGAAAATTGAAGTAAATTGAAATTTTTGGCAGATGACTCTTTTCATTTGTTTTCAATGCCAAGCAATGTCTCAAATATTTTCAATGTCAAAGAATAAATTGTCGTTTTTAGCATTTTTTTTAATTTATTCCTCGGATCAAAATCCTAATAATCGTTTAGGAGGAATATATTTACATACATCATTACAGAAGAATTTTATATATAAGATATCAATTCTCCAATATCTATCGATATGCCAATTTCGCAATTGCAATAATTCTACGAAACTTTTTGCGCTTTTGCGAATAATTTAATTAGACGAGGAAAGGAATTCCATAGTCAAACTAAAATCGAACTAAACTAAATTCAAATAAAAGGAGAAGGATCCGTTTCAATTTAATTATCGAATCGATAATTAAGGGTTGCAGAAATATTTAATAGAAAAAACCTTTAAAATTGTAGATATATTCCTAAATAAAGTAAGTTATAGGTCAATTATTACTTTAACCACCACTAGTTATAATTTAATAGGCAAAAAAGTTAAATTTTAATATAAAAATAAAAATAATGTTCAGAAATTTCAAAATCATATATATATATATATATATATATATATATATATATATATATCGTATATAATTGGAGGGTTTATAATGCGAGTTTTGTATTTAATTGCACAAGGGCGTTTTAATGAACTATAATTTAAATCGTTTAATTAATTCCAGAGATTAGTCAGGAATTACATGTATATATGTGTGTGTATGTTTGTGTCTATGTGCATGACCCTAAACATGTTCCACACAATTTTATAAATGTGTGTTAATAGATCTAAAGCTGTAAAAGTGTATAAATGCATAAGAAAACGCATGAAACACAATTAGTACAAAAATATAATTCATGACCAAAGCAACTGTCCAATTTTAACAACAACCATTTCCCAAAAGCTCATTCCCATTCATTTATATTTTGGTCTCAAATTTATTTCATTTATATTTCGCGAACGTGCTTCCTCCGAGGATAATAATTTTGTCCGAGATGATAAAATATCACTTATTCTCCTCCAGGGGAGCAGAAGGAGCAGGAGATGCGAAATGGGAATTAGTTACCGAAATAACTCAAGGATATCCCAGATTATTCATATTCATTCTCCTCTATTCCCCGGCAGATCTATAAATTTCATTGTTTTGAGAAATTAACTAGGCCAGAGACAGAATTCAGATTTCGAGATGATTTAGGTTGGGCTCATACTGGAAGCGTAGTATTCAGTTCATGAAATTGAGGTAAAAAATAATTTTTACTTTATACTTATCTGTAGCTTTCAAATATTATTGTAAATTTTTAGACAAATTTAGATACTTCAGACAAATAATGGTTAAAGCCATTTAACATACAAAGAATATCTTAAGACTATTAACATTTCAAGATATTTATTAATATCCCAGCCTGATGTTCTCGACCGCGTCAAATATCACTTCTTCGCTCTATATAAAGTATCTTATTATATTACAAAACAAAACTCGCTTTAAATCAGCAACATCCATACAAATCCAAATGTCACATTTGAAATTAGGTCATGACACATCTTCAGAGACCATAAACGAACACTAAGGGGGCCTCCTGCCAAGGGGGCAGGGTAATAGTGGAAGTGACATCAACTAAATAGAAACAGGAAATTTGGTATCGATGCGGCGGAGACTTCTTTACCTGAATGGAAAATCGATGGAAGTTGATGGAGTTTTTTTATCTTAATGTATTTTTTGGCACTTGGACTTATTGATGTACAGAAATTTTTATTTAAAAGCAATAGATTTCAAGAAACATTTATGCCTTGATATTTTGAAATTGCGAAGATATCTTGAATCTTGAAATTTCAAAATATAACATCTTGCAATTTTGATGTTTTTCAAATTCTGGAACTTGAAATTTAGATGCCTTGAAATTTTAGGACTTGAAATCTAGATGTCTTAAATTTTGAAACTTTCAGATCTTGACGTCATTGAACTTACAAATGGAAGTTCCTTGAAAACTTTCTATCTAATTCTAGATATCTTAAAATTCTGAAATATTGAAACGCTGATCTTTAGCACATTGGAAACTAGATATCTAAATTCCCAAAAATTTCTGAAGTATTCCTAAAATTTTTGAAGTATTCCTTCAGATACTAAATTTTTTAAATTTTGAAAGTCTGTAAATCTTGAAACTTTGATATCTTGAAATCTTGAAGTTTAGGTTTTAAAAAAGCCTAAAATTTTGAAATCTCTATAATTATATGTCTTGAAATTCTTAAATTATTACCCCTTTATATCTATCTTTAAACATTGTAATGTTAAAATCTATGTGTTCAAATCTTGATACCTTGATTTTTTTTACTATCTAGAAAATCTCTAGCAATTTACTTTAAAGTGAATACACGTACTTTATATTTAGCATATTGAAAACTAGATATCTAAATTCCTTAAAATTCAGATATTTCATTTACTAAGTTCTTCAAATTTTGAAAGTCTGTAAATCTTGAAACCTTGATATCTTGAAATCTTGAAATTTAGGTTTTATGAAAGTCTGAAATTCTGAAATCTTGATAATTATATGTCATAAAATTCTAAAATTTTAAGACCTTTATATCTATCATTAAGCGTTGTAATGTTAAAATCTATACTTCAAATCTTGACACCTTGAAACTTTTTTTCACTATCTAGAAAAGCTCTAGCAATTTACTTTAAAGCGAATACATGTACTTGATATTTAGCATATTGAAAACTATAGATATCTAAATTCCTTAAAATTCAGATACTTCAGATACTAAATTCTTTAAATTTTGAAAGTCTGTAAATCTTAAAACCTTGATATCTCGAAATTTTGAAGTTTAGGTTTTATAAAAGTTGCCTAAAATCTTGAAATCGTAATGATTATACGTCTTAAATTTCTGAATTTTTAATTATCTTTAAACGTTGTAATGTTAAAATCTATACGTTCAAATCCTGATACCTTGAAATTTTTTTTTACTATCTAGAAAAGCTCTAGCAATTTACTTCAAAGCAAATACTTAAATATTTATATTAAATTATACAGTTTAGTGGTTGCATAGACACAAACCAAATCTCCCGCTGTACTATAAATAGTACCATATATGGACTCACTGTATAATGTGAAGTTGTGCTTTATATCTTTGAGAGCTTTTGTTGCCGACAGAGCTTTTTGTCACGATGTGAATTTGTAATAGAGCTTTTGTCGGCGTAGAATATAGAGTCGATATCATATAATAACGATATTGTGAGCTGACTAATTTTGTAGTGATTTTGATGTTTTTAACGAACTTTTCAGGTCGTACTACAGGGATTTATGAAAACCCTTGTAATTTTATCACAGAGTACATAAATATTATATAAAATTATTAGTCAGCTGAATGATATATATATATATATATATACATATATATATATATATACATATATATATATATAAATTATGATGTCACTGAAAACAAATAAATCAATTCGTATATTGTGAATGGAAGTGAGCAAACAAAATGTCGAAATTTATGACGCGTAAAATTACACGGACGGACAATTTAATCGGAAACATTTATTATTCAGTTATGATAGATTGGATTTTATAAAAAAGCAATTAGGAAAATACACACACACATATATATATATATATATATATATATATACATATATATTTATATTTATATGTGTGTGTGTAAAATAAACTAGCCCTTTCATCAAGTTCTATTTTGTACCTTTGTTCCAAACAAACACGTACAATTATTTTAAATACATATATACATACTATAGGTTTATTTTTTATTTATTGCATGTATTTATTTATTTTAATATTGTTTTTAGATATTTGAATATTGGATTATTTATCATTAATATTTAATGTTGTATATTTGGTGTAATAATGGTTCGCAGTAACTTCAAAATTTGTTTGAAGTTGAATACAGTCTTTGACATGTAGCTTCTGAAGCCGATAAATTTCCTACGGTTTCCACAAATATTGTATATCAATTTTATTATTATTCATCACATCATCACGCAGTGTTACTGCATAAATATCTAAAAATTAAATTCGCACTCTACCCGTCGAATTAAAATTTAATTTAAAATTCAAATTCTACAAACGACTGCATGAAAATTGAATAAAAATTTCATTAATTCATTATTGCAGCGAAAAATAGGAAAAAATGAGCATGAATTTGCTGCCAGAAATTGAAATGATGCCAAATTGCATCATGCTCCACTCGCCTGCTCCATTAATATAAAATTTGCATATTTGTATAATTTTATATGCAGATTCGGTATGAAATACAAGATTTAAAATATATTCTAATGCAAAATTTTGTGAGGAACCTCGTCAATTTTAGTAATTAATATATAATAGATACTTTTAATCATAACATGTACCAATTAAAGGATACTGTATAAGGGTCATGTAGGGCTCTAAATTTCATTTCGTTCTTCAAATACAAAAAAAAAACTCATCGAATATTTTTATGCCGTAAAAAGTATTTGAAACTAAAAGTTTATTCTTCATTCTGTAAATAATTAAGTTTTAAATTTTGTTAATAATATAGATGGATTTGTAGATAATTTTATTATTATATATGTATATATGCACGAGACAATTAATTTCAAATATTTGTTTTGTCAAAGAATTCAGAACGCATGTTTTATATATATAAATATTTATTTAACACACTTTCATTTTATCTCACAAAAATACTTCTGTTTAAAATAACAGATCACGTTACTTCTTTGTTTACATAATTTCAAGTAAATTGTATCGGAGAAAGTAATATTCAAAAAAAAACAAGCCTTCTTTTGTTTCAAAATTATTACAAAACTGTCGTGCCAGATTTATACATATATTTTTTTTAGATTTATATATATTTATTTAATCCCTTGCAACTTTTAATATTGATGAAATATTTTAAAAAAACTAGTGCTGTATGGCATCGTGCTATTGCTGGAACTTCACTACCAAAATTTTTTTTTAAAAAATAGATTTTTTTTAAACGTTGAAAAAAATATATTTTTGAAAAATTTTAAATTTAAATGATGTATATTAAAAAATTTTTTACAATTAAATAATCTAAAATCTTGTCTAACATAGCCCCTGAAAAAACTAAAGTAAAACTAAAGTAAAAGTAGACAATATATCACAGAATATCTGCTTATAAGTTCTGTTCTAAATAATTTAAATTCTAGGCTGGTTCTAATTATTAAATGTCTTTTCCAAGACCAAAACACAACCCAGTCGTCCATCATATGATATGAAAAGTGTCAAACTGACTCATTTCCTGCTGCAGCAGAACAGAAAGGATTTTTGTGGTGTCTTTTGCTGCGAATGTAATAAATCTTCTTCACTCGGAATTAAATTGAACACGAAACAGATATTTAAATGTATAGAAATAGTTTAGACGGGGAGATTGAAAGTTGGTACTTTTTTGTATAAATTTTAAATTTATACGGGGAATGCGAAATTGCCTGGGAAAAGATTGATGCTTAATAAATTTCCTATAATTACTACTAATAAAATATACAACTTCTATGTAAAATGTCTAAAGCACTTGGCGGTAAGTTTTTTAAGTATTTGCTAAATTTTTACTGCAACTTCTAATTTTTTTCTAAAACATCCAAAATTGTGATCAGCAAACTTGTATTTATCTTGTCTATTATTATTTATAAAATAAAAATAATAATAAAATTACTTTTATTGCCACATTAATGAAGTATAAGTCTTCATTCAGTAAACAGTCTTCAGCTTACTTGTAGGTGATAAAATTTCCTATAATATATACTAGCATACTATTTGTATATTATGGTTATTTATATATAAAAAGTGTGTTTAAAAATCAGCAACTTTAGAGCATATTCCATTGCGTGAAAATTACAATGTTGCACTTCTCTATTAACCTAATTATTAAATCAATTTGTTTTTGAAAGAATCTTTAATAGATTCATGCTTGACCTACGCAAAAACCCCCGCGAAATATTTTATATATACATATACACACACACATTTATACATTTATTTATATATTTATTAACAAAGTCTAATAATCGGGCATAACATCAATAAAAAACATGAATTTCTTTCAAAAAATTATTTTAAATCCATACGTTTCGGCTATAATCCTAGCCTTCATTCAGTGGAAACTAAAAATAAAATTAAAAACTAAAACAATTGAATTGGAGTGAAAAGAAAAAAAATAAAATAGTAATTAGTACTTACAATTAGTTGATCTTAGTGTTAAATTGGAAAATTTTAATAATCCATGGTATTAGGAAATGGTAATGCACTACACTATGTATTATAAACATTAACTTGAAATTACACAATATTTTCACAAAATACTGATTTGAAAAAATCACAAATGGATAGTTTGTTACAATATCCAATAATACACTATCCATTTGTGATTTTTTCAAATCAGTATTTTGAAGATTGTTTTTGATGTAGAATTTTTGTAGAGTTTTTACCAGCGACTATTTCTGCTGTACCTTGACCCATGTTTGACTTTTCCATATACAATTTGAACCATATTGTTAGCAGTACTCAGGTCTACAAATCTGCATTACAGGACCCCATTCTATCTCCTAATTCGACCCTGTTATGAACTATTTAGTGAAAGAGTGTCGTTATCTCGAGGCGCTTCTGTCCGGCACAAATCTCTGCCCACATGAACGAATTTATCGCGGTCGCACCTTTTATGGTAAAATCGTGATTTAAATCGTTATAATTTATGTATATACACTTATTATATGTGTAGAGAACATTTAAAAGTGTTAAAATTCGTCGGAAATCGTATAATTATCTAGTTACGTGGTTTTGAATTATATTTATCCATTTTATATCGTGCAATAAATGTCGAAAAGTAGTCGATGATTTATGGGTTCAAACAAGTTTTTGAAGCGCAATAAATGATAACTTACACAGACTAGTTTAATAGATGTTGTAGATTATTTTGTCAGCTACAAAATTGCCAAACACTATTTTTACTGTCTTTGATGTTAAATGGAAAATACCGAAAAAGTGTACCTTGGCGAGAAACAACCTTGACATAGGCAGTGATATCCATATATATGATCCAAGGCACTTGGATAAATAATTTATAAACTCTAAAATTTAATTTGTTTTAAACTAACCATAACTAATTTTGCACTTTTAATTATATATGCGAAAGATATACGAAAGTATCTAAATAAATGCCCATCGATGTATATACCTCTAAAATTATTTAATACGGAACCATGAAGTATAATAATGATGTAAATAAATCAAATTATAATTTCTAACATAATTTTAATTGTATAATTCATGTCGGAAGGATATCAGTATTCATATTTATATAATTCGAGATTGCAACCGGCTCAACTTGGAAGTTAACAAGTTAATTTATGGGTAAATTATTTCTCCTCAGCTTCCTCCATTACTTTGCGAAACTTATTGCAATATATTTTAATTTAATTTATTATTAAGATATACGTTGAAAATTATTAAAACTTTATCCGAGAGTTCGTCAAAAGTTTTCAAACTTTGCTTAATTAAAAACAGCGAATGTTTTTGTATAGAGTTTGACAAATATTTTGTGAGATAACGGGAACTATAGTAGTGCAAACAATGAGTCCTGTAAAGCTCATTAAAAATATCTGACGTAAACTCGTATTTGAAAAAATGCTTTGAAATTTTTGTTGAAATCCTTTTTTTTTTGTCAAAATAGATATTTTGAAGAATATGATTGTACAGCGTAACAGCGTATCCTGCAGAGCTTTTTAAAGATGTCAAAGTTTATAGGATTTCTATCTTTCATTATTAAATTTTATCTATATATGAATATATGTCTATATATGTATATCTATATATATTTATATATCGTTTATATCATTTTACGATCTGATGACATAACGATGTTGAAATAAATCAAATCCTGGGTAATTTATTTCCTTGGCCAATCTTATTAAGTGCACGTCCTTGTCGAAATCCTTGACTTTGGCGCAGAAATAGATAAATTGCGGTTTTTGTGAGGGGCGTATCCCCATAAAATGCCAAAAAACATTTAATATATATATATAATAAATTGATACCAACTTATAAAAATACACTGCAAAACCAGCAAAAAATATCTCACCGACCGGTTTTTTTTATTGGAGCATTTTTTCAATTTTTTGATAAACGACAAGATATTTTTTCCAGACGTCTAAATCTTTTCATGCCATAATAAAGATGCTAAAAATATCTACTTTTTATTTATTTAGAATTTTATGTTTCAAATTTGCATCAAAGTTAATTGCAGTCTAGGGGGTGTCCATTAATCACGTGAGTTTTCTAGGGGAAGAGGGGGTTTGTCAAAAAACACAAAATATTACGTGGGGGAGGGAGGTGGTATAGTAAGATATCACTTGTATTTATTTTCTACTTGAATTTTCTTAAAAAATCCAAACATTTTCAAAAAAAACAAATATTTTACAGTTTTTTCACGTAATTAAAATACACGTGATATTTGAGGGGGAGAGGGGGGTATAATTTTGAATACAACCACAAATCACTAAGGGAAAGGGGGTGTCCAAAAATCCTTAAAAAATCGATTACGTGATTAATGGACGTCCCCCTATGAGAATTATATCAAGACATTACATTATTTTTAATTCCTTTATACGCCACAAGAAAGATGATAAAAATTTTATATTTTTTTACATACCTAGAATGTTATGTGTTCAAAGCTTTTGTGACCTCAAATTGACATAAAATCATCAAATTTCAACAGCAGCGTTATGTTTATTTAAAATTAGCTTAATATATATTTTTCATAAAGTCTTAAATGTATATAGAAATCCCATCTGACAACAATTTTGTATAATATTACATCTAAAACAAATTAAATTTGTTTTTTCCACAAAACTCATGTTTTTTATATAAAACTTGACACCTCGACCTATATCAGAATATATTACATTGTTGAAAACCAACTAGACATATATATATATATATATATATATATATATATATACGATATATATATATATATATATATATATATAATCTATTTTCCACCTCCAACCCACGATGGGTTTCATCTCCGATGCACTGTTGCGTGAAAATAGATATTTACATTCCATAAATATAGAGTGGGTTATATTCATATGGAATAATACTAAGGGGAGGTTCAATAAAAGGTATCGTATAGCAATTTGCACTTGCTGGCCCAGGGTTCCGTACAAAGCAAAAATAAATGTTTGAGGAATTGTGCTACAAAGCCATCTTGTAGAAAATTTTGATTAAAACAAATTTGAAATGTATATGTGAAAGTGACGGCAATTTTCCGTTCTTGAAGTAAATTAATCATCATATTTTCCAAGATAAATATAAATATGCGAATTGCTCGCAATTTTATTCTATTTAGTATAAATAAAACAAATTGAACAACTAACAATTTCACAACAACTATAAAAAAAAGAACAAATACTTAGTGTAATAGTGAACATTATTTGAAACTTCAAAATTTTTGAAAAAACTTATTTGAATATATAATATTATGAAAAAGAAGAAATGTAGAATTATTATCTTGTTGAAATTGCTTAAAGAGATTTCAAAGTCTCTAAACGAAAGTTTTCAAAACTATTCAGGAAGTAAAACATGTACTCTTGAATCTAAAAATTTCATATTCACTGAATGCATATGAATAATCGGATCTACTAATTAATTTATGACGATCACATAATCAATACGAGCTCTTAAAAGACTTTTAATGAGTATTTCGTAACATTTTATCTAACAAAATGAGAATTTTAATCGTAAATTTGTCATACAAAATAGTCGAGCATTAATTTCAACCACGCGCCGCTCCGAATAAATAAATTACTACGAAGATCAAAGTTGGAACCATTTGGAAACTTGCCAAAAGGCAGTATGATAAATATACGAGAAGTTTAGGTTGCACAATGGACCACAAAAATATCAAAACATTTGGTATAAATAATTATATGTTTGAGAAGAATTGACAATTAAATATTGCATGGTTGTTTAGTTTAAGAGTTGCTGATTTATAACCGATTTCTTGATGAATTTTGTTTGAACATCAATTTTTTTATGGCATACATAATTTTTTATGTATGAAAGAAGAAAAATTCAAAATGATGATATAGGAAAAAATACAACTTGCTTTTAGAACTGCCTTAGAAATATAATACTTTTATCCACCAGTAAACTAAAAATAATTTTGTGGCCTAATTTACTTCGAGGATATCTAATTCTAAAAGTGTGGATTTTCAAACAATTTTATCTAATTTTATATGGCATAAATTGATTTAATTTGTGGCAGCAAAATTTTCCAAAAGTATGTAAAAACTGTAAAAATGCACAATACGCTCTAAGTGCGATCCAAAAATATCGTACTTTCTCTTGGCTTCAATTGCTTTAATCGAATTAAATCATATGTTTGCATTTATTTCCTTAATTTTAGATTAATGATAATTGTAACTAGAATTTAATCTGTAAAAGAAAAAAGTTGCAAAATTATGCAAAAATTGAAAAGAGTACAATGTAGCAAGCAGTTTTTTTTCAGTTTTTGCAAAAATTTGCACATTTTTTACTTTCACACATTAAAAACTGTTTGCATCTTACTAAATCAGATGAAATTATCTAAATATCTACATATTCAGAATTTAATACGTTCAAACAAAATTACGCAAAAACTTAGCTTCAATACATCATATGCTACATCAATTCCACAGCAGGATAACATTTTTAACAGCTTCAAAATAAACTCTTCTAGAAATTCAAACTTGTATAAACAATATGGAAGCTAGTCAAGCTGGTAAATATCATGTGTTAATCTGCATTTAAATTTATAAGCAAATAAATCTAACTTTAGTCTTAACTATGCAAAATAGTCATCTATGTTTACAACGAGTGGTTATTTAATTTTTTTTAGCTCGGAAGAAAAATATTTAATGAATTAAAAACTATTTTTAAATATACCTCAACTATCACATTAAATATTTCTTTACTAGAAAGCTATTAAATATAACATGTTTTTGGTTTAAATCTAATTCAGTCCGATGATGCAAACATTTAGCATCAATTGCGTAATGTGAGTTGTGTTGTGATGTTTATTCACGAGTCATTGGCAATGACATTGTGATTTATCGATTATTTGATTAATTAGGCTATAAAATGCATTTTATATCACAAATCACGGTCATTGATTCGGAATTGAATCGATACTATTGAATTTTATAATTAATTGCGGTTATATTCAAAAGGAAATATATATATATATATATATATATATATATATATATATTGCGTGTGGGTGTATATTCTAAAACCTAAGTAAATATTATATTCAAAACATCCCTCGAACTGTTTGCCATCTACTATCATGTAAAAATAATTCAGAATTCTAAGAGAAATGATTATCAAGATGGTTACATTTTATCAGTTTTTAATTAATTTTACTATTTCTTTATTCCAGGAAAATTAGGAATATTATCTATATATTTATTATTACATATGTTCACAGAAATCACCATGATAGAGAACAACATTTCCAAAATAGTAGTAATTTTTTTCAATTTTAATAATTTTGCCCCTATAATATGTATTTATTATTAAAAATGTTCGAGCAAAAAGTAACACTAAATTAGCTCCCAATCATCTAAGATCTACAATATAAAATTTTCATAAAACTGTGATTAATTTTGCAGTGAATGTTAATTTTCAGAGAATTTTAATATTTTCTTCAATACCTTAATTTTTTTTATAAAAGTAAATAAAATTAACTACATTTCTACATATTTGAAATTTGATATGTTCAAAGAAATTGTCATACCAAATTAGCTTCGAATCCCCAAAGAGCAATTTTAGCAATCAGCGGTATTTTGTGCAGTTTTCATTCAGTTCTACAAACAATGTATTTAACACTTCGGTTTTTTTATACCATCAAAAAGTTGATACAAGTATTTAAATTTAATGCTTTTGAAGGAAGTTTGATTAAAAACGATATCGAAACACGAACCCCTCTTAATCATGACTTAACGCTAATATTAGCGCAAAAATTTAAATGAAATATTACATAATCCAACAATGTTCTAAGAAAACCCTATAAATACCATCTATAAAAACATCTTAACATCAGTTTTAAATATCTCACGATGAAATATCACACTTAAGACTTCCATCGAACGAAGGAACGCATCGTCTGCATTTCTCGCAAAGTCGAGTTATTCAGGAATTCCGACAAACCCTTTGGGTAAACAACCCCACGACCCAACAGCCCCAACATCCCACCATTCCACACCACGCACTCGCTAAAACACTCCGAAACGTCCTCAGCCCCCCCAGAGGCTGAAATTCTATACGTAGCATCGTTTAATAGTCACATTACTACCGATGGAGCCTGAATGGGGCCCCACGATGACTCTACAATGGTTCGTGATGGGACTGCGGTGGTACCTAAGGTTTTTAACAGCCTTTTAAGGTAAATATTAACCCTTGAACTAGCCCGACTGTAAAAGTCGCTTGGGACGGCATTGGATGTTGGAAGGAATTGTGCACTGAGTGTTTTTATTAATGCAAATATGAACTTGTACATTTCTTTATAAAATTATCTTTAAATCTGTGGTGTCTGCTTATTAATATTCAGAACAAAATTGAATTGAAATGTTATATAATTACTATCTATACATCTGTATATAAGACTTAACTTTCAGAATGAACTAAATTTAAAATATAAAACAATTTTACCCTGTCTGTGCCTGTGAGAAATATGCAAATTGGTTTAATTTTCTCTTTGAATTTATATCTTTTATATTGGCATGGACTTTTAGGTTCTTTCTGCAACGACCTTTTCCTACTACTAATAAATTATGAAATCCTTTTTTCGTCCTAGAAACTAAAAAAAGGATCCGTGTTATCTTTTTCGCTTCAACGACCACTTTGTTCGATATCGGGTCGAGCGCTCTTAAAACATTTTTATTCCGGACAGAAGGAAACTAGGAAAAAATAATAATAAACCGGAGGAAAGTGTGATTTTTTTTTAACATAGACCGAGCGCTGATCAGATATGTGTAAATGAAAAATGGAATTATTGTTGACAGCTCTATAAAGAAACATGTGATGTTATTAAGCAATTTTTAACATTGGTGATTTTTTTGCTCTGAACGTTTTGAGTAATCTAATGAATGAAAAAACTATTTAATTAGCATTTTAACGATATGGTCTAATATATTAAAGTCTGGTCTAATATATGTTTCTCAATATATTTTGTCTAAAAAACTCAAATTATAACAAAATGCCACCAACGTTTGATGATAAATCAATATTTATTCATATCTAAATCAGAGCTTACTGTTATTTTTCAAATAAATTTATCTAATAAAATCAAAATATAACAAAATGCCACCAACGTTTGATGCTAAATCAATATTTATTCATATCTAAATCAGAGCTTACTGTTATTTTTTAAATAAATTTGTTTTATATGTTATTAATTGATATAAATATATATATATATATATATATATATATATTATATCAATTAATAACATATAAAACTATATTTATATTATATATTTATATTTTATATGTTATTATATATATATATATATATATATATACTCGTATATATATATATTATTACCTTTCTAGTCATTTTAATAAAACTTTATCAAATTGAAGTGAAATATAAAAATATGTATCCCACGTATCTTTGTTTAGCTGATAAGAAATGCCATTTTTAATGATATTAAGTGATATATACAAAATTGTCGAAAATGTTATTAACTTTAATGGAATATATAATGTTTAGTATGTTTTCAACAGAATAAAATAGAGAAAAATATAATCAAGGTATTGAACGCACCACAAGTATCAACTTACTAAACTCGCAATTTTATAGTTTAAGGATTTGTTCAAATGTAAATTTATTCTAAATGTTATTACTTGATATCTAGAGATTTGTCGATAATTTTATTAGCTGTCTGAAAATAGTTTGAGATTAGTATATTTTTATATAGAAAAATGTAACTGAGGTCTTGGATGCACCACCACAAGTACTTGCATGATTCACAAATTCAAAAAGCTTTATTCAATTAGCTTTTCAATGACATATGACAATATGTATGTTTTTAAAAAAAATTAAGCAAATTGTGACAAAATATATATAACAAAGCAAAATAAATGAATTAGTCCACATGAATAGATTGAAATGAACAACGAATGGTCGCACGAATTTATCAAAAATGTTTAATAAAAATTTCTCTAGTGCATTACTAACACATTTGTCAGTTTATCCTCGCTCTAGGCTTCTTTTTTCGCCCATAATTTTCCTCCTTTTCCCACAATTTTCCCTCCACAGAACCATTTATAAATTTCTCCGTGTCTAGTTTTTGTAGTTGTCTTTGTTCCGTCCTCTGTTTATACGTATGTATGTTTGTATATAAACTTCACAAAGCGGAGATTTATACAGCACAGTCGGTTTTCCCCTTGAGAGAGGTCGGCTTTTCAAACTTGCGAGGATAAAAAGTACAAAATCGTTTAAAACTTTGTTCCGGATGATATCGATTATTGTATACAGATTTTTAGATAATTTTATTGGCTTTTTAATGATATATAATAATACTTATTTGTCCTAATAAAATTTTGTAATATGCAATAGAAGGCAAGAAAGTGTAGCTACTTGGTATGATTGGAAGTTGTCACGATTCACGATATGCGATTTGAAATTTTACACATTTTTCAAAATTTATTTTTTACTTAAATAATAAGAATTATTGTATGCCAAATTAAAGATAATTTCATTATCATAATCACTGTTTTGTTAACTAAGTTCTAATTGAAGAAGATATATTTATTGGTTATTTATCAAACATATTGTTGCGCGTACTTTACTCTTAGAAGTGAACAATTAGTCCCATTAATCTCTCCGCTATCCCCTTTACTAGGGGTAGCAACCATCCCGTGTAAAAGCTCAATACCATGAAGATTGTCACCTTCATGGCCAATAAATAAAACGAAAATAAGTCCGAACAACATGAACAGACTGGCGTACCGACGATACTCGAACAAATAAAGAAGCTCACTGGAAATTTTTACCAGAAATATAGGGATCACACCAATAATACTATCCAAGCCCTAGGCCAATATACAACAGAAATGTATAATATATATATATATATATATATATATAAATGTATATATATAATAGAAACTGTATAAACTATTTTATGCAGATTAAAAGATAATTTATTAAACCTTCAATTTATAAAATACGATACTGATATGCAACAGTCTGTATGTATTTTAATTGGTCAGTGTAAATTTTAAACAAAATTACAAAAAGTGCGGCAGGAGTATATCAGGATATCTTAAAAATGAAACTTTTTGAAGATAGTAACAAAAAATGCAATCTTCACTGTAATATCGGGGGTAACTTTTGAACAAATTTCAACTAAATATATTCGGAGACATCTATAACTGATATATGATTTATATATTTTTTGAAACGTTTGACAACCACTGATATATATATATATATATATATATATATATATATATAAGCTTCTTAGGGTTAATAATGAAAGGGCTCTCTGTCTCGGTGCCGCAGACAGAAGCAGAATTAATCGTTTTTTTGCGAACGAGAGAGAGATTTTTTTCCTTTTGTGCGAATTCCAGTGAGTTAATGATTTGTTTCCTCAAGATTTCTTTTTTCATCGTTATTAATTTGTAGAAATGAGAAAGCGATGAAAATCATCATTGGAAATTATTACGAGGAAAAAGAATTTTGTAAAAAAAACATTATTTTATCTTTTTTAACTCATTATTTTCAATAATAATATAATATACATTATAACGAATTTATATATGTACTACAGATCTAGGTAGACGGAAACATTTTTCAAAAAATCCTTTTATGCAATATTTAATCTGTACGTGCTTTTATATGACTTTTAAAGCCGTTTATCCAAACAATGTAGAGAAATAAACTTTGTAGAATAATAAAACTGAATTTTATGGCCTAGTAGATGAAAATATATATTTTTAAATTATTTAAAATAATGTTGATCATCCGTACATCAATTTTAATATTTTTTATCATAATAGACATTTTAAAAAAATAACTAGTGGGGCGTTTGGCATCGTGCCTTAAGGCAAATTGCTAAAACTTCCCGTACCGTAATTAAAAATTCGAAGAATAAAAATAATCAGTCCGGGCGGAGTCATACCCTACCGGAGTTATATCCGACCGGAGTCATATATGACCGGAGTCATATATGACCGGAGTCATATATGACCGGAGTTATATCCCGCTGAGTCATGTCATTTTCCGAATAATATTTCATAACTTTTTATCCACAATAATTTTATAGCTCCTAACAGTAAGTGCTGCATCCAAACTTTAATTCATATTTATAAAATTCGCAAAGAAATACATTGATTTTAGTATTTTTTATCACTAAAAATAACATACTAAAAATTCAGAGTTCTATAGAAACATTTTGAAAATAAATTCTTCATACATCCCTAGAACTAATAGAAATGTAAGTGGGTTTTGTTATCATTTTTCTTCTCTGAAAATGAAATTCAAATAGAAAATTTATTTTTAAATTCCTCCTATATATCTTCAGGGTACTCAATTTCTCCTCAGGGGTTGAAAACCCAACTGAACGATCCGACAGAAAATTCGCAATAAAACAGTATTTTTTTAAATCATCTTTTTGTCTACGTCTCTCCGACTAGGACCCCTTTGAAAACAATTGAATTATACTATCTCTTTGTCATCTGTCCTGTCCATAATATGTTATTATAATCCTTGCGGGCAAATTTGCCCAAGGGGGCGCGAGGGGCGCAGGATAACTCGATATGGAAATAGCTGGAAATAGATCGATACGAATTCGAACTCGTGTATATGTATCGATATCGATATAAAATGTGCATACGTGTGATTCCGATACGAAATCTAGAGGAGAACGGGGTAATTAGGTAATTAAAATTTAAATATAAATGGTATAAATAAATTCTAATTTGAATATCACTACTAAACTCAACAGGTGTGTTTGATGCAAAATTAATGCCGGTAAGTTTAGGCTAAGTTTAGGCTGATTTTTTTCCGGAAGTCACTATTTGTTATACATAGATGATTAGATAAGTTTACTAGCTTTCTATTAATGTATAACAATGTATAATTATTGTAACAAATTTTTATTATTATAAAAGAAAATGGAAAAAAGCGTTACAACGAAAGTTGGATTCGATGCCAACATGATTCACTCCCAATTTTAAAGTTTAATGATTTTTTTTTAAATAAATTTTGTTCTGAACATTGTCAGTTGTTATATACAGATTTATAAAAAAAATCTGTAACATCCCGATTGTATGTAACAATATAAAGAAACATAAACAAATATTAACAAGGTTTTAAAAAATATTAAAAAATGTAACATGTTCAATATCGGCATGCATCTACTATATATTTGTTCTAAACTTTACCAATTCATAAATACGTATTTATTCACAATTTCATTATGTTTTCGATTGTGTATAACAATATATATATATATATATATATATATATTTATATATATATATATATGCATGAATAAATTTTAACAAAATATTACAAAATATAAAAATATGTAACTATATCGCACTTTGAAGTTCAAACATTTTTTAAACTATAATATTATTCTAAACGATACCAATCGTTTTATATAGATTTATAGGTAAATTCATCATCTTTCAAACTGTATGCAATAATAATCAAAATTTGTATATTTTATAAGTAATTTTTAACAAAACATCCCGGTCTTCCGTACGTTTTATACCTCGAGGGACTCAATATGAGTTCGGTTCGGTCGCATGCGTTGCTTGTTATTAAATCATAATGTGTCAATGTACGACGACGATGCAGTTTATGATATAACACTGATATAACAGGCAGGAATTATAGATATAATATATTCACCGTATATATATATATATATATATATATATATATATATGCAGTTTCTATTCTGCGCCAAAGTTGCAGCAAAACTCAAACAGTTTTGCAACTGAGCTAAGAACATGGTGCACCTTTAGACTAATTTTTGCTCAACATGTTTTCAAGCCATAAGTTTGTTTGAATAATTATCTGCCTCTCTGCATATTTATAATTTTTCATTCAAATATCTACTATTGAGCACCTAAGATCAAAATTTGGTAAAAAATCATTCCTAAAACATCTAACGTCACGAATTTTTTATTGGCAAGAAGACATTTATAGTAGTAAAGCATTTGTTTAGCTTTTGCATAATTTTGAAATAAATGTTTTCAGTATAATAAAATATTGTTATAGCATCCAAGAGTAGATAAAATTATCTACATGTCTACATATTTCAAATAATATATTTTCAGAGAAAATATCAGATAAAAGTTAGCTGAAACATGCTAACCATATGCTAACCATGCCAATTTGATTTGCCATCTATTAATATCATCTTAAAATAGATGAATTACATGTGTAAAGTAAATTTGACAAAGAAAACTAATTTTTAAAAGGGTGTCATGATTGAATAATATAATTAATAAAAGGGCTGATAATATTATGCTATAATAAATACCACTGCATTTGTATATTTTTTTAGATGAATCTCTACATTTTTTACTAACTCCATGAAACTTCATAGATTTATTCATCCATTTATTTTTAACAAATAAAAATCTATTTAACAAATAATACTGCAAACATCATGGAATAACAATAAAACAATAAATGAATATGAAAACTAGTACTATTATTATTATTATTATTATTTAAAACGTCTGCCTAACTGAATAAAATAAACTAACTTCTTTCTATATCGAATTACAACTTTTAAAGGAATGTTTTACAAAAGTAGCAAAAAAAGTTGTGGGGACTTTTAAGATAAATTCTATGTTTAACTTTTTAAACTGTTCCTTCGTGAGACGGCGGTCGAATTCAAATGCCAAAAGGAACTTTAAAAAGTTTAGTTTAGCAGAAGTTGGGAATTATAAATATAAACTAAATTTATATAATAGTAAAAGATGGTGAAAGGTGATAAGTTTTGATAGAATTTATTTTAAAATTTAATTTGGAAGAATTTTGTAGCAGTTTTAATGCAAAATGGAATTTGATGATTTTGGGGTGTACATTTTTTGAAGCAATTTATTCTAGGTCATATAGATTGATGTATACATATAGTAATAAACTGATATAAAGTTACTCTAAAAGTAACGTTTTTTATATTTTACGATATTCCGAAATAATATGATTAAACAAAGACAACTATATATTATTTTGTTGCATATCATTAAAAAGCTAATAAAATTTTCTAAGAAACTATAAATTATAATGTTAAGTTTTCAAAACAAAAATATATTATACATAACATTCGTTAAGAAACTGCTGGTCTAAACATTTCATTTGCAAATTTTGTTGCATTTGTTTATATTATACGTTACTTTGTTTAAGTTTATTTACAAACATAAATGTTGTAAGATAATGAAATTATCTACAAAAATAATAAATTTTGATATTTACAACACGGATCATCGTTGAATTTCAATAATACAGTTTACTTACAAACTGCTATATTAATAAAATTATCTACAAAGCTGTATTTGATTTAATAACGTTAAACTAAATTATATATTAAAAAATTATCTAAAGATGTTTATTGATTATATCATGATGTGAAGAATTATAGCAATAATTTTTTTTATTAACAATTCCATTCTCTTGACATATTTTTTCTGATAAACTAAAGCTTCTTCATTAAATTGAAATAAGTATTCTTAATCTCACATTGTAGTTTTATTATCATTTCAAGAAATTTCTATGTCAGCAGTACAAAGAGTTTATTTACATTTGAGAAGATCAAATATTTATTTCTACGAATTTTTCTAAAGATAAAATATTCAGTTCATGAGTTAATTACATATTTCAAGAATTTGTACAGGACGCTTTGTTTTTACTACGATTTTGTACTATGGATATGTTAGACCTTAAAGGGTCTAATGTAATATGAAATATTAAAATTTATGGGTTTTTAAATAAAATTTTGAGTCATCAAAATATGCACTAGGCATATATGAGAATGTGTATACCTACTATATTATAGTAAAATAAGATTTTTAGGAAGCTCTACAGGACGCAAACTTTGTACTAGTATCTCGGTTCCTCAAAATTCATTTTAGTATATTTTTCCTCAAAGTGTCAACATTAATAAATTAACATCAATCATCATCGAGTTAAAACAGTTTTTTATAAAAAAGTGCTCTACAAATGTAGTACACTGTCATATGTCATTTTAATGAGCTCTACAGGACGCACGTTTGCACTATACATCAGGATTAGCTTACTAAAATGTAAACAAATTCGTATATACTATTAGTATCGTCCATCACAAAGTCCTGGTAAATATTTGGCAAAAGTTTTTCTGTAAATATAACACGACCGAGTCAATTTAATCTATTTATATATATTGGAATGGAAACAGAGCAAGGAGGGCGAGTAGTGGGAGGGACTGTGGTATTGTTATATATATATATAAATATATATATATATATATATATATATATATATATATATATATATATATTATATTACCCTGTGTTTGTATACGATTTGCCTGAGGCGAGAAGCAATTCATTATCGAAACGTCAGGCGGTTGCTTATACTGTCGAACTTGATAACATGCATTTATGCCCTAAGGGTCAATATGGATGCACAGGACCATTGTTTTCAAATAAATAAACAACACATTGTGATAAACACTTATATGCATCTATACAAACTTTATCAGGAAACACCCAGAATGTCCATGGATGTACAAGGGTAATAAATACATATTATCATTTTTTTGTCTAAGCACAATGCTATTAGGAGACCGACCTATATATTTAAGAATTTCTCTTTTGTTATAACAGATACCTTGATGAATGACAATGGTAAAATTATAAGATTTCAGATGGAAGAATATGTGTGCTATACGGTGCATCCTGAATAGTTCATTAAAACATTATCTTTCGCTAAAAATCGTTTCTACACATATGTACAACACCATTTAACAAAGTTTCTACCGTATATTTTGCTATAAAACTTATCGATTATAGAATTTTTTGGCTTTATAGGATCGTTGTAGAAACGGTCGTCCTGCAGCACTCCTTGTAAAAATAATATTCAATATGACTTGAATTTTAGTCAAATATCCTAATCAATTTCATGTATTTGACGTTAAAATTAAATACTTTATAGAATAGTATACTCAAATTCAAAGATCATTGTTCAAATTATGCGCCCCGCAGAAAATATAACCCGGCAGGGAATTCGTCAGATCCACAAACATTTACAAATTATCTCATTACTCAAAACTACATTAAATAAGTCATCTATTATGGTATTTGTTGTTATTATAGATACCTTGAGCAATAGCATATACAAATTACAAACGACGGGCCTTAGAAAGCTCGTTAAACAAACACTTTATGATCGTGCCGATTTGCAAAACAAAATCCATTCCTCCACCTGTTAATTACCAAAACACGATCAAAAAGCGTTTAATCCCTGGAGGAGGATTTTATCCAAAGTAAAATCCCCGGTGTATTCTGTATCTAAATAGGTAAATTAACGAAGTACTAATTGGTTTAGATTCGAGAGGCTTTGTCGTAATAACTCCTTTGATCTCAAAATAATTAACATGGCGCTGGAAGAAGAATCAGGAGGTAGAGCAAATATGAGGAAGTGAAAATATAAGGAAGTATACAGAGATTTTATGATAAACTTCAAAAGGTATTTTTCAGTTTTCCCCAATTGCTGATTAATGATATTTATAATCATAATTGTTTTTTATATGGATGAAGAAGCAAGTCTGTTCTATGATCTTGCCATATCAATATGTTATTCATATCCAATGAGTTCTGCAGGACGCACCGTTTGAACTGCAACTTTGTAATTGGTGTTCGCTAGTATTCAAATTGTCTACTATTACTACAAATACTAAAATTGCTAGATTTCTCCAAAATATTTCTAGCGAAGATTAATCTAAGGTCGGATAACATTTCTAATGAGTTTCGCAGGAAACTCAACAGCTTGTGTTACAAATTTAATGGATATGTGTTATTCTTCAAGGTGTCCATTATTAATATAATTATTGAAGTTAATAGATTTCCTCATAATATTTCTAGTTGAAAATGATTTTATCAAAATGCACTCTGTATGTACTAATCTAACCTCGAATGGCATTTTTGACGAGCTCTAACAGCACTGTTTGAACTATGATCTCAAAATTAGGCTGTTCAGTATTAGAATATTATTTGGTATTTCAGGTAAATGTAAATATACTAAAACTCAAAAATCATTATTTAATCTTCGACTTCTAAAATTGTATTCCTAGGTTCCTATAGGTATACTTTTTGCAATTATTTTATCACAAAGCGTTCCAGTGCTTGGAAAAATAATTTTTTATGTCTTTTTGACATTGTAACCCTAGATATATTCTTGAGAAATGTTATTAATAATTTTTGAGAATAAAATTTAGAAATTTTTCTACAGTTTGACCTGCAGAGCTCATGAAAAGTAATTACATCATTACCGACTTTGTATTAATTATTTAAAATCTGCAGCCGTTAATTAAGCATTAAATAATTACCACAAAGAATGTTCCTCGTTAAAATATTTTCCTCGCATTTTTTCCTGCAGATAAATTACAAAATAAACTATAAACAGCTTCTGGCGTGGTTTATTAAATATTAAAAAACTTTAATTTGTGTTTATGGGGCGCCGGGAGCTTTATGGGAGCTTTGCGGGGTTTATGAAATTCGTTTTTCCTCCACGTCTCGGTAGTAAAAACAATTTTTCACTTTTATTACATTTACACAACAAGCTTACACAACATTCTGGATACACATTGTAGAAAGGAATACTATAATAGGCCTTTTTGAGGAGCTCTGCAGGAGAAACGATTCATACTCATATATGTTGTAAAACATATTTTCGTGATTTTTATCCTAAATTTGTTGCAGTTTGTATTTTTTGTATTTAGCAGACATATTGAAGAAAAGGATATTCTCTCTCTTGCTTTAAATCAGCGATATTTCGCAATTTTTGTATCAAAATTGTTATTGTTTGTACTTTTAACATTCAACAGATATACCAAAAATAATGTATCAAATTGCAAAGATGTAGCATCAAAGACATGTTATGAGGAGCTTATAGCACAAAAATTAATAAGGTTTAATAATTATCTAAACTAATTATAAATCCTAAATATCTACTTATTATCATTACACCTATAAAAGGAACCCCCTGTTTCACCAGTTGTCCGCATGTTTTCCCCAAATATATTGTTTGCAGAGCAAAGTGCCTCTAATGGAACAGAGTGAGGGGGCCAGGCGATGTTTATAAGATTTTCCCGGATTTATCTTCGACGATTTGTGGGATATTTTCGGGAGCTTTTAGTATCCTCCTTTTCTTAGCCCCCCTTGATGGGTAAATAGAAACAAACATGACACGAGGGAAATCGACACCTATAAGGAAACTTTGAACCTACTTTAATAGAAAGATTTTCCTAAACTTGGGGTTTTCGATAAAACTGGTTAAAATAAATTAAAAAACCATAATTCCGAGAATTAACTGAGAGCCGAAACATTATTCAGGTATAATTATTCATATTTTCAACATAACTTTATACTGAATCACTTCATCGTAAATTTGACTTCAATAGAAAATATAATGTTATAACTAATAATAGCAAAAAAAAATTACAAGTACAATATTATCTGAAACAGATCATACTCATTCCTTGTCTGTTGTACATTATTTTACATGTTTCAATATAAAAATATTTTTAAAAAATTCTTCAATTTTTCATAAAAAACTAGATAACATTCTCTAAAACTGATAATAATAAACATTTTAGCATTATCAACATATAAACCAAAAATTATAAACTCGAAAATTATATATGGTATATATATGTATATATATATATATATATATATATATATATATGTGTGTGTGTGTGTTTTGTGTGTATGTATAATGTACAATATCGGCTTATGCATTATGTAAGACCAGGGGGGCGCCAAGGGATTCCCTTTCAAGTCCTTCAGGGAATATTGAAATGAGGAAATTCAAAAAAGATATTAAACTCGAAGGATAACAAATCGGAAGCAGCTCTACTCCTCCCACTTCTCCTGCTGATATTCCCGCTCCTTTGGAGGAAAATGAAGAAAATGATGAAAATGATGAACATTGTGCATTGGGAAAACATTCCTTATTACCTCTAGAACAGATTTATATATATATATATATATATATATATACTAAATTAAATTTTTATGAATGAAATTCTTCTTTAAAGAATTGATGTAAGTCTGCGTTCTTTCAATTGAAACGAGGTCTGGTAGAAAGTTTGGTAATAATATTTTTATTGAATTTTTTAGCTTGTGAAAATCTTGACTGGACATGAACAATAAAATGATAAAGTAATCAATATACTATTATTAATGATTGATTCTTAAATTCTAGTCTATTTCTATGTTTTGTCGACCATAAAATGAAATTTCTTCTAAAGTGTTCCCTCTGCTGCAGAAACGAGATCAGGGGTAGCAATTCATTAACTCGAAATGGAAATAAATATAGAGCAGACCCTCAAGTGTGGATAACGAAGACAATTAAGAGGAAAGAAGTAAAAAAAAATGAGGAGGAGCAGAAATCTAGAACAGAAACGTAGTAATTACGGTGGAGAGATCCATGAGGATAGAGGCGGACTTGGAGAACCGATTGGCACCTGTTAGTTTAACTCTGGTTTATTCTTTGCATTGGTAATACATGTTCAATTATTTGTAATCAATTCGAATGATTTTCAATTATTTTTAAAAAAAATCTAGTGACTTCTAGCAACGTGTAGCTAATGATGTTTAGTGATTGCTAGTGATCTCTAACATTTTTAAATCTGATAATTGATTTGCTGGAGATAATTGGAACATAACAAAGTTCTTATTATAAAAAATATTGCATATAGATATATTCCCTTAGGCAATTTAAAGGTTACAACGCCCCAATACACTTCAAGTACTTTCTACAAAAAGAAAAACATTGAAAAGAAAATTAAATCTTCAGACATCTTTTCAAAACTTCGCTCGGGGCTTATTAGCGTTTTTTCAACAATTATAGGAAACAGAGGACGAAGGGAAAACTAGGGTGGAAACACCAGAACCTTGCCCAAGGTGGAAGAAACTCGCTGGTAACGTACGATGGAGGCTTTGAAGTTCCTGGTAATTATGTTATGTAATTTCTAAACTTTTCCACCTCCACCTGTTTTCGGGGGACACTTCAACGTGCCAGTAGAGCGTCGCTGAAGTGGCGGTGTGTATTATATTACAGTAAATGCACGGATACACTGTGTGATGATACAAGTTTCAGAACAGATTTTAGATTAAGTTTTAACCAAGGGCAGGAGACGAGGACGTACCGTGATTTTTCATTACCGACATTAGTAAGAGTCGATACCCAGCCATGGCAGTGTTTTAGTATAGTTATTTTTTGCAGCAGACGTCGAAAGATGAATTTATGCCCCCGGAATTCCTGCTGCAACGTATTTGCTGAAACAGTAAATTCGTCAGAATGCAATATAGTTTAAAACCGCGGAGCCATGAAACGGGAAAAATAAAAATAGCAATGAAATCATGGAGATGGATAGGAGAAATTCTTGGAAAATGCATATTCGATAAAAATAGAAGATTTTAGTAAACGAGAAGTAATTGGTTTTAGCAACTGCAGCAGCATATAATTTTAATATTAGCATAAAATCTTTTATAAAATTTTGTTAAAAAGGACTTATCGATTATAATATATATTGTCTGTAGTATGTAATATATTTTAAGAAATTACATTTTCGTGGTGTAAAGCCAATTAAAAATGTAATTCGAAGGCAGATAGTTGTTACCTGCAATTTTAGTAAATACTTTTACAAATCAAAATTTTGTTATAAAACTCATCAGTTTTGCAAAAATTGTAAAAAATAATACTTTTTGAGTTCCAACATCCAAGGAAAAAGTTGGCAATGAGAAACTCGAATATTTAATTTCCAAGCAGCTCTTTAGAAAAACTGTTGAAATTAAAATCTATGCGTGAAAATGCATCGATTGTATTATCTGTTTCATAGCAGATACTTAAAAAGTAACATATTCAAATAACAACGGCACGTC